>NC_085962.1:17514521-17857021 GCF_910591565.1 Cydia splendana
GAGCGAGTTTAGGTATTTTACGCGCTGCGGCAGGCCGTGCGAGCTCAGTATGCCGATCCCTTCTACCACACTCGCACTACAATGATGGATTAAACATTCTTGATCCTTCGCGAAGCATATTGAAATCAACCATAACAACACTAACTGTACTTAACTTTTAAAGTTTTAAAACTGTTATTTGGTAAGTACGAAAATACTAAATGCAGTGCAAATGTACATAGGGGCTGTTCATAAATTACGTCATCTATTTTTGACGATTTTTGACCCCCCCCCCCCCCCTCAAATCATCCAAAAATCAAGCTTCGGATGAATCTGTTTCCTCCTACGTCATGTTACCATTATCCGATGTCCAGCCCCCCCCCCCCCACTCCTCCCATTTGAAACGACGTAATTTATGAATAGCCCCATACTCGTACTTATGAAGGTATATTACTCGAAAGAAATTATAGGTACCTACTCGCTTATTTACATGTTTCGTCATTGCATTTGGTACCTATAGGTTGTAAAGTTTGTATCAACGAGGGTTTAAAAACGAACTGGTACTGAGGATCTGATGATGATTAAGGTGGTCACGGATACCAATCAACCATGTAGTAACATGATTAGGCTCGTTTGATTCGTCTTAACAAGATCTTTGACACTGAAGATACACAGGGTCTGATGATGGAGCTGGAAGGTGGCCACGGGTACCAGTCTATCATGTAACTAAACAACTTCGTGTTTGGGCTCGTTTGATTCGTCTCAACAAGATCTTTGACACAAGACAGTACTCAGGGTCTGATGATGGAGCTGGAAGGTACCATTACCAATCAACCATGCAACTAAACACATCGTGTTTAGGATCGTTTGATTCGTCTCAACAAGATCTTTGACACTAGGTGATACTCAGAGTCTGATGATGGAGCTGGAAGGTGGTCACCGGTACCAATCAACCATGCAACTAAACCACTTCGTGTTTAGGCTCGTTTTATTCGTTTCAACAAGATCTTTGACACAAGATAGTACTCAGGGTCTGATGTTGGAGCCGGAAGGTGGTCACCGGTACCAATCAACCATGCAACTAAACCACTTCGTGTTTAGGCACGTTTTATTCATCTCAACAAGATCTTTGACACAAGGTAGTACTCAGGGTCTGATGATGGAGCGCGAAGGTGGCGACGGGTACCTGTCTATCATCATCAGCTCCATCATCAGACCCTGAGTAGTACTTTGTGTCAAACATCTTATTGCGACGAATCAAACGAGCCCAAACACGAAGTGGTTCAGTTACATGGTAGACTGGTACCCGTGGCCACAGTCCAGCTCCATCATCAGACCCTGAGTACTAACTTGAGTCAAAGATCTTGTTGCGACGAATCGAACGAAGCCAAACACGAAGTGGTTTAGTTGCATGGTTGATTGGTACCGGTCACCACCTTCCGGATCCATCATCAGACCCTCAGTACTACCTTGTGTCAAAGATCTTGTTGCGAAAAATCAAACGTGCCCAAACACGAAGTGGTTCAGTTACATGGTAGACTGGTACCCGTGGCCACAGTCCAGCTCCATCATCAGACCCTGAGTACTAACTTGTGTCAAAGATCTTGTTGCGACGAATCGAACGAAGCCAAACACGAAGTGGTTTAGTTGCATGGTTGATTGGTACCGGTCACCACCTTCCGGATCCATCATCAGACCCTCAGTACTACCTTGTGTCAAAGATCTTGTTGCGACAAATCAAACGAGCCCAAAACACGAAGTGGTTCAGTTACATGGTAGACTGGTACCCCGTGGCCACCTTCCAGCTCCATCATCAGATCCTGAGTACTATCTTGTGTCCAAGGTCTTGTTGAGATGAATCAAACGAGCCTAAACCACGAAGTGGTTTAGTTGCATGGTTGATTGGTACCGGTGACCACCTTCCGGCTCCATCATCAGACCCTGAGTACTATCTTGTGTCAAAGATCTTGTTGAGACGAATCAAACGAGCCTAAACACGAAGTGGTTTAGTTGCATGGTTGATTGGTACCGGTGACCACCTTCCGGCTCCATCATCAGACCCTGAGTATTATCTTGTGCCAAAGATCTTGTTGAGACGAATCAAACGAGCCCAAACACGAAGTGGTTTAGTTGCATGGTTGATTGGTACCGGTGACCACCTTCCGGCTCCATCATCAGACCCTGAGTACTATCTTAAGTCAAAGCTCTTGTTGAGACGAATAAAACGAGCCTAAACACGAAGTGGTTTAGTTGCATTGTTGATTGGTACTGGTGACCACCTTCCGGCTCCATCATCAGACCCTGAGTACTATCTTAAGTCAAAGATCTTGTTGAGCCGAATCAAACGAGCCTAAACACGAAGTGGTTTAGTTGCATGGTTGATTGGTACCGGTGACCACCTTCCGGCTCCATCATCAGACCCTGAGTACTATCTTGTGTCAAAGATCTTGTTGAGATGAATAAAACGAGCCTAAACACGAAGTGGTTTAGTTGCATGGTTGATTGGTACCGGTGACCACCTTCCGGCTCCATCATCAGACCCTGAGTACTATCTTGAGTCAAATAAATACATATAGAATGTCAGGTCGTTTCAAATATTTTTAATCCTGTCCGGTAGTTTATTAAACTGTACGATTATAAATTATAATACTATAAAAAACAGTGCTAGGATCAAAGTCTCTCGTTGCGGTTTACACGCACACAGTATAGCGTTTTACACGGCGCCCGCCGCACACAATGATAAAAAACCTCGTCGTCGCCGTTAAAAATGTGCGGAGCCGACCGACACACGTCCTGCCTCTACAAGCTCTGCCGCGGCACTGAGCAGGCGCAGCGCGCGTCATCGGTAATATAGAGTAGTTTTCAAAAAATTGCCAAAAAATTATAATAGAATTTTATAAACTCTAATGTATACCAACAGTATAAGCAAACGTTGCAGATTGCTTGAGTATGAAAATGACTTCGATATTAAGTAGATTTTCGTAGGAATTGACACTTGTTTCGGAGAGAAAATCGAGTTCGTTTTACTTTGATTTTCTCTTTCTCAAAGGTATGTAGGAAAAATATAGTTTGATATGCCTAAAGTACAGGGTATTAGTAATACAAAATAGCCAGGTTTAGCAGAGTAAAATTCTCAACATTTCCAAATAAGAGCTCGCCATTCAGTGCTTCACGGGGTTTTTCGGAAACGACCATCAGAAAAAAAATCATTACTAATTTAATAAGTCCTTTTTCTAATATTTACAACGATATTTATAAAGATAAGAAGACGCTTTTACTGGAACAAGTACTCATTGTTTCTAATAATGAGCGCAAAGTCCTGAATTTCGTCGACTAGTATCATCAATTTTGCATTATTTCGACTTTTCTTGTAAGAGCGCTCTTAAACAAGGCAGGCAAACTTCGTAAGAAATTTGTATAGCATCAGTGGTAAGATTAGGTACATCAGGCCCCAATTTCACCACGGTGACAGGTGCGACAATTGTAAAATCACTGTTGCTGACGTCACAGGCATCCATGGGCTACGGTTACCACTTACCATCGGGCGGGCCGTATTCCTGTTTGCCACCATCATTGTATTATTTAAAAAAACTTTATTATATCGGAAAAAAACAGATATTTCTTTTGCGAAGTTTCTGACAATTGTCAAGATTTAGAAGAATTGTAGGTAATTCTTGACAGGTAATGAGTTATATGTCGGAATTTCGTGACAATTGTAGTGTTTCTTGTGACAATTGTCATAAACTTAGCAAGAGAAATATCTGTTTTTTTCCGATATAATAAAGTTTTTTTAATAAAACAATGATGGTGGCAAACAGGAATACGGCCCGCCCGATGGTAAGCGGTAACCGTAGCCCATGGATGCCTGTGACGTCAGCAACAGTGATGTTGTACAATTGTCGCACCTGTCACCGTGGTGAAATTGGAGCCTGGATCTTACGATTAAATACATTTCCTGACCTAAGGCGCTCAACTGACCTGACTTCTAATTTCATGCGATTTGCATTACATTTCAACATTTGTTGCACCTGCTGGCAATAATCTATAATCGCATGCAATTCTCTTAAAAGTTTGGGGGTATTATAATAAAAATACTTACAAAAATTTGGCCTCGCAACAGGGACGAATATAAAAGCAAAAAATAATTGCGCAGTTGCTAACCGATTTGTTTGATTGGTTAAACTAAAAGCTTGGGACATGCATTTATGTGATACCTTTAAAGGTATGTTATGTTTATGTAGCTGTATGTTATTGATCCGATTGATTGGCTACCTAAGTGCTCGAATAAACAAAGGCTTTGAATCTCCATTTTGCCATGAACAAGCTTTTATGAATATTGCATGAGTTAAAGCTTTTAAAGTGCATTTATTTTTGTGAAGTTTACAAGTACTTACTTACGTACAATTTTATAGTGCACTTAAGAAAAATAAAACATAAAAGTGAGTTATATGCAGCAGTCAAGGAATTTATTTAAATAAATAAGCTACATATTTTTAAGAAAAAACAAAAATAAAGTATACAACATTGGAAGTTTGGAACTACAATATAAGAAGGGATAATTTGCTAAAGTAAAAATTAGCGTTGTACTTCATCAAGACATCGAAAAAAAAAAAATATTTTACCTATAGCTACCGCAGACTTCAGTCGGCCATAACATAATCGCGGTCCGCGGACACGACTTAACAAGCCAAGATTCATTGATTAGATGTGTAAAGTCTAAGACAAATTCGTGATTCTAGTTCGCAAAAGTTCAACAATTCAGTTAGGTATCGCGCAACCTATGACGCTGCACAGTGCCATGCTGTCGAATTCAGAGACACGGCTTTTACTAGTTTTAAGTACCTACCTACTACCTACTTATTACTCTTATTAGTCTAGCTTTACATATCTTAAAACAAACAATGAATCTTATATGGTCATTTCTTCGTTCTATTCCTATTTTCTTTTCATTCTGCATTCCAATCACTAAATAGCAGGTAGGTAGCAGGCAAAGTAGGTAAATATTAAATAATAATGAGAGAAATTAAGTACCTGCCTAGGTTCAATTTTCTTTTTTTTAATTATTATACCTAAATTAGAGTTAGTTTAACGTTCATGTTCTTTGTAATTAATCTACCAAAATCTCAGCTCAGGGTATCTAGCTAATATTGCACAGACTTTGCAGTGACTGTGAAAATACAACGTTTATTGTGGCACTGCACACTTTTTCACTGCAAGTCGGTGCAGAGCTAGTTGAGCCGGATTCTGACCGTCTGTTATTGACAGTTTTGAAATTGCTCGCGTGACGAGCTCCGTCAGAATGCCTGCATGTGTTCCTTTTGGACTTAAAAAACGTTTTCATACCTACATCAAAATCAAAATAGGTACTTACAAAGATCAGTAATCACTAATCAGTAATTTTATGCTTTCATAAATACTTAAATACATAGAAAACAGCCATGACTCAGGAACAAATATCTGTGTCATCACACAAATAAATGCCCTTACTGGGATTCGAACCCAGGACCATCGGCTTCACAGGCAGGGCCACTACCCACTAGGCCAGACCGGTCGTCGTCGTCGGTCGTCGGTGCCGGTATTTGATCCTATAAATTCTGATTTGAACTTGTAACGTGACCTTGATCATTGCTCACGCTGCACGCTGGCGCTGCTGATTGTTACGCGCGAGATGCACAGCGAATCGGGTCAAGGTCGTCACACAACAAAACGGTCTTTTCGTCGCATATGTTATTCCGAATCCCGATACATTAGTTAAGTTTTTACTTTTCGATTAGCAAAGTTAACAAATTACCTACGGTCGTTAATTTAATACTTTGTTAGAAATTTTAACAGGTAGGTATTTAAGGGGTTAATAGAGCTTTCATTTTTGAGGACACTTACTGTAAACAATATAAAAGTTAACGATTTGGGAAGTAAGAGCAACCTGGGAGACATTTATTTAGGTATTTTTTCAACAGAAGGGCTAACTATAAAGATGGATCATAGTCTTTGGACATATATGAACCCAAACAAATAAAATTTGCACCTCGTATTATTTCGAAGCTATAATACCTAGCAACATACTTCAAAGACACCCACTTGAGAAGTTTTTTTTATAATAGGTATGTCGGAGGCAAACAAGCATATAGCCTGCCTGATGGTAAGAGTAGTAAGGAAGAGTGATTGTAGATGACTACGATGCGCTACGGAGCGTTAACGATTGGGACGTTGGCTACGCACGCAGAGGTGTTTATTGATTACCTAGTTTACAATTGTATACCTCAGTTAGCGCCACCACAGCGGCACAAATTGGGAGACAGTAATACAATTAGGTTAGGTTAAATTAGGTTAGATACTATTATATAAACTGTTAACACTCCGCACCCTCGTTGAGCTCTGGCAACCTTACTCACTGACAGGAACACAACACTATGACACAAGTCCACAACACTATACATAGTTGTTTCCACTTCTATTTTTAGTGTTCCGTACAAAACTTTGTTCACGGAACACTTATGGGATCACTAAGGTCTTGCAAATTAGTTAATTTTCTTACTCACATAAGCTTCATGCTTTCTTCCGGGTGGGTGTGTACTTTAATCTTAAACGTCGGATTAGGAGTGACACTTACTCCAGTTGCTTTATTGAATCCTGAAAGACAATATTTAATGTCACTTTCACAGATAGCATCTGTACAGCTACCATTAGTTTGGCACTGACATAAACGCTAACGTGAAAGTAACTTACTTTCTATGCATCTCGCTCGTACTGGCAATATAGGGTGTGGCCTGTATCATGAGCAAAAAATTAAACTATAGGCTGTACTCCTCATATTCACCAACATTTGTTCAGCGACTTTTAAAAATAACTTGTGGTTTGATTTTAATACACTTTAAAGTTTATTCTAAGACGCAATGTATTGCGAATTTTTATTATGTTTAAGGCGTGACAAGCAACGTCAGTCACAATGATATGGCGTGGCGATGGCGTCCATTGAAGATAATATTTATTTTGTATGAAAAATAGGGAGTCTAAATACTTCATAATTTTTAAAAGTTGTTGAACAAAGGAGTACAATCTATGTTTTAATTCTTTGCTCGTGTTACAGGCCACACCCGGTATACTAGTGCGAGCGAGATGTATAGAAAGTAAATAACGTGTTAGCGTATATGTCAGTGTTGTCACTATCAGTGACTTGTAGTACGGGTACCGACACGGTAATGGACTATAACTGCGAAAATCGAAGTTTGCGAATTGCGGGCATCATCCTTCATTGGAGTAAAAGAGAAAGATCCCCGCAATTTGCGAATTTCGGTTTTCGCGATAGGCCCTCTTGATCACCATGATACAATGATGTCAGACTTGACACCCTGCCCAATACCTAGTAAAAAACTAGAGTCTGTCTAACATAACTTTCACTGACTTGAATATAACAAAGTGAGGTAGTGTCATTATAAAATTTATAAACGTCATATTTTCATAGAAATCTGACATTAATGATGACCAGTGATCGTACATTTTCCAGCATTTTTGGCGCAGCGGAGTGGTGTTAACGGAATTGGTATAAATAATTTCAACCCTAATGATTAATTAGCGTTAATTACGTTAATATTAACCTTAATTTACCATTTCAGTTGAAATTATCTATACCAATTCCGTTAACACCACTCTGCTGCACCAAAAATGCTGGAAAATGTACGATCACTGATGATGACATGCCAAACTTTGTCATTACAAATGTCATGCAGAGATAACTTGGTCCGACTCTATAAAAACCGGCCAAGTGCGAGTCGGACTCGCGTTCCAAGGGTTCCGTACATTACTCAATTTTTAACTATGTATTTTTTTTAAGTGAAACGGGAGTGAAATGTCTTTACAAAACCCGTAGGGGTCGGATCAAAAACTAAGTACATAATTAAGGCTGACTCGCGCTTGACTGCACATTTCTAATAGGTTTTCCTGTCGTCTATAGGTAAACACTATCTTGTGGATTTTTTTTAAATTTTAGATCCAGTAGTTTCGGAGATGAAGGGGGGGGGGGGACATTTTTTGGCTATTTTCTTGAATAACTTCTAAACTCTATATCTAAAAATTATATAAAACATATATTTGAGATTTTCATAATGAGCTCTTTCATTTGATATGTAACACGATATAGGTACCTACCTAGTTTGAAAAACTTAATTTTTTAATTTTCGCATTTACCCCCAAAAGTGGCCCTCATATTAAAATTCATTTGTTTACGTTCCATGTCCGTCTTTGGGTCACAAACTTACATGTGTGTACCAAATTTCAACTTAATTGGTCCAGTAGTTTCCGAGAAAATAGGCTGTGACAGACGGACAGACAGACAGGCGCACGAGTGATACTATAAGGGTTCCGTTTTTCCTTTTGAGGTACGGAACCCTAATAAGGCTTCCATTATTCTGGCTAGATATGCACCGCGATGTGCCAAAATGCGTATGAAATCATCCTTTAGGAACAGAAAGTTGAATTCCTAAAATGTTAAAATCCCAAAATGTTTACTTTCCCAGAATGTATATACGTGTTGTGTACACAAACAAGTTTATTAATTCGTGGTTGCATAAAGCAATATTCAATAATCAATATACATATGTATGTATACCTACCTACGTACACGGTGTCGCTTTCAGTCCGGATCAAACCAAGGCAAATGATAGAATAGCCTTAATAGTATTTTTTTGGGTGAATTGCAAAAATGTACATAGAGTATGTGCGGAAAGAGAAGAGTCGTGGAATGTATGGGAACCAATACAAACTACGACTCTTCTCTTTCCGCACAGATTCTAAGGACCTGTAATTAGCCTGACTCTAAATACATAAATTGATTCCATTGTGTTACCACAAGTAAGCCGTTTCTATTTAAGTTATATACACGAAAGTAGTTTTAGAGTCATTGACACCTGCTGTACAAATCATTATGCAGAAATTATTAGCATTTATTATGTAATTAGATTTAGCATATATGAAGGCTTTATTGCTCAATAAAATTAAATAGTAACTAACTAAACTAAAATAGGTATTATACAATTAAAACTAGCAATAAACCTAAAAATTAAGATTTTTAGCATTAAGAAATGTTTTTATGCTTACTGGTGAAAACCACTATGTACTTATTCTAAGTTCTCGTCAAGTGAAATGTAAAATTTCTTATGAGAAAAATAAAATTCTTTAACCCGAAAGTGTGTTAGCGTATGGGTATAGACTTATGTGTGTATGGATTATACGTAGAATAAATAAAATCAAATACAATTTACATGTAATTTCGTAGCACAATGGAATAAATTAACTTAAGACTAATTAGTAATTACAGATCCTTAACTACGTTTTTTTTTGCAATTCACCCCTTTACCTACCGATTTGACCCCCCTTCAGCGAAAACTAATGGTTTCGGGAAAATATTGATTTCGTGTTTTGAGTACCTAACCAATTAACTATGCTAAACTGACTTTATTGATTAATTAAAAATTATTATTGATTATTTTTAAGGTCGGCAACGCGCATGTAACACCTCTGGAGTTGCAGGCGTCCATAGGCTACGGTGACTGCTTACCATCAGGCGGGCCGTATGCTTGTTTGCCACCGATGTGGTATTAAAAAAATAAAAATTATTGTATAAAATACAAAACGTATAAATTGCCGACTTAAAACCTAATTACATTCTCTACCAGTTGACCATATGGGCTAAATACAGATATGTAAAAATGGTGGAAGGAGAAAAGTAAGAAAATATTTACTGGACGGTTTTTGACAAATGAGGTGTGGTTGAATTCGTCAGAATTGTGGTGGTGACATAGCACTGATATAGGTTATATAAATTTTGGAAATGGCGCCCGCAAATGAAATAAAAGGGCGGGGGTTTTTTTTTCTTACTATGCCTACAGCGCTAAGCTAACCATCAAGCTCTCGATGCACGCAAGATGTTACGTAATACGTACGTACCTACATGTGAATATTATAATTATTACTAAATGGTACAGGCGTATGCCTGACTAGGTAACTGTTCTCGTCGATTTGGGTCACTTAGCAATTAGGTAGACAATTGTGTCTTAATTGCATGAATGCGTCAACTGTGATCTACAATATATCCTCGTGATCAAACATCAAACAAGCCGTTACACAGCTAATTATTATAGCATACAGACAATTAATATACAGGGTGACCTTAGCCATTGGACAAACCCTGAAATCCCACGTAGGGTTACTTCTCAGAAATGCTCTAACGGTAATATTTTTTTAACTAGAACAAAAGATAAAAAAATAAATTTTCAAACAAAAGTTATTTCCAATAATCGACAACAAAAAGAATAATAAATAGGGTTGCCTAAAGAAATATGGTCAAGGCTTATTTCAATAAATTTTTGAAAAAAAATTTTTTCGGCAAATTTCACCGATTTGTCTGACGAACGAAATAAGTTTCAATGGAAAGTATACAACTTGTACAACATAAATCAACTAGGTTGCCTATCTTTTTCCGGTCACTAAACTGAAAATCAGAATTAGATTCCAAAAAAAGTAAGACAATGTTGCCACTTTTTTCTAGCGCGTCTTGTATTTATGTAAAAATAAGTAAATAAAAGTACTTTTTTAAATCGTAGGAGTAAAATGACCTATAAATAAATTATCTTAGCGTGTTTATTTATAAAAAGTAATTTACTATTTTACAAACAAATTATTGCAGTGGCAACATTGTCTTACTTTTTTTGGAATCTAATTACGATTTTCAGTTTATTACGTGGTTGCCGTGTTTAAAGAGGTGATTATGTAAAAATAAGTAAATAAAAGTACTTTTTTAAACCGTAGGAGTAAAATGACCTATAAATAAATTATCTTAGCGTGTTTATTTATAAAAAGTAATTTACTATTTTACAAACAAATTATTGCAGTGGCAACATTGTCTTACTTTTTTTGGAATCTAATTACGATTTTCAGTTTATTACGTGGTTGCCGTGTTTAAAGAGGTGATTTTATATCGATAATTGCATTCATCTGTCTGACGCTTGAATTATACATCAAAATGATGGTAATTTTATTGCAAATACAATGGTATAGGGTTGCCTGCGAAAATCCGGTCACAAATAAGGGTTGCCAGGCTTTTAATTAAAATAAGAAGGGAAGACTTTTAGCGATAATTCATAAACGGTTTAACTGATCAAGTTTGTTTTAATTTTATTTGATTGAGTGTTTTAAGCACTATTTACATTTTTTCCATATTTCTTGGACAGATGGTTCAAAAGTTGGAAGGAAAAACATTTTTTTTTCTTATTAAACGATTATTTCCGAAATGCTTTCTCTTTATCAAGAAATGTTGTTTGACCCCTATTTATTTTGAAAGGCCTATCCAACGACACCCCACGCTATAAGGTTGAAACGATAAAAAATTAGTCACACACATTTTGTTTCTTTCAAAGCGATTATTTCCGAAAATATTCACTTTATCAAAAACTGTTCTTCTAAAACCCCTATTCATTTTGAAATACCTTTCCAACAACATCCCACACCATAGAGTTGACACGAAAAAAAAAATCCTCACGTACATTTTTTTCCTTTCGAGGCGATTATTTCCTAAAATATTCACTTTATCAAAAAATGTTTTTTTTTAAAACCGTATTTATTTCAAAAGACCTATCCAACGACATGTCAACAAAATGAATTATGTTTATAGGTGAATAGAATGAATTTTTAGTTTAGGGTGGCCAATTACTAATAGTGGCCAGTTACTGGCGAACTACCCTAACTGATGTGATGTCCTTCAAACCAGTAGGCTTAGCACGAGTGCACCACGACGAGCGATAAGTATTGTATATATTATAATATAAGTTATATCTCACGCGCGAAATAAATTACAGAGGGTCTTAAGACGAAAGTGGACGACCGCCCCGAAACCGCCTTTCCATACAAACGTAGTCCCCATGTTTCTCTCTGGATATTAACATTATTGAAAATATTTTTACACAATTTGATGTACGTATTATATGTAGTAGGTTTAGTAAGGAACACAAATGTATGGAACAGCATGCACTTTAGTCTCAGGCGATGCCGCTTGGCACGATTGTTCCTTAGGTCAAACAAAGTTGATCTGGCCCGGTAGCCGGGAGATCGTACCATGCAGACCCCCCAAAAAGGGGGGGTGAAAGGATCGGCTCCCCAGGTCCAATCTATGCTATATTCCTTCCTAGTCTTAGCAACTAGGGCAAGTTATATATCATTTTCGTATAATTTAGAGTATCCATAGGTCGCTGGTTCATATCCGGCTCGAAGGACCAATGTTCAGCGGTGAGGTGGATAATGCCGGTTCAGTTGAGGCGAAGATAATTAAAACCGTCTCGTATAGTCACAAATAATTATATTATCAAAAGCACAAGTTACATATTTTGGTGTAATGTGAAGTATAAATTATTCTCGTTCCCATGGTAATATAATTCAAGGATAGAACAATACCATAGATAACTATGAAAAGGAATTAGTCTTCTGTTGGACTTGCCAACAACGGGGAATTCATTTTCGTAATAATTATTATACCTTTCCATACAAAAAGAAAATATTTTTGTACATATTTAAAAGTGATCGAAAACGCGAGCGAAGCGAGCGCGAAATTTTTTCGGTATAAATAGGCAATTTGATAGACAGTTGTACATTTTTACTTTTAGTATGGAAATCAGTCACATCATTTTATCACGAAAATTGACAGTGCTACAGCAATAACGTTGCAACAGAGTAATGCTGCTGCAGTCGCCATATCTTAGAAAGTTATTGAAAATGCGAGCGAAGCGAGCGCGAAAATTTTTCGATATAAAAACGCAATTTGATAGACAGTTACCGTAACCAATTTGTTTTGTGCGCAGAATAAAGAAGAGTCGGATGTGGAGGCTCCGGTGGAGGACACGGAGCCCGAGCGGGGGAACTGGACGGGCCGGTTCGACTTCCTGCTATCGCTGCTGGGCTACAGCGTCGGGCTCGGCAACGTATGGCGCTTCCCTTACCTCTGCTACAACAACGGGGGAGGTGAGTTCCTTGGACAGAGGACGAGCGCGGGAAGGGCCTGCCGCGAAAATCGAATTTTCAAATTCAAAATCTATTTATTTCAGAAATTAATATTACAGGAGAGGCAATTGAGGCATTTTTTTATCTACCTACTTAGGGGTCATCCATTAATTACGTCACACGAATTTCTAGGTTTTTTGACCCCCCCCCCCCCCCTTGTCACATTTGGTCACATTTGGCAAACCCCTCCCCCCTAGTGTGACGTCACATTTTTTCTACGAAATCGCCAAATCGAATTAAGTAAGTACCTAAGTATTATTAATATTTTATCAAAATACTTTTGACGATATAAATATTAGTAATTTTATAACCCAAAACTGCTTAGGAAAGAAAATTAAAAGAATAAAAACGATTATCGTTTTAAAAACTTGTTATTTAAATGTACAGCGAATAAAATAATTAAAAAAAAAAATTCGGTTACTAATGAAGTTAAAGTGACGTCACAAAGTTTGTGTCTCCCCCCTCCCCCATGTCACAATATGTCACATTTTCTTGACCCCCTCCCTCCCCCTAAACGTGTGACGTAATTAATGGATGACCCCTTATTAATAGATGAACTAGGTAGTACCTAACGTTTTCGTGCTGTCACTGCTGAGCTAGAGAGGTCTCGGCATAGATTGGCGCGTGTTTTTTACCTTTGCGAAGTTTAGGTACCATAAGCGTGTTTACACTAATTACAGAATAATTATAAATTAATGCGTTAATCCATGTAAACTCTTACATGAGGTGAACACCTGACGTAATTTTTTTGTAATCGGTTATGAACGGTAACAAAACGTCATAGCGATTATGGCAATGTACCACATTCGCACCTCACTGGTTAACTTCTTCACGGCAACACCAGGTCAAAATATCCAATGCAAAGTATGTTTAATTATCCCCTTGGAGTTCAATGTCCTAGTTAATACTAGTACAAATTACCTCCAATGAAGTTGTAATCTGAATGAAATAGGTAATATGTAAAACAGAGCTTTTGTTTTGTTTCGTTCGATTTAAAAAAAAACAAATTCTACTCTATTTAATAAAACCGTTGATTCAAATACGATTGCCAATTTTCCTTGTATGGCGGGCCGCTACTCGCTAGAGGTTATACGAGTAACTGTCGCAGTGTAGGTGTTAAGGGCAAACGTAAAGAATTAATTTATCAAATAAATGTTTACAGCTGCTCTACATTATGTAGCTAGTTATTTCGTCATCCTTTCAATGTGAGATTAGGAAATGATATCGTACAAATATATGTATATGTATCATGTTTGTGTGCAATCTAATTAATTAGCACACCGTTGATCATAAGCGTCTTGTAAACAAAACGTGTCAGGGTAAACTCACCGTAAACGCCGTGTTTACATTAATCTCAGACCGCTTCAGCATGACTTGCGGTCAGTTATGTAACTTATGTAAAGGGGCCCCCGGCGGACTGTTAAACAGTGAGCCCCTTTAGTGGTTTGTTACCTAACCGTGGCTTTGGCTACTGTACATTTTTAGGGTTTCGTAAGCAAAGTGTGGACTGAATGTAGATGTAGTGACAAAAATTGAGAAAGGTATGTTGAGATGGTTTGGACATGTGGAAAGAATGAGTGAAAGAAGGCTAACAATGTATGGGTCAATTTTCAAATTGGCATTTTTTGCTGTCCCACGGCTAAAACTCAAAGTCCATAGGACTAAAAGACTGGGTATGTATATATTTTGATTCAAAATATTATAACCTTTAAAAAAAATGTTAAACTGTACCTTCAATATTATTTGTTTCTGACAAAATCGCATTTGAAGTTCCTCCGAAGAAGACTCGTGGTCTTCTCCGAGACCACGGGAACAACGCCGTCCTCGAAACGTCGGAGGTAAATCTTAAATACGCGATTAAGTCCCGTTGTGTAGTTTGATAATCCGTTTATAGTTTCGACAAGTCTGTCGATCTTTAGATTAAGTAAATTTCATAAGCGCCTGATGTAAAAGGAACAGTAAAATCGATTTTACAGGCGTTTTTCATATCTGGCGCCTAGAATGTACCCTGCAGGTACTTAATACCAAAGGTAATACGTACGACCAAACAACCGACAAAGAGGCAAATTCAAACTAATATTTTGATCGCATGGTGATGTCTAAATAATGTATTTTTTATTATTCGCCCTAGCGTCTCGCTTGCGCCTAACATTGTACGAACATATGTATATATTTTTGCATATATCATTTTGACATCAAAATGTACAAAATATTTTTGGTTGCCGCATTGTAACGCCTGAATCTATTCACTATCAAAATGTAAGTTTGAGTTGGCCTCAAAGTAGTAAGTAACAGTACTGTAATACATGGTACCTAGCAGTAATTCTGACTCGTTGTGTAATTTCTTTTCTATAGGGATCGAGCTTTATTTAATTTCGGAAAATTGTTCATTTGAGTCGATACTCAATTGAACAGTGTTGGCCGATTCCATGAGGCCGATTTTTTAATTTCGAGCGCTCGATTTCGTGTGTATTTTTCAATAATATGTCCACTAATTTAATAGGCATTTAAATTCTACTAATAGAATTGAAAACAAGTTGTCAATACCACAAGATTCCCAGTTTCTATCGCTCGTATTTCAAAAATAGCATTTCGCCGTTTTCCACAGATTTTCGACTGACGAAATTGAGCGCTCGAAATTAAAAAATCGGCCCCAGCCTTTCTTTGCAAATTAACATTAACTTTTATTTTCAGGTGCATTCCTTATCCCGTTCACTGTAATGCTCATTATAGCGGGTCTCCCGCTTATGTTCATGGAGCTTTCTTTTGGACAGTACGCAGCCCTAGGCCCTGTGGCCGTCTACAACCAATTCTGCCCTCTATTCCGTGGGCTTGGCTACGGCATGGTCATCGTCTCCAGCATTGTAATGCTGTATTACAACCTCATAATAGCTTGGACTATATACTACATGGCTGTCTCATTCACCAGCATGTTTTACCAACTGCCGTGGCAGAATTGTGACGCCGATTGGAGTACTGAACGTAAGTAGATAGTTTAATAAGTTTCTTACTTTCAGTATATTAAGACAAGGATTGAGGCACAAACACGCAGTTTACTAAAATACTGCACTATTGTGATTTAATATCGATAATTGCACTCATCTGTCTGACGCTTGAATTATACATCGAAATGATGGTAAATTTATTGCAAATACAATGGCATAGGGTTGCCTGCAAAAATCGGGTCACAAATAAGGGTTGCCAGGCTTTTAAATAAAATAAGAAAGGAAGACTTTTAGCGATAACTCATAAACGGCTTAACTGATCAAGTTTGTTTTAATTTTATTTGAATGAGTTTTTTAGGCACTATTTTCATGATTTTTTTTCATATTTTTTGGATTGATGATTCAAAAGTTAGAAGGAAAAACTTTTTTTTTCTTTCTAAACGGTTATTTCCGAAATGATTCACTTTATCAAAAAATATTGATGTCGTTGGATAGGTCTTTCAAAATGAATAGGGGTTTTAGAAGAACATTTTATGATAAAGTGAATATTTTCGGAAATAATCGCTTTGACAGAAACAAAATGTGTGTGACAATTTTTTTATCGTTTTAACCTTATAGTGTGGGGTGTCGTTGGATAGGCTATTCAAAATAAGTAGGGGTTATTAAACAACATTTTTTGATAAAGTGAATCATTTCGGAAATAATCGTTTAGAAAAAAAAAAGGTTTTTCCTTCTAACTTTTGAACCATCCGTCCAAAAAATATAAAAAGAAATCATAAAAATTGTGCCTAAAAATTCATTCAAACAAAATTAAAACAAACTTGATCAGTTAAGCCGTTTATGAGTTATCGCTAAAAGTCTTCCCTTCTTATTTTATTTAAAAGCCTGGCAACCCTTATTTGTTACCGGATTTTTGCAGGAAACCCTATACCATTGTATTTGCAATAAAATTACCATCATTTTGATGTATAATTCAAGCGTCAGACAGATGAGTGCAACTATCGATATAAAATCACCTCTTTAAACACGGCAACCACCTAATAGTGACCGGAAAAAGATAGGTAACCTAGTTGATTTATGTTGTACAAGTTGTAATACTTTCCATTGAAACTTATTTCGTTCGTCAGACAAATCGGTGAAATTTGACGAAAAAATTTTTTTTTCAAAAATTTATTAAAAATAGCCTTGGTCATATTTCTTTAGGCAACCCTATTTATTTATGTTAGGAACATATTTTATTTCATAAAATATAAGTTTCATCCGTCAGACGTATTGGTGAAGGTCGACCATATATGTGGGATCTTAGACCATTAGGTATAATTAGTAGGTACCTACCCTAATAGCATTTTCTTGTAGGGATTTTGTTGGGCCTTTGTTTACGTATTAGTTGGGCAACCGTTATATTTGGCCGTACGATTTGCTGGAGGGCCCTCGACAAAGGCCCTCCCGAAGATTCCCAACAGAGGGCCATAAGAGTAATGTTTTCGTTGGGCCTATTTAAATAAATCATACAATTATTCAACGGTGGTGGTTTTGGTTGGGCCGTGGTTGGGCCTATACACATTTGTTTGATGGTTGGTTAATTGTTACATTTGGCCGTACGATTTGCTGGAGGGCCCTCGACAAAGGCTCTCCCGAAGATTCCCAATAGAGGGCCATTAGAGTAATTTTTTCGTTGGGCCTATTTAAATAAATCATACAATTATTCAACGGTGGTGGTTTTGGTTGGGCCACGGTTGGGCCTATACACATTTGTTTGATGGTTGGTTAATTGTTACATTTGGCCGTATGGCTTGCTGTAGGGCCAACTGCAAAAAAATAAAAAAGAGCAATTTTTTCGTTGTGCTTCTGTTTGCAAATTCAACAATTACCCAACGGCAAGTCAGGTAGGTCGGTAGGTAGTCGTGCACCAGGTTGAAGGCCCAACACAGCTTGTCCCACAAAGGGCCAACATTGTAACTTTAACGTTGGGCCTTGTGTAGGATTCTTACAATACTACCGTAGGTAAATAGTTGTGTAATTTATAGTGTGCCTACAGTCTAATTATGTAATGGGCTTTTGTTTACGAGTCCTACAGTTACCCTACGTTAAGTAAGTGGTTGTGTAATACGACGTTGGGCCTTTGCTGATAAATATTACAATTACACTACGGTAGGCATTGGTTGTATCCACATGAAGGCCCTAGGCTAGGCAGCAGTTGTTGTTAATCTTCTCTGTATCGTTCCAATTTTAGTATATGTACTGCCGAAGCAAGTACACTTACTATACACTCTAATTTGTATATATACTAACCGCACTTCGAAACTTCGTAAGCGAGATTTATGTTTTTTGAGATTTAAATTGAGAAAATGTTGGTAAAATACAATTTTTAAAATTTATGTATAAAATTTATAGTTATAGATATTAGATTTATAAGTTACTTTTAAAAAATATTATGATTATATCCGGAATAATCGAGAAAATAACTATAACTTCGATGTTTGGAGACAGTAACGCCATCTAGTGACGCCACAAGCAAACTCAACTGGTATCGTTGGGCATCAGTACCACAGCAAATGTTGGTAAATGCGATATTTGTGCTCACTGGGCCAACGAATGTTATCGTCGTTTAGCCACCGGTACCAAAATACACAAAGGCCCATTGTTAGGCGTCAGTGCCACAGCCAATGTTGGTAAATACGATATTTGTCATCATTGGGCCATCGGATGATATCTTTGACTAGCCAACGTTACCACAATACACAAAGGCCCATTGTTGGGCATCCGTGCCACAGCCAATGTTGGTAAATGCGGTATTCGTCACCATTGGGCCAACGAATGTTATCGTTGTTTAGCGAACGGTAGCAAAATACACAAAGGCCCATTGTTGGGCCTCAATGCTACAGCCAATGTTGGTAAATGCGATATTTGTCGTCATTGGGCCATCGTATGATATCGTTGATTAGCCAACGTTACCAAAATAAACAAAGGCCCATTGTTGGGCATCAGTGCCACAGTCAATGTTGGTAAATGCGATATTTGTCATCATTGGGCCATCGGATGATATCGTTGATTAGCCAACGTTACCAAAATACACAAAGGCCCACTGTTGGGCATCAATGCTACAGTCAATGTTGGTAAATGCGATATTTGTCGTCATTGGGCCATCGGATGATATCGTTGATTAGCCAACGTTACCAAAATACACAAAGGCCCACTGTTGGGCATCAATGCTACAGTCAATGTTGGTAAATGCGATATTTGTCGTCATTGGGCCATCGGATGATATCGTTGATTAGCCAACGTTACCAAAATAAACAAAGGCCCGTTGTTGGGCATCAATGCTACAGCCAATGTTGGTAAATGTGATATTTGTCGTCATTGGGCCATCGGATGATATCGTTGATTAGCCAACGTTACCAAAATACACAAAGGCCCATTGTTGGGCATCAATGCTACAGCCAATGTTGGTAAATGTGATTTTTGTCATCATTGGGCCATCGGATGATATCGTTGATTAGCCAACGTTACCAAAATACACAAAGGCCCATTGTTGGGCATCAATGCTACAGCCAGTGTTGGTAAATGCGATATTTGTCGTCATTGGGCCATCGGATGATATCGTTGATTAGCCAACGTTACCAAAATAAACAAAGGCCCGTTGTTGGGCATCAATGCTACATCCAATGTTGGTAAATGTGATATTTGTCGTCATTGGGCCATCGGATGATATCGTTGATTAGCCAACGTTACCAAAATAAACAAAGGCCCATTGTTGGGCATCAGTACCACAGCCAATGTTGGTAAATGCGATTTTTGTCATCATTGGGCCATCGGATGATATCGTTGATTAGCCAACGTTACCAAAATACACAAAGGCCCATTGTTGGGCATCAATGCTACAGCCAATGTTGGTAAATGCGATATTTGTCGTCATTGGGCCATCCGATGATATCGTCGATTAGCCAACGTTACCAAAATAAACAAAGGCCCATTGTTGGGTATCAGTGCCACAGCCAATGTTGGTAAATGCGATATTTGTCATCATTGGGCCATCGGATGATATCCTTGACTAGCCAACGTTACCAAAATACACAAAGGCCCATTGTTGGGCATCCGTGCCACAGCCAATGTTGGTAAATGAGGTATTCGTCACCATTGGGCCAACGAATGTTATCGTTGTTTAGCGAACGGTAGCAAAATACACAAAGGCCCATTGTTGGGCATCACTGCCACTGCCAATGTTGGTAAATGCGATATATGTCATCATTGGGCCAACGAATATTATCGTTGTTTAGCCAACGGTACCAAAATACACAAAGGCCCATTGTTGGGCATCTGTGCCACAGCGAATGTTGGTAAATGCGATGGTGGGCCAATACAAAATTAATGTTGGCTACGGAACGAACCTCATCCCAACGTTTTCCCTACCGTTGGCACCGTGGGCCCCAACGAAAATGCTACTAGGGTAATTACCTGTTAAGAAAAGAAAATCCCTGATGTATGTTTAAGTATGTACCTAGATTATCCATGCCGAACTTGCCGGCCGCAACGTCACATTAGTCCGTCATGAAAAAAATAACCGAAAGTGCTAATTGTCTCTTTGTAATTATTGTAACGACACTAAATTTGTAGAGAAAATGGTACCTATACCTACATTACATAATTGATGCCTTTCTTATTTTAGATTGTTATTCATACGAGGAAGCCGATTTATGTGAGGCACAGAATGGGACGTATTATCTAAGAAAATGCTTCAACCAGACTTACACCATTGCGCATAACATCAGTGCATTAGCAGACTCGGCCCTGAGGCGGCCACCAGCGGAGGAGTACTTTACGTAAGTAACCAAGAAATCCGAACCCCGCAGGCGAGGAAGTTTAATTTACATGTAGTTTAAAGGCTAAAGGAAGCGAGTGTTTATATTATTAATTTATTATAATCCTAGCCCACGTCATCCATATTCCAGATATTTTGAATTGTGTGAAATTACTTCGTATACAATATCTTACCTAATAGTTATAGTAGAAGAGCCGGCCGCAAAATTTTTAACCGACTTGATACCACGATGAAATGCACAATGGTTTCCCAGAAAAGTTATGCTAAGTCCGAATTCGATAGTCTGCCACGGCGGAACTTGCCGAAAGTACGAAAAAGAAGGCCACTTCCGGTGCGAAAAAAGGGGCTGATTTAACCCATCTGATACCGAGATAGTAGTTATGGCAGCAGTTAGAAATTTACATGTAGACACAGAAAAGCGAAGTCTGCCACTATTTTTTTTGCCGGAAGTGCTTGGCAGACGCTCTCAAAGGTGACCATCGGGACCCCTAAATTAACCCATCTGATACCACCATGAAACCAATGCCAGTCGGTAGGTATGAACTCTCATGTCAGGAATATATAAGTCTGCCAAGGCTTTTCCTGCCGAAACACCATGGCAGACGAGATTATGTAAGCAAGGTCGCCATCGGTTACCCTACACTAACCCATCTGATACCACCATGAAACCAATTCCATTCGGTAGGTATGAACCCCCATTTTAGGAATATATAAGTCTGCCAAGGGGCTATTCATAAATTACGTCATTTCAAATTAGGGGGGGGGGGGGTCTGGACATCGGATGACGGTAGCATGAAGTAGGAGGAAATGGGGTCATTTGAAGCATGATTTTTGGATGATTATAGGGGGGGGGGGGGGGTCCAAAATCGTCAAAAATCGATGACGTAATTTATGGACAGCCCCCAAGGTTTTTCCTGCCGAAACACCTTGGCAGACGAGATTATAAGCAAGATGACCATCGGTTACCGTACACTAACCCATCTGATACCGCCATGAAACCAATTCCAATCGGTAGGTATGAGCCCTCATTTCATGAATATATAAGTCTGCCAAGGCTTTTCCTGCCGAAACTCCTTGACAGACGAGATTATGTAAGCAACATCCGCATCCGTGGGACCGGTATACGTGATTACTGTAGGCTTATTTATTACTTTATGCTTTTACATATTTGTATATTATTATGTTATTAATGAAATATGTTTATAATTTATTAAACCTATACCTAATACATTGGGAATTCATTACCTGCTTACGGCAGTAGTAGGGAGTAGTGGGTGAGTTCTGGCTCACTTAGCCAGGCCAACAGTCCCTCCCCCTTTTTTTCCCTTGTTGAGGCCCTGCAACCTTACCTTGAACCCAACCTAATGTCATTGTAGCTCGAATCTAACCTAATCTATTTTTATTGCTTTTAGAAAATATTCTAATAACAATTATCTACTTTTGCAAAGTTAAATGTTGAATTCTTTATTTCGCAAAATGGAATTTTAATGTGACTATAATGTATGTGCAATCTACTTAGAAACTGGGTTTAGAAATATAAAAACACACATTTTATATAGGATAATAAGTTTATTCAAGTAATATTCTGAACATATGAGATATAGTAACATCATTACTTATTCTGTGTACAGTGGAGAAAACATGCAAGTTGACATTTTTCGTTTTAAAATAAAGATAAACTAAACAGTATTTGCCACAAACCGATGTTAAAAAACTTTGCAGTTGTTGGTTGGCATAATACCATCTCTTACAATTTCTCTTCATTAACATTTTATGATACCTTCCTGTTTTTATTTACTTAATTTAATTTTTTACTTTTTATGTGATCGGTACTTCATTTATTTTAGATTTTGGGCTAATATTAGTTTGTTAACCGACTTTCAAATCTCAAAGAAGGAGGTTATCAATTCGGTTGTATGTTTTTTTTATTTTTTATTTTTTTTATGTTTGTTACTCATCTCCGTCATTCCTGGACCGATTTTGAAAATTAGTTTTTTGATTGTATGTATATGCATACAGATTGGTTCCGTTTTTGTCAAAACCCAGTTCTGATGATGGGATCCATGAGGAATCGAAGGAACTCCTCAAATTTTAAACGCATACATATAGTGATTTTTGGGTTTTTATCATCAAATTAAGCATACACATTCAAAAAAGTGACATTTGATGAAGTGCAACTGCTGATGATGATCAGAACGGAACTCTTCAACGACGCATAGTTCACGTTTGGCGATTTCTCGTCTTCGTTATGTTTGTTAAGCAAGTCAAGTTTTTAAGCCACATTTTTGTCAAGCTCGAGTTCTGATGATGGGATCCATGAGGAATCGAGGGAACTCCTCAAATCTTAAAGGCATGCGTATAGACATTTTTGTATTTTCATCAGAAAATCAAGGATTTTCATTAAAAACTGGCGCATTTGATGAAGTGGAACTGCTGATGATGACCAGAACAGAACTCTTCAACCACGCATAGTTCACGTTTGGCGATTTTTCCTCTTCGTTATGTTTGTTAAGCAAGTCAAGTTTTAAAGCCACATTTTTGTCAAGCTCGAGTTCTAATGATGGGATCCATAAGGAATCGAGGGAACTCCTCAAATATTAAAGGCATAAGTATAGATTTTTTTTGTATTTTCATCATAAAATCAAGCATTTACATTAAAAACTGTCGCATTTGATGAAGTGGAACTGCTGATGATGACCAGAACAAAACTCTTCAACGACGCATAGTACACGTTTGGTGATTTCTAATTTCGATTTTGACTTGGACTGCGACCCGGACTCGGACCCAGAACCGGACTCATACCCGGATCCGGTTCGGACCCGGACTCGGACCCGGACTTGGAATCGAACTCGGACCCGGACTCGGACTCGGACACGGACTCGGACTAGGACCCGGACTCGGACTCGGACCCGGACTCGGAACCGGACTCGGACTCGGACCCTGACACGGACTAGGACACGGATTCGGACCCGGACTCGGACTCAGACTCGGACCCGGACTCGGACCCGGACCTTGACCCGGAAAACCACTATAATATATATTATATTATAATAATTATTATTACACGTAAATTTGTTCACGAAGAAACCGTGTACCGACTCTTCATGCCATTATATTTTTAATTTGCTGTTATTCTCTACAAATCGACACTAAAAGTATCAAAATATCAAAATATGGAGTTCCGTTTGAGAAAGAAGCAAAACAATTTTGTCTTTGACAGTAATTGAATTATTGTGTGATTTTGAAAGCTAGACAATTCAAGATTTATATTTTTACTCACAAAGACAACACAGAAATTCAATCTCAAATGTAAACCTTCGAACAATTTCCATTCATTGACGACATCACTCAAAATTCTTCTTCAAGTCAGATGCCCGCTGGGGCTGCACCGGAGCACACGTATAATTCTTCAAATAAAAATGACAGCTTGATTTGACATTAAATCATATACGCACACGAGAAAGTATACCAGTAGATAAATTGTATTTCAAAAAATAGGGTACATAAATATCAGCTCGCGTCTCCTTTAAATTTGATTTGCTGTTATTTACGGGTCATAATGGTTGAAAACCTCAGTAAACTATCTTAAAACAATACGATTACAGTCGAATTTAAGTATTATGTTCCTTCAAATCAAAACTCGCTTAAAATGAAAAAAGTTTAAAGACTCATCCTTTACTGATTGGGATTAATTTTCATTTTGCGTCATTTTAAAAACGTATTTGACTTCTGTACGTCAATTAATTTTGATGACAATTGTAATCTTGTAATATATTATAGAACTTTTATCTTAAAATATTGCCTATTAACAGGAAGCGTTATGTAATTCGTATAAGTAATACCTGAAAGTCTTGTACCTAGATCTGTAATACCATGGATTGCGACGAATAAATGATTATGATTATGCCGTTCGTTCCGTCTATATGTATAAATAAATAAATAAATAAATATTATAGGACATTCTTACACAGATTGACCAAGTCCCCCAGTAAGCTCAAGAAGGCTTGTGTTGAGGGTACTCAGACAACGATATATATAATATATAAATACTTAAATACATAGAAAACAACCATGACTCAGGAACAAATATCTGTGTCATCACACAAATAAATGCCCTTACTGGGATTCGAACCCAGGACCATCGGCTTCACAGGCAGGGTCACTACCCACTAGGCCAGACCGGTCGTCAAATGCGTGTACGTGCTGTTTTCTGAAAATCTTCAAGAAAAAATAACGGCTAGACCAGCACGAAGTACTAGCGAGTTTTTGCGGCTTTGGAGACCGAGATAAAGCTTACAGGCCAATACCGCTGTGGCCTGGTTATTGTTATGTACACCTATGTATCGAATGTTTAAAAAAAAAATTTACTATAAAAAGCAATGTTTTATTTCGATTAGGTCTACATTTTGTGCATATTGTATATCTGAAGTATTTTCGTACTAAACTTGAAACTTTCGTTGAAACTAAATAAAATAATTATTCCTAATATACAGTCACCTGCAATTTATGTTACACAACACACAACGAAGGCCGCAAAAATATCTGACACGATCTTATTTGTAGAACCATAAGAGCATGTCATATATTTTTGCGGCCTTCGAAGAGAAGGTACCGGTCATTATCACCAACTTTGCCCGCATTTAAAAAAAAACACGATTTCTCAAAAAAAAAAACAAATCGTAATTACTTTTTTTGCTCAGCACGTCCATTGTGATCAAACGCATCAGTTTATTTGAAGAAAAAATATTTTTATCGTGTTTTACCCATTTTTTTGCGTTTTAGAGGGTGGGCAAAGATATCCGGAGTTTTCGCCAACATTGCCCACGTCAATTTGGTATTCAAATACAGCTCGTATGATGATGATGTCTAAGGATCACTGGTTTTGGGCAATCCTACCATTCCCTGTTAATAACTTAGCGATAAGTGTAAAAACTTTTAAATAAATTTGCTGGGCAATGTTGCCTACCCGTTTTTGCTCATTTCCATATAAGGCTCGCCTAAGCATTTTACAAAGGCTAGGGTTGTCACTTTTGAGAAAATCTGTTACAATAGTTTAATGGCCAAAAATATGATTTTTGCTGTGTTTTTCATTAGTTAACGGGATAAAACATCTAAGTAAAGGATAATAAGACAAATTAAATACAGTATATATTTATAAACTTACTTTAGTGTACAAACATAACCTTATTTTACATGCGAAGTTGGGTAAATTAGATGAAAGTGACAACCCTAATCCGTTTTTGGTGGTGGGCAATGTTGGTATGGATGCCAAATCACCGGATTACTTTGCCCACCGCTAAAACTCGCTAAAAATTACAAATTAAAGATATCTTATTGATACTGTTTTAACACCCCCTGGCACTGATTAAAATAACCGACTTGGTTTCACATTACATCTCAAAACTTTTTGAAGTGAAAATTTCTTTAGCGGCGTGTAATAGTGCCCTTGCGGCCTATTTGCTGAATAAATGTTGAAGTTTGAAGTTTGCATGCCAAGTTTCGTGCTTTCTGCCGGATGGGACAGGATTTAGGATGGGTCAGACCAGGACCGCATTTTTGCAGGTTCATCTTTTATTAGCCAGACTCTACCTCCATACTAAATCGAGCTAAGGAGTCGCACTATAAAGAAATATTGAACATTTTCTTTCAAGTTGATATACAGGGTGTCCATGCATTAGGGTATTTATATTCAATATTCAATAATTGTGACGTTCCACGGCAAAAGGTACCTTATGGCGGCTGGCGCTTACGTCGCATAGCGCCGCAATAATATTGGAGCGGCGTTAATAATAGCGTAAGCGCCAAGCGCCATAAGGTACCTTTACCCGTAGGACGTCACAATTTATTCATAAAATCAATACAATTTTACACGTCAATGGTATTTAGAACCAGTATACAAAGTATCATAACAAATTACGATTTTTTTACTTTGGAGCAACCTGTATGTGTTAGTAGCTCCTGAGGTAATAAATAGTATGACTAGATTTTGCCCTGTGCGCGGGGCCCGAGGGCCCCGCGGTCTTCTTGTAGTTTGTTGTTGGTGCTGTTGTTTTTGTTGTAGTAGTAGTAGTAGTAGTTTGTTTTCCAAAGGGAAAAAGAAATAAAGTTGTACTTTTGCTAGGACGAAAAGATCCGCGTGAAAGCACTACATTCCCGCAGCTCGGCCTGGCCTCGCGTGCTTGGGAACTCGTAAGGGACGCTCCGGGCCTTCGGCCCTACGCGGAGCTCGGCCTTCGTCCTTCACTGGGTTTCGAAGCTCAGCGTCGGGCCTTCGGCCCGCCGCTTCGCTTATTAAAACAGTTGGGAGGGTTGGTTTTGCTTCGGGGCTTAAGCGGGAAGTTGGAGCTTAAACACGACCCAATAGGAAAAGTGTCTTAGACAAGCGAAACGGCGGGCCGAAGGCCGAAGGCCGTAGGCCAACTTCCCCCTCTCGTGTGACGCTTCGGGCCTTCGGCCCTACGCGGAGCTCGGCCTTCGGCCTTCGCGAGCCTCGACGCTTCGCCGTCGGGCCTTCGGCCCGCCGGCTTCGCTTATCAAGACAGTTGACTTTGTAGAACGCTTGGGGGAACTGCATTCACGCAGCTCGGCCTGAAGCTCGCCCTTCGGGCTCGCTTAACCTACTTGGAAATTTGAATTTTGCCCTTGTCGCCCGCCATTTTGGATTTTTCCAAAAAAATTTTTTACATGGTAATGCTGGGCCCCCTAGCTCGCCGCATGCCAAATCTCAGCGCACTCGGACCAACTTGAAAAATTAAAAAAAAAAGTCGGCCATTTTGAAATTTTTTAAATGCAGTTTGATTTGTTTCGGGGCCCTCTATGACATTTGGTCGAGCACCCCCCACCTACCTCGCACCGTTTAAAAGTTGCCATACAAAATTAAAATGACCATTTTTTCCGCCATCTTGGATTTTTTCGAAATTTTTTTCCCATACGAATCTAGAGGACCCCGAGATTCCGTGACCAAAATTTCAGCGCGCTAGGACAAACTTGAAAAAATTAAAAAAAAAAGTCAGCCATTTTGAAAAAAAATGGCGGCGTCAAACACTGCCAGGGTCCCTCTATGACATTTGGTCGAGCACCCCCCACCTACCTCCCACCGTTTGGCCGGGCCGTCGAACATTTTTCTGACCGGAAGCGGTAGGCCAAAAGTCGGAATTTTCTGAAGTCACGAGACCGCCCTCTATACGACCGTACCAAAGTCTAATACCCCACGAACCTCCTTCTGGGAGAACAATCATGTCAATTAATCAGTCGTGTTGCAGCTTTAAATAAGATTAACTAGATTTTGCCCTGTGCGCGGGGCCCGAGGGCCCCGCGGTGCGCGTGTTGTTGTTTGTGCTATTGTTGGTATTGTTGTTTATGTGTTGTTGTTGTTGGTGCTGTTGTTTGTGCTGTTGTTGGTGCCGTAGTTTTGTTTTCCAAAGGGAAAGAGAAATGAATTTCTACTTTTGTTAGGACGGAAAGATCCGCGTGCGAGCACTTCATTCCCGCAGCTCGGCCTTCGGCCTCGCGTGCATGGGAAATCTAAAGGGACGCTCCGGGCCTTCGGCCCTACGCGGAGCTCGGCCTTCGGCCTTCGCTGGGTTCCGAAGCTCAGCGTCGGGCCTTCGGCCCGCCGCTTCGCTTATTAAAACACTTGGAGGGTTGGTTTTGCTTTGGGGGGTAAGCGGGAAGTTGGAGCTTAAACACGACCCAATAGTAAAAGTGTCTTGACAACCTCACGTCGGGCCTACGGCCTTCGGCCTTCGGCCCGCCGTTTCGCTTGTCTAAGACACTTTTCCTATTGGGTCGTGTTTAAGCTCCAACTTCCCCCTCTCGTGTGACGCTTCGGGCCTTCGGCCCTACGCGGAGCTCGGCCTTCGGCCTTCGCGAGCCTCGACGCTTCGCCGTCGGGCCTTCGGCCCGCCGGCTTCGCTTATCAAGACAGTTGACTTTGTAGACCGCTTGGAGGAACTGCATTTACGCAGCTCGGCCTTCGGCCTCGCGTTTTGGGAGTGGGGGTGGCGGCTCCGGGCCTTCGGCCCTCCGCCGGGGTCGGCCTTCGGCCTCCCGGCCTGAAGCTCGCCCTTCGGGCTCGCTTAACACACTTTTTGTATAGGATTTTGCTTTGTTCGTCATTCCCGCAGCTCGGCCTTCGGCCTCGCCCAAAATTACTGGGGGTGGGGCACGCTTGGACATTCGGGGTGAAGCTCCGGGCCTGACGGCCCTCCGCGGGGTCGGCCTTCGGCCTCCCGGCCTGAAGCTCGCCCTTCGGGCTCGCTTAACCTACTTGGAAATTTGACTATTGCCCGTGCCCGCGCCGTTTTGGACTTTTCCAAAAATTTTTTTTCACATGGTAATCTTGGGCCCCCAGGCTCGCCGCATGCCAAATCACAGCGTGCTCGGACCAACTTGAAAAAAAAAAAAAAAAAGTCGGCCATTTTGAAAAATTTTAAATGCAGTTTTATTTCTCTCGGGGCCCTCTATGACATTTGGTCGAGCACCCCCCACCTATCACGCACCGTTTAAAAGTTGCCATACAAAATTAAAATGACCATTATTTCCGCCATCCTGGATTTTTTCCAAAAATTTTTTTTTTCATATGAATCTAGAGGCCTCTATCTCTCGCCATGCAAAATCTCAGCGCGCTCGGACCAACTTGAAAAATTAAAAAAAAAAAAGTCAGACATTTTGAAATTTTTTAAATGCAGTTTGTTTTGTCTCGGGGTCCTCTATGACATTCGGTCGAGCACCCCCCACCTATCTCGCACCGTTTAAAAGTTGCCATACAAAATAAAAGTGGCCATTTTTTCCGCCATCTTGGATTTTTTCGAAAATTTTTTTTCCCATACGAATCTAGAGGACCCCGAGATTCCGTGACCAAAATTTCAGCGCGCTAGGACAAACTTGAAAAAATTAAAAAAAAAAGTTGGCCATTTTGAAAAAAAAAATGGCGGCGTCAAAAACTGCCAGGGTCCCTCTATGACATTTGGTCGAGCACCCCCCACCTAGGTTTCACCGTTACGCCAGGCCGTTGAACATTTTTCTGACCGGAAGCGGTAGACCAAAAGTCGGAATTTTCTGGAGGTCACGAGACCGCCCTCTATACGACCGTACCAAAGTCAAATACCCCACGAACCCCCTTCTGGGAGAACAATCGTGTCAATTAATCAGTCGTGTTGCAGCTTTAAATAAGATTAACTAGATTTTGCCCTGTGCGCGGGGCCCGAGGGCCCCGCGGTGCGCGTGTTGTTTGTTGTTGGTACTGTTGTTTGTGCTGTTGTTTTTGGTAATGTTGTTGGTGCTGTTGTTGGTGTTGTTATTTGTGCTATAGTTTTGTTTTCCAAAGAGAAAAAGAAATGAAGTTTTATTTGTCCTAGAAAGAAAAGGTCCGCGTGGGAGCACTTCATTCCCGCAGCTCGGCCTTCGGCCTCGCGTGCTTGGGAAAACATAAGGGACGCTCCGGGCCTTCGGCCCTACGCGGAGCTCGGCCTTCGGCCTTCGCTGGGTTTCGAAGCTCAGCGTCGGGCCTTCGGCCCGCCGCTTCGCTTATTAAAACACTTGGGAGGGTTGGTTTTGCTTCGGGGCTCAAGCGGGAAGTTGGAGCTTAAACACGACCCAATAGTAAAAGTGTCTTGACAAGCTCACGACGGGCCTACGGCCTTCGGCCTTCGGCCCGCCGTTTCGCTTGTCTAAGACACTTTTCCTATTGGGTCGTGTTTAAGCTCCAACTTCCCCCTCTCGTGTGACGCTTCGGGCCTTCGGCCCTACGCGGAGCTCGGCCTTCGGCCTTCGCGAGCCTCGACGCTTCGCCGTCGGGCCTTCGGCCCGCCGGCTTCGCTTATCAAGACAGTTTACTTTGTAGAACGCTTGGGGGATCTGCATTCACGCAGCTCGGCCTTCGGCCTCGCGTTTTGGGAGTCGGGGTGGAGGCTCCGGGCCTTCGGCCCTCCGCCGGGGTCGGCCTTCGGCCTCCCGGCCTGAAGCTCGCCCTTCGGGCTCGCTTAACACACTTTTTGTATAGGATTTTGCTTTGTTCGTCATTCCCGCAGCTCGGCCTTCGGCCTCGCCCAAAATTACTGGGGGTGGGGCACGCTTGGACATTCGGGGTGAAGCTCCGGGCCTGACGGCCCTCCGCGGGGTCGGCCTTCGGCCTCCCGGCCTGAAGCTCGCCCTTCGGGCTCGCTTAACCTACTTGGAAATTTGACTATTGCCCGTGCCCGCGCCGTTTTGGACTTTTCCAAAAATTTTTTTTCACATGGTAATCTTGGGCCCCCAGGCTCGCCGCATGCCAAATCACAGCGTGCTCGGACCAACTTGAAAAAAAAAAAAAAAAAGTCGGCCATTTTGAAAAATTTTAAATGCAGTTTTATTTCTCTCGGGGCCCTCTATGACATTTGGTCGAGCACCCCCCACCTATCACGCACCGTTTAAAAGTTGCCATACAAAATTAAAATGACCATTATTTCCGCCATCCTGGATTTTTTCCAAAAATTTTTTTTTTCATATGAATCTAGAGGCCTCTATCTCTCGCCATGCAAAATCTCAGCGCGCTCGGACCAACTTGAAAAATTAAAAAAAAAAAAGTCAGACATTTTGAAATTTTTTAAATGCAGTTTGTTTTGTCTCGGGGCCCTCTAGATTTTGCCCTGTGCGCGGGGCCCGAGGGCCCCGCGGTGCGCGTGTTGTTGTTTGTGCTATTGTTGGTATTGTTGTTTATGTGTTGTTGTTGTTGGTGCTGTTGTTTGTGCTGTTGTTGGTGCCGTAGTTTTGTTTTCCAAAGGGAAAGAGAAATGAATTTCTACTTTTGTTAGGACGGAAAGATCCGCGTGCGAGCACTTCATTCCCGCAGCTCGGCCTTCGGCCTCGCGTGCATGGGAAATCTAAAGGGACGCTCCGGGCCTTCGGCCCTACGCGGAGCTCGGCCTTCGGCCTTCGCTGGGTTCCGAAGCTCAGCGTCGGGCCTTCGGCCCGCCGCTTCGCTTATTAAAACACTTGGAGGGTTGGTTTTGCTTTGGGGGGTAAGCGGGAAGTTGGAGCTTAAACACGACCCAATAGTAAAAGTGTCTTGACAACCTCACGTCGGGCCTACGGCCTTCGGCCTTCGGCCCGCCGTTTCGCTTGTCTAAGACACTTTTCCTATTGGGTCGTGTTTAAGCTCCAACTTCCCCCTCTCGTGTGACGCTTCGGGCCTTCGGCCCTACGCGGAGCTCGGCCTTCGGCCTTCGCGAGCCTCGACGCTTCGCCGTCGGGCCTTCGGCCCGCCGGCTTCGCTTATCAAGACAGTTGACTTTGTAGACCGCTTGGAGGAACTGCATTTACGCAGCTCGGCCTTCGGCCTCGCGTTTTGGGAGTGGGGGTGGCGGCTCCGGGCCTTCGGCCCTCCGCCGGGGTCGGCCTTCGGCCTCCCGGCCTGAAGCTCGCCCTTCGGGCTCGCTTAACACACTTTTTGTATAGGATTTTGCTTTGTTCGTCATTCCCGCAGCTCGGCCTTCGGCCTCGCCCAAAATTACTGGGGGTGGGGCACGCTTGGACATTCGGGGTGAAGCTCCGGGCCTGACGGCCCTCCGCGGGGTCGGCCTTCGGCCTCCCGGCCTGAAGCTCGCCCTTCGGGCTCGCTTAACCTACTTGGAAATTTGACTATTGCCCGTGCCCGCGCCGTTTTGGACTTTTCCAAAAATTTTTTTTCACATGGTAATCTTGGGCCCCCAGGCTCGCCGCATGCCAAATCACAGCGTGCTCGGACCAACTTGAAAAAAAAAAAAAAAAAGTCGGCCATTTTGAAAAATTTTAAATGCAGTTTTATTTCTCTCGGGGCCCTCTATGACATTTGGTCGAGCACCCCCCACCTATCACGCACCGTTTAAAAGTTGCCATACAAAATTAAAATGACCATTATTTCCGCCATCCTGGATTTTTTCCAAAAATTTTTTTTTTCATATGAATCTAGAGGCCTCTATCTCTCGCCATGCAAAATCTCAGCGCGCTCGGACCAACTTGAAAAATTAAAAAAAAAAAAGTCAGACATTTTGAAATTTTTTAAATGCAGTTTGTTTTGTCTCGGGGCCCTCTATGACATTCGGTCGAGCACCCCCCACCTATCTCGCACCGTTTAAAAGTTGCCATACAAAATAAAAGTGGCCATTTTTTCCGCCATCTTGGATTTTTTCGAAAATTTTTTTTCCCATACGAATCTAGAGGACCCCGAGATTCCGTGACCAAAATTTCAGCGCGCTAGGACAAACTTGAAAAAATTAAAAAAAAAAGTTGGCCATTTTGAAAAAAAAAATGGCGGCGTCAAAAACTGCCAGGGTCCCTCTATGACATTTGGTCGAGCACCCCCCACCTAGGTTTCACCGTTACGCCAGGCCGTTGAACATTTTTCTGACCGGAAGCGGTAGACCAAAAGTCGGAATTTTCTGGAGGTCACGAGACCGCCCTCTATACGACCGTACCAAAGTCAAATACCCCACGAACCCCCTTCTGGGAGAACAATCGTGTCAATTAATCAGTCGTGTTGCAGCTTTAAATAAGATTAACTAGATTTTGCCCTGTGCGCGGGGCCCGAGGGCCCCGCGGTGCGCGTGTTGTTTGTTGTTGGTACTGTTGTTTGTGCTGTTGTTTTTGGTAATGTTGTTGGTGCTGTTGTTGGTGTTGTTATTTGTGCTATAGTTTTGTTTTCCAAAGAGAAAAAGAAATGAAGTTTTATTTGTCCTAGAAAGAAAAGGTCCGCGTGGGAGCACTTCATTCCCGCAGCTCGGCCTTCGGCCTCGCGTGCTTGGGAAAACATAAGGGACGCTCCGGGCCTTCGGCCCTACGCGGAGCTCGGCCTTCGGCCTTCGCTGGGTTTCGAAGCTCAGCGTCGGGCCTTCGGCCCGCCGCTTCGCTTATTAAAACACTTGGGAGGGTTGGTTTTGCTTCGGGGCTCAAGCGGGAAGTTGGAGCTTAAACACGACCCAATAGTAAAAGTGTCTTGACAAGCTCACTCGCTCGTTTCGCTTGTCTAAGACACTTTTCCTATTGGGTCGTGTTTAAGCTCCAACTTCCCCCTCTCGTGTGACGCTTCGGGCCTTCGGCCCTACGCGGAGCTCGGCCTTCGGCCTTCGCGAGCCTCGACGCTTCGCCGTCGGGCCTTCGGCCCGCCGGCGTCGCTTATCAAGACAGTTTACTTTGTAGAACGCTTGGGGGAACTGCATTCACGCAGCTCGGCCTTCGGCCTCGCGTTTTGGGAGTCGGGGTGGAGGCTCCGGGCCTTCGGCCCTCCGCCGGGGTCGGCCTTCGGCCTCCCGGCCTGAAGCTCGCCCTTCGGGCTCGCTTAACACACTTTTTGTATAGGATTTTGCTTTGTTCGTCATTCCCGCAGCTCGGCCTTCGGCCTCGCCCAAAATTACTGGGAGTGGGGCACGTTTGGACATTCGGGGTGAAGCTCCGGGCCTGACGGCCCTCCGCGGGGTCGGCCTTCGGCCTCCCGGCCTGAAGCTCGCCCTTCGGGCTCGCTTAACCTACTTGGAAATTTGACATTTGCCCGTGCCCGCGCCGTTTTAGACTTTTCCAAAATTTTTTTTTCACATGGTAATCTTGGGCCCCCAGGCTCGCCGCATGCCAAATCTCAGCGCGCTCGGACCAACTTGAAAAAAAAAAAAAAAAAAAGTCGGCCATTTTGAAAATTTTTAAATGCAGTTTGTTTTGTCTCGGGGCCCTCTATGACATTTGGTCGAGCACCCCCCACCCATCTCGCACCGTTTAAAAGTTGCCATACAAAATTAAAATGACCATTATTTCCGCCATCTTGCATTTTTTCCAAATTTTTTTTTTCATAGGAATCTAGAGGCCTTTATCTCTCGCCATGCAAAATCTCAGCGCGCTCGGACCAACTTGAAAAAATTAAAAAAAAAAAGTCGGCCCGTTTGAAAATTTTTAAATGCAGTTTGTTTTGTCTCGGGGCCCTCTATGACATTCGGTCGAGCACCCCCCACCTATCTCGCACCGTTTAAAAGTTGCCATACAAAATAAAAGTGGCCATTTTTTCCGCCATCTTGGATTTTTTCGAAATTTTTTTTTCCCATACGAATCTAGAGGACCCCGAGATTCCGTGACCAAAATTTCAGCGCGCTAGGACAAACTTGAAAAAATTAAAAAAAAAAAGTCGGCCATTTTGAAAAAAAAATGGCGGCGTCAAAAACTGCCAGGGTCCCTCTATGACATTTGGTCGAGCACCCCCCACCTAGGTTTCACCGTTACGCCAGGCCGTTGAACATTTTTCTGACCGGAAGCGGTAGACCAAAAGTCGGAATTTTCTGGAGGTCACGAGACCGCCCTCTATACGACCGTACCAAAGTCAAATACCCCACGAACCCCCTTCTGGGAGAACAATCGTGTCAATTAATCAGTCGTGTTGCAGCTTTAAATAAGATTAATTATTAATTATTAAATTATTAAATTATTAAATTATTAAATTATTAAATTATTAAATTATTAAATTATTAAATTATTAAATTATTAAATTATTAAATTATTAAATTATTAAATTATTAAATTATTAAATTAAATTAAATTAATTAAAACTTTCTTCGACCGTTTTGATTATCTTTTTTATTTATGACATTAATAAGATTCTGACTTTTGACAAATGTCATCATTGCCGCACATTTTCAAACAAATTGTCAAAAGCACTGCCAATGATTAATACAGTATGTTTCTTTTTGTTGTCGATTATTGGAATTAACTTTTGTTTGATAATTTAATGTTTTATCTTTTGTTCTAATTAAAAAGAAATTACCGTTAGAGCATTTCTGAGAAGTAACCCTATGTGGGATTTCAGGGTTTGTCCAATGGCTAAGGTCACCCTGTATTTAAAAACGTAAACGTTAAAGTTTTTGGGATATATGTATAGTAGACTATTTATACTCCACATTGATACCATAAGAAGTAGGGTTTGCAATCCGGATCCGAAATGTATGAAATTATCCGGATCTGGATCCGGATCCGCGGATCTTCTCATACATTTCGGATCCGTCGTGCAAACCCTAATAAGAAGTTAATAAAACTGCCTGAAAGTTAGAGAGGACTATGGAGGAGATTACTGTTTACTAGCTTTTGACTTAACTCCTGGCCCCTGTTTCACCAACGTGACAGGTGCGACGAATTGTAAAATCACTGTTGCTGACGTCACAGGCATCCATGGGCTACGATTACCACTTACCATCGGGCGGGCCGTATTCCTGTTTGCCACCATCATTGTATTATTAAAAAAAAACTTTATTATATCGGAAAAAACAGATATTTCTCCTGTGAAGTATCTTAATTGTGTCATATAGAAGCAAAAAGTCAGCAACATCCACTGTTTACCTGTTGGATGTTGCTGACTTTGCTTCTATATGACACAATTGTTCAGTGAAAGTTACCTCAAATCTCAATAAATTAGTACTTACTTATTCAGGTTTTGTAAAATAATACACAATACACATTACACATGGATTTTATTTTCCTCGTATTGGAAATAAAAAGTAGAGTGTTTAACTCGGATGAAAGCACCCATTTGTGCCTTTCATCCCTTGGTTAACAATTAACTATTAGGTAAGTATATTGTACGAAGTAATTTCACACAATTCAAAATACCTGGAATATGGATAACGTGGGCTAGAATTATAATAATATAAACACTCGCTTCCTTGTTAGCCTTTGAACTTCATGTAAATTAAACTTCCTCGCCTGCGGGGTTTGTATTTCTTGGTAACTATTAGGTAAGATATTGTATATGAAGTAATTTCACACAATTCAAAATACCTGGAATATGGATAACGTGGGCTAGTATTATAATAATATAAACACTCGCTTCCTTGTTAGCCTTTGAACTTCATGTAAATTAAACTTCCTCGCCTGCGGGGTTTGTATTTCTTGCGTTGGCGTTGGGGTTGGCCCAACGTGAAGAGGAGCCATTAGTGAGTGAGTCTTTTGTACCTAGTACTATTATTTATTCTGTGCCAACAATTAATTTGTAAAAACTACGTCGCTCGTCGTTGTAACCGGACTTTATGTCAATTTCCGTCGTTAAAAGCGGTCGGTCGTTATAAGCGGAGTCGTAATAAACGGTTGTACTTTCATAGTAGCTCATACTAAAACCAAACATGTGCCTATACTTACGGCGCTATAAGCGGTTGGTTGTTATATGCGAAGTCGTACTAACCGGACTCTACTGTATTTGGAAACGATAAGTTACGTACCACTTTCGTTCAATCTATTCCATAGATAAACAATGAGTCACTTTCAGAGTAGGTATGAGGTATGACAATAATTTAAATAAAAAATAAAACAGTACCGTCCAAGTACTACCTAATAAAATCACAATTTTCAAAATGTATTATTACATTTTGAACTTTTATGAAATAAGTATAAGTACTTACCTATTTAGTGAGATGTGGGTCATGTGGGCTAGTATTGTATTGACAAGCGTAGCCTCCAAAGAGAAGAACGGATTGGATTACAGTCCTCATAACTTGTGTGGGATATTTTTAAAGCATTAACTGAATTTTGGTGTGTCTACGTCAAAATTCAGCAACACATTTTTTTTATATTTTGGGTAAACTTTTTGGGTGTTTCTGTCAGTGCCGTATCCGAATATTAAGCAGGAAACGATAACACCACCCTTCAAAGGGTGCAAAGAGACATAGCTATATATACCAATAATATCAAAAATGAAGCTGCAAACTAAATATCAACATAAATATTTAACTTAGAATTAATTTAAAAGTGGAAAAATTACTGTCTTGGTTGAGCCTTGAACTCACGGCCTCTGGATAAGCCAGCAAACAAGACAAGACAAGAAAGACAGTAATTTTTCCATTTTTAATTTTATTCTAAGCTTAATCGCATCGTTCGCTGACGTTTCTGCTTGTTAAAAATTAAAAAAATAATATTTAATTGTAATATTAGTCAGCTTATATTTCAAAGTAAACGATGTGACAAGAATTTGACACGAAGCGGAGATAGCACGATGTAGCATATAATTGAGTTTCTGATTAAACAAGTTCATTAGGTACCTTTATTGCAGTAACAAGGTGCTCGGGCTTTCATCGGGGATAGAAGAAATAGGTCACATAAGATTGGACATGGCGGCGTGCTTATTTGCTGCTTGGCTTATTGTTTTCCTTTGCTTGTGCAAAGGTGTGCAGTCATCTGGAAAGGTATCAGAAAATTTTAAATGTGTAGACTAGGGTAACCAAAAATTTAAATGTATTGTAGACTAGAGTAACTAGGGCGTTAGACAAAGAAGGGCTACTTTGATATGTTTCGAATTAACTGATATAATATACCTATTAATTAGTTATTTGTTTTACAAGGGGGAAATATGAATAAATTGTCATACGTATACAATCCGTTTTTACTATACAAGCTAAATAATTAAACAAAATTGGGTAAGTATCTCAATAGATAAAAGGATAGAATAAAAGACATCAACGACCATCTTTCTCAGTTAAAAAAAAGCTCGTTGATGTCTTTTGTTCTATCGTTTGATTTTGTCCTCTTGATGTCCTCGTAATTGTTTAAACTCATCATAGTTCACTAAAGCGTTTCGTAATGAAGTCATTATTATTTGAGTCGCGAGCCCATAGTGAAAGGTACGCGATTATAGTTATTCATGCATTAAAGTCGACGATATGAAAAACATTTTTCCCTGAAGTCTTTCAAATTTGCAGGTCGTGTATTTCACTGCACTGTTTCCGTACGTTGTGCTGGTGATTTTGTTCTTTCGCGGAGTGACATTGCCAGGCGCTGGGACCGGAATTCTGTTTTACCTTACACCGGATTTTAGCCAACTAGCAAACGCTCAAGTATGTAAAATTAATTTAAGTGTCGAACTATGTATAAATATTTTGTATATGCTAAGGGCTTTTTATATACATAGAGGATTATTTAATGAGTTGTGTTGATATTTGATCATAACCTGACCGACAATATTGTTAAAACAAAAATGGAAATATTCAAAAAACAAGCTGAATTCAGCATAAATTATATGACATTTTTAACTTTAAATATGGTCAGGAATAAGCTATTAAAATATTTCGCATTCCTCGCGGCTACCGTGTATTGTATTTTATCTACATAGTATCATAAATAAAAACCCTCTATGGTACGTTCAAAAACCGCAAAATACGACCAGCATAAAAATAAACTGTTTTGTTACAACAAATGTCTTGTCTGTGAATATGTTTTATTACAAGAAAACCGATTTTCTAATTTCATTAAAGTTTCGGCATATTTTAATTCAATTTTATTAACAATGCACTTCACTTGCTCTGTGCTCATTTGGGGAAGCAGTCATTCCAATATACTTAACGGCTCGGCCACGACATTGCGCGACTGGCGACGGCGGTGGCGGCAACCATAGGTTAGGCAAGACACAGCGTTCGGACCTTTCGTTCTCACCTATGGTTGCCGCCGCCGCCGTCGCCGGTCGCGCAAAGTCGTGGCCGAGCCGTAAGACCATGAATCTTTTTATTTCTTGAACTGAGTTGTTTCTAATTTTAATAATGATGGTGAGAAAACTCTATGTATAATTAATACGGCTATATTTCAGGTTTGGGGTGACGCTGCCGTGCAAATATTTTTCGCCCTTAGCCCGGCATGGGGTGGACTCATTACTTTATCATCTTACAACAAATTCTCAAACAACTGCTACAAGTAAGTGAAATCAATACATTTTATTTTTTATTTTTTAATACGGCCAGTTTTTTCGCATTTCTAAGGTGGATGTCTAGGGATGGGATGCCGATTATCAGCCAAAAGATGGCGTCAGTGTGCACGAATTGTGGATTTTCACCGTTTCTCCCAAAATATAAACAGTTTCATAAGATGTGTTGATATTGGCGAAAATAATAAAAAATATTACGTCCAAATCGAAACATGTTATACTCAACAGTGTCTAATCTAAATAATCAGAGAATAAAACTGCAAAATATTGCAATATCTTGCATTCACGCACGCTCACATACCTAAAGTCAGTGTCTAATGTAACCTAGAGGGCGCAGTGCAGCGCATGAATATTTTGTTTTTAGGAAGAACAATTTAGAATTTTAATTCTTATTTGAGACATTGACAAGTAACTTAGAACCAACTGATACGTATTTTCAGACGTTGATTGTCATGTGCTTGTGGCACCCACAACATCTGTTTTGAATAAATTTTAGCTAGAGTATCAATGAATCTGGGTTCAAATCCCGACGGTGCTTAATTTTTTTATTTTTTTATTATTTTAAAAAAACTTTTATAGATTATATGTTTTTATTCTTATTATCAATTGAAAATGACGCAAATTATTTTACCTAAAATTACAAAAACGCTTTTAATGTTAGCTTAGTACAGTCGCCATCAGATATATCGGGGCGGATAAGGCGCTCACAAATATCTGAACACGTCTCTATTGTCAAGGCGTTAGAGTGCGTGTTCAGATATTTTTGAGCACCTCGGACGCTCCGATATATCTGATGGCGACTGTACTAACACTACTAAGTAAGCTGGCGTGTGAGTCACATTTCTGGGGAAGTAATGAGAAACAGAAAAAAACAGAATAGTGTTCTTTAAACACAATATAATATTGTGATTATGATGGGATGCGAACTCGTTTATTTGCCTATATATGGTTGCACATAGAAGCGCTGGTGGTCTAGCGGTAAGAGCGTGCGACTTTCAATCCGGAGGACGCGGGTTCAATCCCCGGCTCGTACCAATGAGTTTTTCGGAACTTATGTACGAAATAATAATTTGTATTTCGCTTAGATCCCCACGTTACATGCTAAACCTAGTGTGGGGATCACTGTAGGTACTGCCCCTCTGTAATTCAAGTTGTCAAATAAATATACATATTTAGAATTTATTGAATTTTAGTTTATGTTGTAGTTAGTTTTAGCTTTATGTAGTTTTTAATTTTAGTTTATATATTTTTTTGTTTATATTACATATTGTATTTCCTACTAAACTTTTCGTATCATTATCATCTGTTCTTCAATTAAAAAAATTTTTTTTTGTAATGTCCATTGATATTTGCCAGTCGCATAAGGTAATAAAAAGCAAAAAAATAAATAAATAAATAAATAAAAATAAAAATTATCCAGTCTTTGTTCGTGATTTGAACTCGGCAACGCTGTTCAACTTAGACTTATACTCAATAGCTAGAAGCCACTAGAGCATTTAACCGTAGTAGATCCGGGCGAAACATGCCTTCTTATTTAAGTAACCCATTACTGTCAAAAATATCAAGTTTGAAATAGAATTTTTCATTGTCGACTTACCGACATCCGAACGTTGCGAGCATGTTGCCTTTTCAAACCATTTGGCAACGTCGCCCGGGGAATAACTAGAAATCTTCTAAAAATGTATGTCCTTTTATATTTTGATATTTATGATTATAAATTTATGACGATTTTCTATGCTGCAAATTGATTAAATTATTGAGAGAAAAATGCTTGCAAAGAAAACAAGAAATATCCGTTTTCATTTCTCATGCATTGAAAGAGGGTCATTGTTATTCTAAAAGTTGTGCAGAAAATGATACGTTTCTGCACTAGAGCATTTTTGGTTCCAATTCCAAGTACGATTTTTTTTTACGATAAGCAATTGAAATTTGGGTATAAATGGATTTTTCATATAATTTCCATTCTGATATTTGACTCCCCTTTCCATAAATAACGATACTTTTGGCTAAATTGTTAATTGAAAGTATCCTAAAAAAATACTATAATAGTAGATTGTTAACCAAGGGTTGAAAGGCACCCATTTCTGTCGAGGTAGTTTGGCGCTCGAACGCAGTGAGAGCGCCAATAGTCCGAGACGGAAATGGTGCCTTTCACCCGAGTTAAACACTCTACTTTTCATATCGAATGCGAGGAAACCAAACAAGACAAGGCAATTTCGCAAAATCAGTAATTGAAGTACTAATAGACCTACGGCCATGATTTTTTTCCTTAGTACTTACTTGCAATCGGAGACTTTACATGTGTGAAGATTAATAACCCCTAGCGAAGATCATTTAGATTGCAATATTTACGAAAACACACATTTTTTAACAAACTGCAGTAATTTTAAAATGATTTGTTCATTAAAGTATGAAAATCAGCGGGATTGCCTCTTACTTTTTAATTTTATACTTTTTCGTCCTATAAGCCGCAACAGACTACCGGACCGCACCGCGACCTTGGTGCGCCGCACCACGTAATAACATAATAAAAGTATTTTAAATATTAAATAACAATTTAATTGATAATATAAGAAATTTTTATCTTGTATTTTATTTTATTTTCATGAATATAGTGCTAAATAACTTTAAAACCCAATTTAATATCGTACAAACGTTTAACTGTGGCTGTATAAGATTCTGCCTTTGCTCATTTACGCAAGTGTAAGGTTTAAAAAAATATTTTTGGTGTATTCCTTTTGGTTCCCGTCTTATGAAATCGAGTAAATAGAATTCAACGAAAGAAATCAAGAATAAATTGTTTTTAACAATTTACTTACATCATTTTTTATAAAAAAAGGATCAACGTGGGATTGGTAACATTAAACAATTACCATTTGTTCCAGGCGAGGAAATAAAGACACTATTTTTCCATTTTGTTTCCACCCAGTTGTTCGTGGGACGGGGACGCAGAGGAGTACACCACTTTTCTGCGCTAGAGCATAAATGTATCACTTTCTGCGCACCTTTTAGAACAACAACGACCCACTTTCAGAGCATGAGATATGAAAAAAACTATTTATACTCAGTCATATTTTAAAAAAAGCACATGCATTTTACTTTCCTTGTATGCGAAGTGTTTAACTCGGGTTAAAGGCATCATTTCTGCCGAGGTGATCATTGATGATTTCGGCAGAAATGATCCCTTGGTTAACAATCTACTATTGTTATGCGCAAGCAGATCATATAGAATCTTGTTTATTTACAAGAAGATGACATTTTGCTCCCAATATATATTTTTGAGAAAAATATAGCTACTTTAGTTTAAAAATCATTGTAAGAATAAATATAGGCTTCCAGAGAACATTTATTTATATTTCTGCCGAGATGAAAACAGAATTCACAAGGCTTTTCGGTGGACGACCGTTACGCGAATGATTGTTTGGACTGACCTTTAATTCTATTAAATGTATAGTTATATAAATGTATTTTAATATATAATATAAGTTATATTACATCTGGGAATGAAATTATATCAGAAAAAGGAGACTCTTAAATGAGTATACTCATAAGATGCTTTGTGCATTAAATTTATCTCCCTCTATTGAGTGAAGATAAAACAAAATACACAGGTAACCTGTGTTCCGGTTTTAAAATGCCATCTGTTACACCTTTGATAAATTAAAAATGATTGCTTGTCAAAGAAGTCGCCATGTTAGAATTACACCTATACTATAAGCATCACTCACACAAACAAGCAATGGGGCAAAATTTTACTAATTTTCAAAGGCTTTTTCTTATAAATATTAATCAATTTCTAGTATTTTGTTACTTTGGCGCAGTAAGAAATATATATACAGTGGAAACTGGATAAGTGGAATCGCAAGGGACCGGCTGTTTAGTTCCACTTATCCAGGTTTTCCATTTATCCAGTTTTCCACTAAACCAGGTTCAAATAAAACGTTTTCTCACTTACAGAGGCTCTCGCTAACAGAGGTTGTGGATGCTAGTAATGTCGCTTATAGAGGTCACGTATGGTATGATCAAGACTTAAATAATCATCTTTTATTAAATATGTATGTAGATATGTATGTATTAACAAAAATAGGTATGTAATCCTGACTTTAAAAAAAGCAATACTGTTAATAATCCACAGTACCTACTTGTATACAATTTTCAAAATTACAAAAACAAAATCACTCCTAATATTTATTTATGCAAGAGAAACCAGTATGATTGTACTTTAATGCAAAAATAACTGAACGATGTGTGATCTCATACAAAATAGGTACGTAGTTAAAACACGAACCATAAAGTTAACGAAACAAACTACCCTCCTTGTGACGGTTTATTAAAAATACAAATTTTATAACGCCGAGCTATTCCACTCATAGAGGTTTCGGAGACGGCTGCTTCCAGTTACAGAGGTAAAAATAAGAAATTTTCGAAAAAATGGATTCCGCTTATAGAGGTCCCAAAATTCCACTTATAGAGGTAATTCGTTGCGAAGGGACTGGAACCGAGAACTTGGGTCCACTTAAAGAGGTTTTCCACTAACCCAGGTTCCACTTATCCAGTTTCCACTGTACTACCCAAACATTACGTATTCAAGTGAAGACACCCTACAGAATAGTAGTGAGTTAATCAGAAAGTTTGTATGAAATTCGAGCAAGTAGAACCACCTTAAATGAGTATACTCATAACATGCTTTGTGCATTAAATTTATCTCCCTCTATTGAGTGAAGATAAAACAAAATACACAGGTAACCTGTGTTCCGGTTTTAAAATGCCATCTGTTACACCTTTGATAAATTAAAAATCATTGCTTGTCAAAGAAGTCACCATGTTAGAATTACACCTATTCTATAAGCATCACTCACACAAACAAGCAATGGGGCAAAATTTTGCTTATTTTCAAAGGCTTTTTTCTTAAAAATATTAATCAATTTCTAGTATTTTGTTACTTTGGCGCAGTAAGAAATATATATACTACCCAAACATTACGTATTCAAGTGAAGACACCCTACAGAATAGTAGTGAGTTAACAAGAAAGTTTGTATGAAATTCGAGCAAGTAGAACCACCTTAAGGGAGATTATTTGTATAAGTAGGTACAATCGTTTACACGTTCAAAAAATCGGCTATAGTCTGACTAAAAAGAGTAGAAACTAGCAAAAAGCAGAGCTTTGTAAGGGCTCGCGGAGTTTTTCTACCTAAACGTACCGGACCGCGATTTTGATCCAATACGAGGCTTGTTTCATGTTTGATCGAGTGGGTACTTAATAACGCAGCTATAAGTGAGAGCAAGAAAGAAATATACTAACCGGACCCCAGTTGCTGTCCGGTACGCCTGTCTGTTACAGCTTTTACTTTGTCCATTAAAAACGTGTCCAGGCGACAGATTCAAATTGCTAATATCATCCACACGTAATATTAAATTTCATATCGTCATTTTTGACGATTTTTGACCATCCTCCCCCCTAAAATCATGCTTCGAATGACCCCGTTTCCTCCTACGTCATGCTACCGTCATCCGATGTCCAGACCCCCCCCCCCCCTAATTTGAAATGACGTAATTTATGAATAGCCCCTTACATCCTACACGGTACACGGTCGCCCAGTACTTTTTGTAAGGAAGCCAACTGGCTTTCCTACATAATGTTGGGTCAGCGAGCCAATGTCCTTGAATTTATTTTTGCGTCTATTCCACACAATTGAGCGAAACACTGTCCCGTCTGGACACCTACTGGCGGTAATCACGCTGCTCCGCACATAAACAAACACACCCAGTTCCACTAGGTACAGCCAGGGTTCAACATCAGCTTTATCTTGGGTACTACTCTCCTAAGTGCTCATCAAGACGAGTCGGATGACCAAAACAGCGTGTACCTATGTCGCAACAAACCTGAGTTCCACTAGGTACTGCCAGGGTTCAGCATCAGCTCTATCTTGGGTACTGCTCTCCCAAGTGCTCATCATGACGCATCGGATATCCAAAACAGCGTGTGTCTATGTTGCATCAAACCTGATCGAGTTCCACTAGGTACAGCCAAGGTTCAGCATCACCTATATCTTGGGTACTGCTTTTCCAAGTGCTCATCAAGACGCGTCGAGTGACTAAAACAGCGTGTGCCTGTGTTGCACCAAACCTAAGTTCCACTAGGTACAGCCAGAGTTCAGCATCAGCTCTATCTTGGGTACTATAATACTTTCCTAAGTACTCATCCAGACGAGTTGCATGACCAAAACAGCGTGTGCCTATGTTGTATAAGACCCGAGCTCCATTAGGCATTGTCAGGGTTCAGCATCAGCTATCTTGGGTATTGGTCTACCAAGTGATCATCATGACGAGTCGGATATTCAAAACAGCGTGTGTCTATGTATGTTGCACCAAACCCGAGCTCCACTAGGTACTGCCAGGGTTCGGCATCAGCTCTATCTTGGGTACTACTCTCCTAAGTGCTCATCAAGATGAGTCGGATGACCAAACCATAATGTGCCTTTGTTACACCAAACCTGAGTTCTACTAGGTACTGCCAGGGTTCTGGGTCATTTTGTTGAACTGCACGCCGACGTTGCGATTGGCGTGCAGTTCCCATACAAGTTGCAGTCGGGTTGTAGTCCGTCTGTATCGGCCCTAAGTCACTGAAGTTTGTATTAATATGCTTATCTTTATTTATAATTTTAGCAGTTCCAAGCAATAGTAACACTAAAGGCGCCATTCATTAATTACGTAAGACAATTTTTGCCAGTTTTTGACCCCCTCCCTCCCCTATGTAAGAAATAATAAGAATAGGCTGACCCCCTCCCCCTCCCACCAATATAATTTATAAAAAAAATATTTTTATGAATGTTTATTTGTACCTGTACAAAGGTACTTGAGCTCGTTTAAGCTAACTCTGCACCGTGTTTGATAGCATAGTGTGGAAGTATTATTTTAAACGTCATAATTTCATAGAAATTAAAAAAATATCGCATCTTTGTGATCTTACGTAAGAACTATGAAAACCCCCTCCCTCCCCCTTGTAAGAAAAAATAAGATATGTTATAATACATGAATGGCGCCAAAACTGTTTCTCGAACTGAAAATACCCGATTTAAGTTTGCTAATACAACATGACTGATCAGTTCATCAGCGTCACAAAACATACGAGTAAATTGACCTCCGCAGTGAATATACAGCAAGATTGATTGTTCTAGTAGGTAAAACACAGAAACTTAATAGGGGATATTACTGCAATGTTCTGCCGCCAGAGTGCAGCACTACCGACTCAGTAAATTCATAGACTAACTTATACATACTGTGCCGTAAACTGGTTTTGACAAGTTTTCACAGACAATAAAATATGACATTGATGCATCAAGGCGGTTTGTTAACAAGGGCCTACCGGTAAACGCGAAAATCGAAATTTAGTTATCTGCCTCTTTATCGCTCGAATATGCAAGAGTGATAGAGAGATTAGATAACGAAATTTCGATTTTCTTGTTTCGCGGTAGGCCATGTGATTGATGTGACGTGTGATGAGTCAATGTGGTTTGTTTACTGTATGTGCCACAAAGGTGCCACCTACGCAGAGCTTTGCCTAATATTCCCTATTGCTAAATTGGGAATTTGTATAAGAATGTCCAATATTTATTTATTTATTTACTACTAACGCCATCTGTTAGAGAAATAAATAATTAACATTAGCACGAATGTTAATTCATTACTTTGCCAACAGATGGCGCTAGTAGTAATACAAAGTGTTATTACTTTATTTTATTTTTTTAGGTTTATAAAATGATATTTTTATGTTTGATAACACATCCAGACATGAATTAAAATTACTATGTTAAATTTCAAACCTAACAGTGCGATAGTTTTTCCGTAAAGTGTACCACAAGAATGCATAGTTTGTCGAATAGTAATAGGGCTCGCTTCGCTCGCCCTAATTATAACGTGGCAATACTGTATAGTATTATGCGTTCCAAATCAATCTATATAACAAAAAGGGGACGACAATACAGTATTGCCACTTTCTAATTTGTATTCTTTTTTGTCAGACTGTAAGTCTCCATAAACTGAAATAAATGTCATATACTAAGAAAAAGTGACCAAGGCCTCTAGTGCCCCAGGCTGGATTCCAGCTGGAATCGAACCAGCGTCTTTTTCTTAGTATATGACATTTATTTCAGTTTATAAGTAGTACCACTGTATATATATTGTATGTAAATAAATGTTTTTTCCCGTTTATAATTTATATAGTAGTGTTTCTACTTGATAAAAACAAATTAAAATATATTTCTGAAATAATTTAATTTGTTCAAATACTTTAGTTTTGTAAGTCTCCATGTCAAATAATTTTAATCCTTTTTTGCTTCACAGAGACTCGTTGATAGTTGCGGCTTCCAACATTTTGACTTCATTTTTCGCTGGACTGGTAATATTCTCTGTGATTGGATTCCTGGCACATGAACTAGAGGTGGAAGTGGATAAAGTAGTTGACCAAGGAGCTGGTCTGGCATTCATTGTGTATCCTGAAGTAGTGACGAGGCTGCCTGTCTCGCCACTTTGGTCAATCCTCTTCTTCGTAATGCTGCTGACCCTTGGACTCGATTCTCAGGTACTTTGCTGACATTTAGTTATCCATTTTTTATATTTACAGGCATATATATATATAGATCTTAAATGTACTTATTTTCTTTTCCAGTTTGCTCTTATGGAGACCGTAACAACCGCTATCTTGGATAGATTTCCTAACTTGAGACAGAAGAAGGTGTGGGTCGTCCTGGCGGTTTCTGTCTTCGGCTATTTTGGCGGACTTATCTTCACAACAAACGTAAGTTATCTATCTCTATCAGACTGCTTCAATATTGGCTGCGAGGCACAGACAAGACATCCTCCAGACTGAGCATAGTAGCACTACCCCCTCTGCCACGCATACGGTAGTTTTACTCCATTTTCGAGTCGAAAGTGTCTTTGTGTGACGTCCGTGTCTTTGAACGGACCAATCACGGCACGGAACCTCGCTCACCTCGTCCCGCGCACCCCCGTATTTTTGGCAGCATCGGTTTCATGTAATAATTGTTCTAAACTCCGTCTAGAGGATTCCTAGTCTATGCTGCGAGGTCTTCGGGTCAATTACTTACACATTCACGTTTTTATTTTATCATTGCAGAGTGGGATGTACTGGTTGCAATTAATGGACAAATACGCGGCCAACTGGTCGGTGCTGATCATCGCAATCGGCGAGTGCATTCTGATCGCCTGGATTTACGGCGCCGAGAAGTTCTGTCGCGACATCCAGTGCATGATCGGACGGCAGTCCAAGCTTTGGGTCATCTTCTGGTGCTCCATGTGGAGATGTATCACGCCTTCTACTTTAGTGGTATGTAGCCCTTGCAAATTGATTACCTAATCATAGTATTAATTCTAGGTATAGTAATTATCCATTTTAGATTTCCTTTCATTCCCTTTCCTTCCATTTTAGAGATAATAGAGGCATGTAATGTTTTGACTGCAGTTCATCCTCGTGTTCAACTGGATCGAGTACATGCCGGCTTCGTACGGCCACTACGTCTACCCGATGTGGGCGGACGGCGTCGGTTGGCTGCTGGGCGTGCTGCCCGTGTTCGTGGTCGTGATCATGGCTGTCGACAAAATCTGCAGCGGCCCCGACGACCTTACTATCATGGAGGTTTATAGCTCTTTCCATAGTTAATCGATCCGCTGCTAATTGTATTTTACTTAATAAATAATTGGTAAACGCCAAGGAACCACGATGGTTGGATCTAGATAGAATTTATTTTTTGTCTCGCAATATTGAGTTTAAGCACGGAATGAGAAGACAGTGATCATATTATAGGTGCCTAAAGTTTTTCACAAGTAGGTATCTATTTTTACACTAAGTATTACTTAAGGTAAAGGTGCCAATGTTCGCCAAATAAACCATACGTAATCATCAAACTGTTTCTGTGGATATAAAACTCATTGATATTTACAGAAAGCTCGAGTACTAGCGCGCCCGACTGACGATTGGGGCCCGACGGTCAAAGCAGGGGTGTGCGCAATTGCGCGGCGCCCGGAGCCCGAAGTGTCGCCGCCTGCAGTTCTGATGCTGCACGGCCGCCCCGTACTGCGCGAGCGCGGTGCATGACCCCCGCATGCACACCCTCTGATTGCCATGCGCAAGGTACCTACACATACCTACCTATCATATACTCATACTCATATTTTATTGATAATATAAATTACAGGTCAGACTTACATGACTAATATAAATTAAAGATATATAAATACCTATATACCGTAAAACGGCGAAAATCGTCCTTGAAGTTGAAAATCGTGTCTTTTCACCCCGTTTTACGGTATCGTACATTTGAGAAAGATAACAAATTCAATTAACAAGTCAATTATTGCGACATTACTACTACTATTATTATTTATTTTATTTCATTATTAACATTATTTGGTTTTTTAGGGTTCCGTACCCAAAGGGTAAAAACGGGACCCTATTACTAAGACTCCACTGTTCGTCCGGCCGTCCGTTTGTCTGTCTGTTACCAGGCTCTTCTCATGAACCGTGATAGCTAATAGACAGTTGAAATTTTCACAGATTATACGTATTTCTGTTACCGTTATAACAACAAATATTAAAAAGTACGTAACCCTCGGTGGGCGAGTTCGACTCGCACTTGTGGTTTTATTAAACTACATACTTATAAATATTTTGAGGTCAAATATTCTTCGGCACTATAAAACGGCCGCTCAATAAGCCAATTTTTGAGTTTAGTCTTGAAACTCACCAGACTAGGCGCATCAGTTATGGATGCTGGTAGGTTATTGTATTATGCAGCGGGGCTCATATACATATACAATACATTAATACATATACAATAACACACTACGACCAAAATGGGCCAGTTGCGGCTGACTGAGCAACATTTTTGACAAATGTTGATACGTAAAAATGGCACACATGTCGAGCTTAAGGCTGCGTTTCCACCAGAGATATGCGAAGATGCGTGTGTTTGTCAGGAAATAATGGGAACACTTTATTTACCTATCCTCGCTCAGCGCGGCTCTAATGGAAACAGCTCGGCGGAGCGAGGTTTTTATACAATTGTACATACAAAACTAGGGAAGGATGTGTGCTAGCAATGTGATGCGAGGGATGTGTCCGGTTTTGCCTCATCGATCGCACCTCGCTCACTTATTTGAAATAGCCCGCTATGTAACACATCCTTGTTAGGGATCCTCGCATCGCTCAACTACCTCGCACATCACTGGTGGAAACATTCACAACGTTCCTCATCCTCGCTACCTATCCTCGCACAGCTCCGCTACCTCGCACATCTCTGGTGGAAACGTAGCTAAGACGTCTGCATGCATCGGTAATCTCGTATCATACCAATATGCTATGATGTTTTGGGTTATTTTAATAAATTGGTGTGATTTAATAATGGTACTTATCATTATTTTTGCGTTTCCTTATGTTACTTTTAAATTACCAAAAAAAAAATTGAAAAAGGGAAACGGTTATACTACCGACATACTTACGGACATATTTAACACAAAACATTCTTCAATGTTCGGTTTATTTTTATTCATAGCATACTGGCATATAGGGTATCGTCTTGGGTAGTCCCATTCGTTTTTCGTCATTGAAAGCCACCGACGATTGTGACGAATGTAGAATGAGTGACGAAAGCAGAATAGGACTAATTTAAGAACTTGACGAAAAACGAATGGGACGACCCAAGACGATACCGCATATAGGTTTAATCCCTACGCCAAATATGTTTTTGTTACAGTTGTCTCAGGATGGCGGCGACAACACATCCATTACTAGCAGCACTGAAAATGAAATAAAGAAGTCTGGTCCAGGTATTTTAAAATCCACTAAAAACTCTAAAAAGAAAAAAGTACAGAATTTCAGCAATGAAAGTGACGACATGGTAAATGAACCATTACTACATAAGAGGAAAGATAAAAGTGAAATTGAAAAACAAAGTGCCAAAATGTTATTGTCAAAGACGAAGACTGATTTTGCAAGTGCGAACGACAAAGATAACTTACTAGCAGATGATAAAATTTCAAAGCCTTCAGTTACTGATTTAACAGAAATAACTGCTGCTTATATTGGTAATGGCGTAAAGGATCTTAAACAAGACAAGAGTCAATCTATATCGGCTGCATCTATACATAATCATATGAATACGAACGTGTTTAATACCTCAGATGGAATAAAAAATACGATCACGGCTAAAACTCAAATACTAGTCGAGGTGGACACAAGTAAACCCTCAGGTTATAGTCAGGGTTCGTTGATTTTTACTACAGCTAAAATACACACTGACGGCAAAATAAAGCAAATGGAACCGGTGCAAGTTACCCCAGTTCCTATTTTGTCAACTATCGAAGATGGGAATGTGAAATCAGGAACCAACGTTAAAGAATTTGATAAAAGCAAAGACGAAGTAATATCTCCAGTGTCGAGAGTAACTTCAGTTTCTAACGTATCTAAAACACTTGATAAAAAACTCAACGTATTGTTAAATGAGAGTGATACCGCTAATGTATCATTAAAATGTTCACAAAATAAAGACAATGACAATAAAATTAAAGTCAGTACACCATTCTGTAAAACAACAGCACAAATATCAAATACTAGTAAAAATCCGACAGAGGAATCGGTAATATCAAATAATGCCCTCCCAACTGAACCAATTAAAGAAGATAAGATGGCTGATTTTCCAATAACAATACAAGCATCACAACGAGTATCTAACTTAAGTGATATGCCTAATTCGGCTAAGAAAAAATTTACAAAAACAGATCCATTACACACCAATTCTGGAACTAATAAAAGTTATGTAGATATAAACAAAAACGTACAGCCAGAACCTAAAAACGTTGCTAAAATAACATCGGAAGACAAAGAAACTGAGCAAAAACTCACGCCACAACCATCCAGCAATATTTCTAGTTTGAAAGACTCTAGCTCTAGTTCTAAAGAAGTGAAAACAACCACGCATTTTGAAAATAAATTAAAGGACACCAAGTCGGGTAGTAGCCAAGACGGTAAAATTACGACATCTAAGGTTAAGTCACCTGTCAAACAACCAGAAAAAAATATAGTTAAAATTATAAATACAACAAAACCCGCCACTGTTAATAATGCCGTCAATGTTGACAACATTCCAGTTACAACTAACACAAAAACAACAGCGTCATCCCTGACGTCAGCTCTGAGCAGAACTTCAATTACTTCAAATATTACAGCAGATAATACTAAATTATCTTCAACAACTGCAGGCCATGTTGATTTAAAACCCAAATCCAATAACGTGGCAACAGTAGAGTCATCGATATCTAAAACGAAAAATACATCATCTGATAAAAAATCATCACCGAGTTCCTCAACTATCATGATAAAGTCAATTCCAACTACAACACATTTAACATCTCCTTCAACCGTTAAGACAGTATCATCAGTACAGACAGCTAAATCCGTAGTTGTTAGCAGTGTGCCTCGTGATAAGAAAATTACGAAGGGGATCTCGGCGCCAGTAACTAAATCATCATCCTTAAGCAAATCTAGTACAGCAACAAAGAAACCATTGGCAGCTACAGGCACTACTAGTAAGGTTGTAGTGGCTCCTGGTGCTAATGCTGCAGCAACTACTTCGGCAAAGTCTGCCACAGAATCTTCGTTGAAAAGTGAAGTCAAACATCGTGAAGATACTAAGTACAGCAGTAAAAATCCAAAAACAACAAAAACTAAAATGTTACAATAATATGTAATGTTCAGTGAATTCACTGCTCATCGCTCAAAGCAAAGTGATTATTGTATGAAACATTTTACGTTAATTAATTACGTAAATAAGTGTTGAACAGTTCAATTGTAAAATGAAATTTATACTCCATTTTTCTGGGTGTTAGTTTGTCTCAACTAGGTAATGCCACCACATATAAGTAAACTAGTGTGAATTCATGTAGTCAGATCACATAATATATGTCAATTTATGATAAATAAGTAGGTATTACAGAATGTTGTGCCAGATTGGCTTCTGGGCAAAATGAAGCCACTTATTAAATGTGTATGTGTTGAAAACAAACATCTATACCAAAATATACGTACATATATTGTTCTATCTGCATCTGTTTACTTGAGTTGTATATTAGTGAAATAGACAACCGAGTACTGTGAAAAGCACTAATAATGTCCCAAAACTATAATACTACCTAGTAGTATTTATACACGCAGGGATGGTGTTGTGGGTACCTAATTATAATAGCTAGCTGGTCGGTGAATTATTTTGCTTATAAGTATTATTACCAAAGGAATTGAAAAGGACATTGTATAATTTTTAGAAGGCTGCTAAGGACATAACACTCGCATTAGATAAACAGTAGGTGGGTCAAAATTCTATTCGTTTGTCTTGTTTTTCTCAAAAAATTAGAGTGTATTTTTTATGAGCTTAATAAAGTTTAGTTTAGATTTTATCTATGTAAAAATAATATTTACAGCAAGAAAGACATACAATGGCGCACTAATTTGTTTAGTAGAACATAAGATACAAATAAAATCCTAAAGGCAGAATTCCACCAGTGTGCGGCACTGTGGGGCACAAGCATTTTTGTACTGAATATGTTTGTGCCACACTGATGGAATCCCGCCTTATACCTACTGAGAAACGAGAACAATTTTGACTCAGCCATGATACAAAATTGATGCACAAAATATTACTAATAATGTGGAATGCTATTGTGTCTATGCTAATGAGCTTTAAGGTGTGTACTGGGGTAGATATAAAACATTATAATTATATATAATAATTATATAGTAACATTATTACTTTTATAATTAATCGTTCCGTAGAACGTTATCAATACTCCTTCCCTTTTTAACTGTGTCTACTTTAATTCTTTAAGTTCCGGCGCAATCAGTTCTGGAGTATAAAGAGGCTGACTCCAGGACCTAGAGTGGCTTATGGAAAATGCCAATGCCTTCTACTTTGCATCTCTAGTTGATCAACTAGAGATGCAAAGTAAGAAGGCATTTTGCTGATCAGCATCCCTTAATTATTTTAATCTCAACGTGCAAGAGGAACGTACTTTGCCTCCTCAAATGTTTTGTACTTCCTCTTATCTTCTACAAACAAATAGGGAGGTACATGTATACCTACTTGGTAGGTATACATTATAGGTATTATTGTAGGTTAGTGGTGCTACGAAAGAAAAAAATATTTTGTGTAGACAATATTGTAATTAAAATTTTAGAAACCATTTAGAGATGTTTTGGTTCATCTCATAGTGTCAATTAAAAAAAAATGCTTTTAAATAATGTTGAAATAAATACTTACTGTTGGGCTTTGAGTTATTCAGTAATTAACAATTTAATCAATCAAAATTTGTAATATTTTGATAGACGCATTGTAACAAATTTGTAACCCATCAAACAAAGTAATTGATTTGATACGCTATAAATATACATATATCTGGTATTATTTATATAAAGGCGTATAATACCAGCAAGAAAGAAAACGAATGTATTGAAATGTGTAACTCAATAATATTTACAAAATATTTTGTAGAAAATATATGTAATTTTAAAAGAAAGACGCGTTAATGTAGATTAATTAAAATATAAATTGTAGAACCTAAATTAATTTTCTGTAAAACGAGAGAATCACATGTAACAGGGTAGCAAAAGTAATTGACTTAAATAGCGAAGTTTTCATGTACGAAACTTAAAATATATTTCTAAATATAATAAAATTCAAATATCAATTTACGAATATTGCATTGAAAATACATTAAAATCAAGCAAAAGCAAAATTAAAGTGATAATCGATTGTCTCTCATATCAATTTTAAGATCACACAACAAGCGGTCTTGTACCCTAACCCTAATGTATAACTTAGAGTTAGTGGGCATAGCACAGGAGCATCGCGACTTCGTGTTCGTATAGGTATTAGATACCTACGTATCTACGTATTTCTCGTAGAAAAAACGAATAGGTACCTACTATACTGGGTCAAGCAGATCTTGTCAGTAGAAAAAGGCGGCAAATTTGAAAAATCTAGGCGCGAAAGGATATCGTCCCATAGAAATGCAATGGAGCGACCTACAATGCGCGGATGAAGTGCCGTACGCTAGGGTTGACTACGCTTAGAAATTATTTTACAAATAATAAATAGAGTGAAGCCAGTGAAGTAAAGAGTGTTTTTTTAATTATTATTTTAAATCGTTATTTCAGTGGTTTTAAATTAATTACGCATAGTATAGAATTTCTTCCTTTTTTGATTTTTTTTTTACTTTTTTCCTCTTATTTTCCTCGAAATCAACTGCTGACTGCTGATAGCGTGAAAATGCGAGTAGTAGGTATTTGAACTTGCAAAAAGTAGCTCACTATCCGATTAAAACCACACAATGCACTTTGCTAAACTTTGTCGTAAAGCAACTGTTATGATAAAAGCTAGATAGGGATTTATGATACACTTTAAAGACAAATTAGACATAAATAACGTGATGGTTTTACGGGGCGAAGTATTTTTTTTCGTCCATTCGGTTAGCGCTTAGCGCGTGTGACAGCCTACCGACTTTTAGCATCTTCTAAAGGCTCCTCTTCACGTTGGGCCAACGCCTACGCCAACGAGGGACGCATTTATGCGTTAGAGGGAGCAAGTGATATTGCTATCCCATTCTACCGCATGGCTGCGTCCCTCGTTGGCGTTGGCGTTGGCCCAACGTGAAGAGGAGCCTTATGGTACAATACCGAGGTCGCGCGGAGAGTTCCATAGGCCGGCTAAGCCTACTGATTTGCATCAATTTGTTTCTTGGATGAATTGATCATCACTTTTAATGCCAAAACTGATATCAGTGATATGTACGTACCAAGGTAATTTTATTTACCTACTTTATAATATGTATATTCGTAAATGTTAGCACTGTGGAGCACAATACACCAATGTTTGGTTAGTTACAAATGTTACAATAAAAACTGTATTACATAGTACAAACACAACCAATCACGTTTCCTATACTTAGTTCTGGAATTACGTCCACTTTTCATATAGATCCTATTAATCCGTCTATTTTTAATACTATTTACATTTAAGTTGGATCCTTGCTCAATTGTAATACCTATACCTACCTAGTAGTAAAATATTTTATCTACCTACTCTTTAGTATTTACATAAGCACATATAAAAACCTGTGAACTTACATTTCTAAAATTATTTAAAATTCTAATAATTTAAATTAGTTTACTTACACCAATTCTGAAATTTCTTGTAAATTAGTAGATCAGACTACGCGTCAAAAGAATCAACAGCATGTCTTTATATAGGACAATAAGGCTGCAACACATACTATCGAATGCAAATTTACAGACTGTACAGATTTATCTCTATTTGGAAAAGTTATCAAGGGTGGCAGACGTACTTTTGGCGCGCTGTTTCATCCGCTAATATTGACGCTGACTGTACTTACTGGTTATAAAGTGTGTTTGTGCTCAAATAAGGCCAAGCAGGAGTTTTAGAAGAGTATTTGAGCCAAGTATAAAGTTAGGTACCTATCAACAATAGTTGATTAGGTATAGGTAGGCTTGTATGCCAGAATTTCTTAGAACTTTTCAACCGTTCCCAAGGTTTTTATGTAATAGCTGTATCCAACCTACAAATCCCAAGTGTTTAATGATAAATTAGCCATATTATTTCGAATAAGACTAGCAATTAGAATTGACGTTTAGATATTTCACTTTGTATGTTAATAGAAATAAGAACTTGCATGGAACTATTTGGATTAGTTCATTGTTTCGATAAGTTTATTTTGATAATCGTGTTTAATCAGTTTAAATGTTTAGAATTGATCTTACCTAGTAGGTAACTTTTACAACTTTTTGAAATTTGTTGTTTATTTGACATTAGAAAAACAGTTACGAATATAAGTATCACGAAATTTTCCGAAATATTACCTAGCCTAGTAACTTAGTTGGATGTGAGTAATGTTGACAAAAAGTTTGAGAGTAGGTGTCTAGGCACACATCACGTCAAAATCAATGGTAACGTAGTACAATAACTGCGAGAGGTGTAGTCCAATCCGGTCGGTTCGAGCCGCGAGCAACCCGTCAAGGCGGCGATTAGGTACAGGGCAATAAGAATGACGGATAATGATGAGGGTATTTGAGTTGTTCATTATCAAAGTGGCAACTAAATCGTCTAATGAAATGGCTATAATGTTGTTGAAATCGATGTATTTTAGATGATTATTTATAAATCGATGTTACATAGATGTTTACTGTAAATAATAGATTTACTGGAAAGCAAAGAATGTATTGAGATGTTTTAGAGCGTTTCGTATTATATAGAGGACTGTATTTTTGGGTGATACTTATTCTGGGATGAGAAAAGGAAGCCACCATATCTAATGTTAAATGTATCCTCGCATACCCGAGCACAGGATTTAGAGGGGATGGAAAAACATAAAGATGGTAATGATGTGATAAATTAACTTAATAGAATTAGTGTTGTTGTGCTATTAATAAAATATGTTCTTATGTGGTTTTTGATTGTTTTATTTCCCTGTATTCTTAATTTACTCACAAATAGGACAACCTAACCATTTGACGCATAATTGATGAACACTGAGGTATAAATACATATTAGGTAATTATAGTCCGGCAAAACAATTTTGACAGTACCTAATAGTAAAATAAAAAACTATATTCATCTCTTTTTTGGGCAAGTATAATACTATCACAGGAAAAAGACAAAATAGGTATTAACATTAAAATTAGAAATAAGAAAGTATACCTATTTTTATTTCCACATTGTTTAAAAACAGTAAGGATAAATACAATTCGTAAAAGAAAAAATCAATCCCTTTAAATGATTGTAAACTTTACCGTACTTTCTCGCAAACGAAATCGCTTTTAGACCTTCTAATTTAATTACCCCTTGATCAATTCTGCTCATGTTAGAACTTAACATATAGATTTATCTGAAATACAATTTTACCAAGTTTCATAAAGATCAGAGAAACTTTAATGTTATCGTGGAACAAACCAAGAAAAACTTCGAAATGCACCCTCGAAATGCTCATTTGAAAATACATGTAATCAATCAAATCATTTGAAAACGCTCATTTGATAATACATATATCAATCATTCATTTTATTTAAAAATAATAATAATATATGTTTAATTCTGTTACTGATAGGTGCTTTATGCTCCCAAACTATCCAACAATAATCCGTACTGCTCAATAACTCTGTAACTCAATCACAGTCCTCTGTGATTGAGTTAAAGGGTTATTGATTGTTAGTTTCTACTAAACAAGAGTCACACGTCATGCGTACACGCGTGACACTGGCTACCTTTGAATTAAATCAGCCGGAGGCTCTATGGCGGTGCTGTGACGTACTACTTTCTTCGACTGTTTTAATGTTTTTATTTTTCCATTCGCGTCGGGTGTCCGCGCCGAGCGCACGCACGCCCTGTTACCGCCAGTTCGAATCGTGCTTAAATTCTATAACTTGTTGTGTAAACTAATCCTGGCATGTTTCCCCTTGTCACCCTTTGACCATTTCCAAGTTTTAAGTGAATCGAGTGATTGGTGAAAACTTTGGTGGAATGAAATGTTGATAAACAGTTTTTATTGGCTTGTACAACTTATGTTATGATGGACACCATTGGAACAATTTATTAATTGTGTTTTCTAAAAGGTACGTAGTTATGTAAAATTTTCTATAATTAGGTACTTTATAATATCAGTTAACTGTATAGAATAAATTTAAAAAAAACGCCAGTTGGTTTAACCGATTGCTTCGTGTAACGAAATTTATCTATTTATTATAATTTTTAGACACAGGAATCAATCAAATTATAAACGTGTTAAGGCTTATTAGTTAAGACCTTACCTAATTACAAAAAAAAGCAATTCAATCAATCTTGATAGTTGCAACTTGTATCTACATTTCGGACCTCCATTCCATGCGTTGATGTCTTTTTCTTGTGATATTGTGATACTTAGGTATGCAGGGTGATTGGAAATTCGCCGTATTCCTTGAAAGGGGTTATTCTATCGGTCACTTGCAACGATTTAAGTCCAGTCAACCAGGCGGCGTAGCACGGTCGCGTTTTTATCCCTTGTCACCATGCCTGTCACGTTCTAACAAGTATGTAAGTGTGAAAGGGACGCGCATAGTGATAGACGATAAAAATGGAACCGTGCTGCGCCCACAGGGGTCAAAACTCATTGGTTTTCAAGTTATTTGAGTTTTTAGTTTTTTGTTTAAAAAACCTGCCCTTCGACTAAAAAGTGGTAATTGTGAAAAAACTACACAAATTTGAAATTAAAAAAAGCATTCATCTATACGGGTTATTCCCACTAGTTACCACCAAGTTGTTACCAGTGGTAACTACTGGGAATTTTTTCCCACCTTTTACCACTGGTAACTACTGGGAATAAAAATTCCCAGTAGTTACCACCAACTCGGTTTAGTGGTAACTACTGGGAATTTTTATTCCCAGTAGTTACCACCAAAATTTTGTTAGAGTTAAATACTAATAAAAACACTATAAATAGTGTAGTATAAATATATAGAGTAATTTAATAAATAATTATAAGCCGATTAGTGTTTTAGTAAACTCCCTTAAAAGTGACCAAAAATATTGAAACAGTTTAACCTGTAAGTACTAGTACAAAAACTATGATATATGTACTTAAGGATAAATTCATTTAATAATCCATTTAGATGATTTTTCAAGTGATTTTATTAGGTAATTCAAAATAACTCTATTTATACTATTCATACCTACTGTTTTTATTAGTATTTAACTCTAACAAAGTTTTGGTGGTAACTACTGGGAATAAAAATTCCCAGTAGTTACCACTAAACCGAGTTGGTGGTAACTACTGGGAATTTTTATTCCCAGTAGTTACCAGTGGTAAAAGGTGGGAAAAAAATTCCCAGTAGTTACCACTGGTAAAAACTTGGTGGTAACTAGTGGGAATAACCCATCTATACCCCAAGAAAATAAGATAAGATAAGGTAACGAAGACAAATAAAGCCCACGAAGATACTAAAATGACATAAACAAACCGATTAAGGGACAAATAAAGCCCATGGAGATAATAAAGTGACATAAACAAACCGATTAATGGTCACGTACGCCAGGTGAAGTCTTCCGCCTTCTCTGCTATTATTATTATTATTTTAAGATGTTTAAGAGAAAATGTCGACATTCGTACTTTTTTGGAAAGCTGAGGAACTGAGGAACTTATTTCTGTATTTTGTACGCAAAGTGTCATACTTTTTTTTAAAGTAATGCCTTAAAATGTTACAAAGTTTGGGGAAAATTACAAAAAAAAATATTTCACGTAATCAATAGTTTATTGGCTATTAGATGAATGCTTTTTTTAATTCCAAATTTGAGTAGTTTTTTCACAATTACCACTTTTTAGTCGAAAGGCGGGTTTTTTAAAACAAAAAACTAAAAACTCAAATAACTTGAAAACCAATGAGTTTTGACCCCTGGTTGACTGGACTTAAATCATTGTAAATAGAGATGGGTAACTACCCGGGTAAATACCCGACAGCGGGTATTTACCCGGTAAATACCCGATATTTACCTACCCGCGGGTAAATACGCGGGTATTTTCGTTTTTCTTCTAAATTTGATGTGTTTAATGGTATGTGAGTATAAATAAGATTAATTTAAGTATTTTTTTATAATGTTACATAAAATGTATGTTCAAACTAATTACGAAAAGGTTGCTATGAGGTGAAGTTCGATTTTAGCATATCAGTCCAATTATAAAAATCGTGTAAAATCAATCCCTGGCTTCCGGAAATGTTTTAAAATGCTTTTAATATACATTAGAAAGATAAAAATAAAGAATACCTATGAATGATAATAAAAAAAAATTGTACAGTATCCCAACTTGTGAAGCTTATAAGTCAAACACAGTTAGTTTTAGGACAAAAATGTATATAACCTTTTTTGTAGAAAATTATGTCTACTTTAGTTTGTACATACAACACATTTCGATATTAATGACAGATTCCATGAAATATGAAAAAGTTCACTTTTGCCCCCCTCACCCCAACCACACCCCCCGCCGACCGAAGTTGGAATGTGTATTATCAACGTATAAGTACGATAATTTACTCAAGTCTAAAAAAAATACTCTTATGACGGCCTTTTTTTAATATTTATCAAAATTGTACTAAAAATTCCTTAGTTACAACTGCAACTGCAACTAAACCATTACATTTTAAATGACACACAATAATTACAGCCATTAACTCGGTTTATATCTCCACTTTAACACAAATCGACATGTGCAACAAGAAATGAATCTACCCGTCCATTTGGGTAGATACGGGTAAATACCGGGTAGATGGGTATTTACCGGGTATTTACCTGGGTGGGTAAATTGGGTAAATACCCGCGACCCATCTCTAATTGTAAATGACCCATAGAATAACCCCTTTCAAGGAATACGGCGAATTTCCAATCACCCTGTATATCTTTCAAAATAACATGAACAGAACTATGGGTATAAGAGTGAATTGCAAAAAAAATACGTAATTAAGCGCAGTTAAGAAGCTGTGATTAGTCTTAACTTAATTGATTCATTTGTGTTACGAAAATTAACTATGTAAATTGTATTGTATTATATTTATTCTACTTAATTCGTACACATATAAGTCTATAGAATACGCTAACAACTTTCATGCATCTAACTTAAATAGAAATGGCTGAACTGTGGTAACACAATGGAATCAATTAACTTTAGACTAATAATTACAGGTGCTTAACTATTATGTGTACACATTTTTAGCAATTCACTCATAATATAAATATATGTATGTTAGGTATTATGCAAGAAATGGCGAAGATGTGCCATAATGTATTTGCAACGTTTTCCATATTTGAATTGGCACTCACGAGTACTCACGACCAATAAAGACGGTCACTTTGTGTGGAATCTAATGAAATATTTTACAGGCGGGTTGCTTTCTATAGTGTCTAGGTATAATAAAGCTCCAGAAGGAATTTTTGAATTTACTCGAGTGCATCTTGCACTCAGTTGAGTTAGTACTTAATCGGCAATGATTTGAGCACTTGTGTCGTGTATTATGGTATTCGAAGATCGGATTAGTTATATGTATATTAAAAACGATTTACCGAGTGCATCACATAAAGGTGGGATCATTTAAAATAAAATTATGTATTTTCTTTTCAATAATTATTATAAAGATTATTATGTAGGTACCTACGATTACCTCGTTGGTACGTGGGTCATTTTTCAGAATCGTATTATTCATATCATTGCCCTTGCGATTTTTATTTGAATGTATTTTAAGTGCAATATAAATTAATTATGAGCCCATTAATCGAATATGCATCACTTCTGGCACGTTAATTGTATTTATACAACAATTTGAATTTCGCTAAACAAAAAACTACAAGGGAATGCCAATTTTTTCAGTCTCTTGTCGATTGCTTTAAATCGACAAGAGACTGAAAAAATTGGCAAGGAATGAAAGAAAAAAAAAATAGAGCAATTAGATTGATTATAAATTTTTAGTTTAGGTTGGCCAATTACTAATAGTGGCCAGTTACTGACGAATTACCCTAATACATATTTACATGTATGTAAGTTATGTTGAATATTTGTGTAAATCATTATTGGTATACCATAATTAAAAAAAAAAGATCGGCTAAGCAATTTTGGAGATAAAGGCATGGGAACATTCATGGGCATATAAAAATAAACAAAAATAGCATACACCCTAAATGCATAGGTACTGCACACACGGCCTCCCTTTCCGTCGAGGAGAAATGGACTGCCATCATCTTTCCCCTGGAATCGACATTCGATATTTATTTGAAATGAAATAAGGACTGTCAATCGAGTCCGCTTCGCATTTCAGCGTTTCATATCACGAGAGTGTAGGTACAGTCGCCATCAGATATATCGGAGCGGCCAAGGCGCTCACAAATATCTGAACACGATTCTATTACCAAGACGTTAGAGTGTGCGTGTTCAGATATTTTTGAGCACTTTGACAGCTCCGATATATCTGATGGCGACCGGACATCGATATACAATGATTACGTACTCTTATGTAGGACGTAGGTACATAAGGTGCGTAATAATTGTTATTTATACGTAGGTATTATTAGCGTTTATATTTCCTGGACTCATTTCATTCTGTATTATTCCAGACTTGACAAGGAAACACCTTGATATTATTTCTTCTATTTGTTAATAAATTGTATGATTAATACGGTGTACCAACATTAGGTTATATTAATAATGACAGTTCGCTTAAGGCCGCCAAAACATCACTTTTGGCGCGTAAAACGTATATATGTTATCTGTGGAAGGTATATTTTTGTCTGTCAAGCATCTTGTATGGTGAAGAGAGAAGCATTTTCGTAAACGTTACTGATAATAGTGATAACATTGATTAAAAACCTGTCGAGAAGTACTACGTGTTCATATTTCAAGCATCTCACGAATCCCCGGGAAAGGCTCACGAGGTGGGCCTTTCAATTCAGAAGCCGGGATGAATTGGAGCAGCTTGCCCTTTGAAACCGACGCCCGCCTAGCTGTGAAAGACGAGAATTCTATGAATTGGAGCTAAGGTCAGAGAATTCCATTTATTTGCATCTGGTTTCACCGTATTTTGGCAATGAGCAAAGTGATTATGCTTACTAACTGAGCTCAGAGATGAATAAGCGATGGTTGAATAACGAAAACTAACCTATGTGAACAAACTTTTCTACACTGCCTAACCAAGCTTTTCCTATAAGACGACGTTGGTGTGTGTTTTGTGTTGTGATCGTACTTACAAAAGCATGTTTCGTGGAGTTTGGCGTTAATGCGTGTGCGTTTTTTTTTTTGGGATTTGGACGCCTACAGTGACTAACCATAATAGCTGAAATACTGTCAATTGAATAAAATCTTCTAGCCCTTGGTGTGCATCTTGATGTTAAGATAAATCTGAAAATATTTGACTACAAGGAAGAAGAGAAATTGTTATTTAGTTAGGTATTCTATCATAAATAGCTGTAGTAATTTATTTTAATTATTTCCAGAGACTGTCAGTTTAATAATAATTGTTTACTTTGAACTTCACTCTGAGTTACTGATATTAACTTTCATTCTATTTGATTTCTATTGTCGATCTGCAACAGTGAAATAGTAAAATGGGACGATCTCGTAGTCATAGTAGGAAGCGAGACAGAAAACGCAAGAGAAGGTCAAGTACTAGTACTGATTCACACTATAGGTGTATGAGTAGGTCGCATGATAGGGCGCACAAACGTAAACGTAAGAGTAGAGAGTGTTATAAGGATCATTCGTCTCGCTCACATAGTTGTCGCCAAAGGCCGAAAGACTGGAGACGCTCGGAGTCAGACCGCAATAAGACTCGAACACCACCAATACCATTCTCTTTTGGGTCTAATAATTTTCCAGTCTCGCACAGTGTGGTTCCAGAATTTGACCCTAATGATAATAGCCAAAATATACTTACCTGGTTGACCAAAGTAAATGAATGTGCCCAGATATATCATTGGGATGACCGACATATTTGTCATTATGCCATACCAAAATTAAGCGGCTTAGCCAAAAAATGGTATCAAGGACTGCCATCAGTACTGTTTACATGGGCTGAATGGACAGAAAAGTTAAAAACAGCTTTTTTAATTAATGAGAATTATGGAGACCTTTTAACAAATATGTTGAAACTTCGTTGTAGGATCGGACAGCCCTTAGAAAATTATTATTATGACAAAATGGCTTTAGTAAATAAATGTGAAATATCCGGCCGAAAGGCTGTTGGATGCATAATCCATGGTATTGATGACAAATTTGTACGGATGAGTGCCGGTGCATGTATGTTTGAAAAACCAGAACAACTACTAAACTATCTGCGTACTGTTTCTTTGACCGATACAAATAACCTTATGCGCGGTAAGAACATGCCATTAAACAAAGCTGTACACGGTCAAAATAGTCAAAATAAAACCAACGATTCAAACACACAGCCTCTAAGATGTTTTAACTGCAATGAGGTAGGGCATATTAGTATTAGGTGTAATAAACCACTAAAAAAATGCACTTACTGTTACAAGCTAGGCCACGAAACAAAAGACTGCCGTAAAAAGGCCGATTCAGGTAATAGCAATGATAAGGAACGGCAGAACCTAAACAAAGAAAAAACAATATTATGTATTGATAATTTTGATAACTCTACAGATGGAAATGAGAAGTATTTTAAGTCCATTCATGTTAACGGGGTAGAATGCCAGGCATATGTTGATTTTGGGAGCCGGAGCACTTTGATGAGAGAAACTAATGCTCGAAATTTTCTTATGGATTGGGACCTTAGTGACTTACCGTTATTGAAGGGATTTGGCAATTCGTTAGTTAAGCCTTTGGGCAGAAAAACAGTGACTTTAGAAATAGACAATGTCAGAGGGGAGGTTAAAGTTTTGATTGTACCCGATCAGTATTTGCTAGCACCTATATTAGTTGGACAGACATTTACTGAACAGTCCCATGTCATGGCCTTTAAAACAAATGATGAGTTGATATTTTTACAAAAACCTGAGGTTGTGGGAGAGAATGAAAAATTACAATTATTCATTCAGGATACTATTGCTGTCTTGCCTCATTCCACCTCTCCAATGGATGTCAAAGTGGAAGGTGATTATTCAGGTGGACTGTTTATACAATATAGCCATAGACAGAAAGTAGGTAATACTGATTACATGATTCTTCCAGGAATTTATAAGTTTGAGAATGGTAAAGGATATGTAATGATAAGTAACTTATCAAATAATACCTTAAATTTTAAAGTTGATGAGTTACTTACTCGGGGTTATCAGTACAAAGAAGTCTCCAATGAATATGTAGGCACATGTACCACAAGTCAAACTGGAGATTACCAACCGTTGCCAATAGATCAAGTGAAATTAGGTACAGAACTGACTGAAACTGACAAACGTGAATTTTATAATTTACTAGAAAGGTATAGGGATTGTTTTGCGTTGAATCTCAAAGAACTAGGAAGTACCGATTTATCAAAAATGCACATAACTTTAAATGACAATGTACCAGTAGTTCATAATCCTTATAGAATGTCACAACTTGAACGCGAACAGTTGTCGAAGATAATCGAGGATTTGTTGTCAAACGATATTATACGGGAAAGTACGTCTTCCTATTCAAGCCCGGTAATATTGGTAAAAAAGAAAAATGGTGAGAAACGCTTGTGCATTGACTACAGAGCCTTAAATAGGAAGACTCTAAAGGACAAATATCCGTTGCCTCGAATTGAGGACCAATTAGACAGTTTAGGAGGGAACGCTTATTTTTGTAGTCTCGACTTGGCGTCGGGATATTATCAAGTGCCAATGGATCAGGAAAGTAGGCACCTCACAGCGTTCGTTACACCTGACGGATTGTATGAGTTTAATCGCATGCCGTTTGGGTTGGCGAACGCTCCGAGTGTTTTCCAGAGAACGATTAATGCTATGCTGAGAGGGTTTGGTCGGAATTTGGCCTTGGCCTACATGGATGACTTATTAATTGCTTCCAAAACCATAAGCGAAGGTCTAGATAAGTTGGAAAAAGTGTTTCAATTAATACGATCTGCTAAACTCACGTTAAATTTGAATAAGTGCCACTTTTTTCAGACCCGTATCGACTATCTGGGGTATGAGATTAGCTCTGAGGGGGTACGACCGGGTTTAGGCAAAATCCAAGCTGTACACGACTTCCCGGTACCGACAAATGTACATGAGGTTCGTCAATTTGTTGGGCTGACAAGCTACTTCAGACGTTTTATCAAAAACTTTTCAGTCATAGCGAGACCATTGACGTCACTTACAAAAAAGGATACGGTATGGAATTTTGGTGAATCTCAAATGAACGCTTTTACGGAGCTTAAACAAAAGTTGACGAGTCGTCCAGTATTAGCATTGTATGATCCAAGTGCTGAATTAGAAATTCATACAGATGCTAGTAAGTTAGGCGTTGCAGCGATACTTATGCAACGGCACCCTACAGCGGGGCTGCAACCTATATCGTATTATAGCCGCCAGACCACTCCTGACGAGAGTAAATTACACTCCTATGAGTTAGAAACGCTGGCTGTGGTCTGTGCATTGGATCGGTTTAGGGTATATGTACTCGGTAAGACATTTAAAGTAGTTACAGACTGTATTGCCATTCGTAGCACTATGACCAAACGTGATTTGATACCGAGAGTGGCGCGATGGTATATTCTTATGCAAGAGTACGACCTGATTGTAGAGCATAGGGAGGGTACGAAGATGCTCCATGTAGACGCTTTATCTCGAAACCCAATACAGTCCGAACCAAAAGAAATTACGGAAGTAGTAGATATATTATCCATTGACGATGATACATGGCTTCAAACAGTACAGCAACAGGACTCTGAATTACAGCGTATAGTGAACATACTGAGCGATCCGAATACCAAAGATATTGTTGAAGTCCATAAAAATTTTACTCTGAAAAACGGACGTTTATATCGAATAATAAACAAGAACGAAGAAATAAATCTCAAATGGGTAGTCCCAAAAACAGTTCGATGGCAAATAGTTCGTATGAATCACGATGATTTAGGACACGTCGGATTCGACAAAACCTACGAAAAAGTCAGTCGTGTGTATTGGTTCCCAAAAATGAGACGCTTCATCAAAAAGTACTGTAAGGCATGTCTTAATTGTGCTCATAATAAAGTACCAGCTGGGCCCAAGGAAGGGTATCTTCATCCGATACCCAAAGTGAATAAACCGTTCGATACCTTACATACAGACCACTGTGGCCCATTCCCCATGAGTAGATCCAAAAATTGTTACATACTTTGTATAATTGACGCATTTACAAAGTTTATTTACATTAAAGCTGTGAAAAACGTTAAGACTAGTACTACCGTAAAGGTGTTCAATGAATACTTTTCTCTCTATGCCGTACCGCGACGAATTATTTCAGACCGAGGAACTAGTTTTACCAGTAAAGAATTCGCCGAGTTCTTGAAACAAAGAGGTGTCATGGAGCATGTGTTAAATGCTGTCGCCAGTCCTCGCGCGAATGGACAAATAGAGAGATACAATCGTACGATTGTAGACTCGTTAACAGCCGTTAATCATGATAAACCGGATAATTTATGGGATTTAGCTATACCTCAAGTTCAATGGGCAATAAATAACACTGTTAACAAGACGACAGGTCGCACGCCTGCTGAAGTGCTATTTAGTTTGAGGCCTACTGGGTGTTCAGATGGGGTTATGAATACGGTAGTCGCAGAGTTTGAGCAACCTCAAGACATCGACAAGTTGAGAGAAGAAGTTGCCCAAAATATAGAAAAAAGTCAAAAACAGCAGAAAGAACGTTTTGATAAGTCCCGGAAAAAACCTGAGATATACAAAGTAGGCGATTTAGTACGCGTGGAGAGAGAAGCCCGTGGTGAACCAGGGCAAAGTAAAAAGTTAGTTCAAAAATGCGCTGGCCCGTATAGAATTAGTAAAGTAATAGGTAACGACCGGTACGAAGTGGAAGATACTCCGATCACACGTAAACAAGGTGCTAAAGCTTACAAGGGAACTTATGCGGTAGATAAGTTGCACCCTTGGTTAGTTTTCAGTAACGATGTAATTTCTAGTGATTCAGAGTGAAGACAAAAGTTACATTCAGAGCAATGGATACATGTTAAATAGAGAGAAAAAAAAAAAAGCAAGATGTATGTGAAAACTTATTAGTTTCAGATCTATTGTAAACTTTAATGTTTAGTAAACTTAATTAAAGTTGTGAAGATAACATGAGAAGTAAGAGACTGATGTGAATGTATATTATCCTGCTAAGAATTTTATCTGATTACTTTTGTGATGTGTAAATAGATTAAAAAAAAAAAAAAACGCTATAAGTGAATGTGTAATTTAACGTTAAAAAAAAAAATTGTATGTTATTACCAAAAATACGTAGTCTTAACAATTTATTATTGAGCGAATAAGAGAGTCTTGTGATTTTATAATAAACATGTACTTATCTATGATAATATCTAAAATGAGCCAGAGAATTTAGTGAAATAAGATAAGTCTATTCTATAATTGTTTGTAAAACTGAAGCCTAAGTGAATTTATATTGAAAAATCTATGATAATATCCAAAATGAGCCAGAGAATTTAGTGAAATAAGAGAAGTCTATTTTATAATTGTTTTTAATACTGAAGCCTAAGTGAATTTATATTGAAAAGTGTATTTTTGAATGTCTTTGAGAATTTGATATAAAAGAGCGAGTCATTACACAAGTCAGGTAATGATGTGCCAGAGAATTTAGTGATAAGAAAAAAAATATATAATTGAAATTCAGAAGTCTAAGTGACATGTGAATCAATATTGAAAAGTGAATTTATGAATATCCTTGATTATTTGATATAAAGAGCGAATCATTACAGAAGTTATGTAATGATGATAATTAAGAGTGAGTTATGTATATGTACATACATCTAACATAGTGAGTCATTGTAGGTAATTGCTACAATGATGTAGTCTATAAGAGTGAGTCGCTGCAGGTATTGAAGGAATGCCTGTAGTGATGTAGTTGAGTATTATTTTATTGTTTTCTATTGTACATTGATTTGTTGTGTATTATGTGAAATGTAGATTATTTCCGTTTAACTGTCAATAACGCAGAGTCGCGTTTTATGTCAGAATTAGCCGAGTATTAGCGTTTATATTTCCTGGACTCATTTCATTCTGTATTATTCCAGACTTGACAAGGAAACACCTTGATATTATTTCTTCTATTTGTTAATAAATTGTATGATTAATACGGTGTACCAACATTAGGTTATATTAATAATGACAGTTCGCTTAAGGCCGCCAAAACATCACTTTTGGCGCGTAAAACGTATATATGTTATCTGTGGAAGGTATATTTTTGTCTGTCAAGCATCTTGTATGGTGAAGAGAGAAGCATTTTCGTAAACGTTACTGATAATAGTGATAACATTGATTAAAAACCTGTCGAGAAGTACTACGTGTTCATATTTCAAGCATCTCACGAATCCCCGGGAAAGGCTCACGAGGTGGGCCTTTCAGTATACGAGTCCTTATTTATGTGAATTGTTTTGTATCACAAAGTGTTGGAATATCATTATAAACGTCTTTCATAAGTAGGTAACCGTCATATTTTTATAGAACAAAGTGTCACACTTCGTTGTATTATTTAAAATCGGCGCAGAGATAGCCAAGAAGCACTCTAGAGGCATTCAGAGGGCACCGATGTTCAGCTAGTATTTAATTACTGCAATCAGATGCTTCCCATTCTACAGGATAATGACAGTTAGGCAGTATGTGGAAACGAGACTGACAAGTAAACCAGTCTCGCATCCTGCCAGTGCCAGCCCGGCGCTCACCTTCAAACTACGGTGTTTATCTCTGGTTACTGCATTTGTAGGGTATTTAATTATTTATTCACCGGATACGTTTTCTTAATTGGATCTCTCTCCCGTGATTGATGTTCGTAATTTATAAAATTGGCCAATTTATTCCAGCCATTCATTTATTCGTATCGTATTAAATGATTAAATGGATCTTTTGTCATTTGGTGCCATGGTTACATTCTCATCTCATGAGTCATGCAGTTAAGTAGGGTAGTCACCAATAAATGAACAATTAAAACACTACCCTAACTTTAGTTTTTCTGTATATTTATGTTAGAACGCGATTCCAGTAACTTTCATTGTTTTTATATGATGCAACAAATAATCAAGTTTCGATTAAACTACTCCGAACCCTGTTGTTATTATGCAGTATTTTTATAAAAAAAATTAATAAGTGCCGGAATGGGCCAATTTGCTCAGAAGATAAACAATGTGCACTCATTATGAACTATTTGGTAGTATAAATCATAGTCACCAGTGTAAGTATATTTAAATTGCCATGAACCAATGAAAACTTCTTACTTCAAGTTTTGGTAACAATGATGATGAAATTAATGAATGCTACCAAAATAGGTGCTAAGCGAATAGTATGCTGACTGTACGTGGCGACCGCTTACGACCGCATACGTGGATCAATATTATTGTTTTAACTGAAATTTAAGCCTCGGAAAAGAGTTCCATTTTAAGTAAAAAATATTCCTGAGCGTGTAAAGTAGGAACGACAGGATTTAATTATTTTAATTTTAAAGCGAAACGTTAAACTTCTGGGGCTTGTTCATCCTTAATAGAGGCCAACCCTATTATGGGATTTAAAAACAGACCATAGCCATCTACCTAGTAGGTAGTAGTACCATATATAAACTGTGGTAGTATTACTATTTAATGCAGTAATTTGTAGCGTATTAATTAAATAGTCAATGTATTAAGAAAAATCAGTGGTGGGTATGGGAGCGTGTGAACGACTCGAGAAACTACTGCAACAACCGTCTTGCTCTCGACTATCAGCTCACTTTCCATCCATTCATGGAGTTTCCAGCTTTTTTCTATCGATTTCTTTTGGGGCCTTTCTATGCTTTACGATGTACCTGTTTAATTATTACCTATACCTCACCCGATCTTACTTCATAGAAGTAAGTAATACCTGTGGTAATACGTATTCAATACTTTATCAGTGAAGATTAAGCTATAAGTGAGTATGGTGTATTGATTGATCTTCATTAACTTCTGTTGCCGTTTTGTGGAGAAAGTTTCACGTTCGCGGAAATTTATTTTAGTGTTTAAATAAGACATTTTAACTTAGGTAAGGCTCTAAATTAGCATGATTATGGGTCGCAGTCGAGCGCAGACACTTTTCTCACATGTTAAAAGTGTGCATAGAGTTTGAACCGCGTGGGTTCTTACTGCCTTCTGTAACAGTTATGGAGTCGCCCGCGGCCCGCAGGTGCAAGATGTGTTCGATTGTGCAAGAGATGCGGTCTCCACTTCGTTTACTATTACAAAAGCTTGATTTCTGCCTTGTAGATGGGAACCGCACTGGGATAAATGGTGCATTGTTATCCCATGGTATTGCTTATGTGTTGATAAGTCATTATTTCTGCAATTTTGTCATACGCGTTAAGGAAACTAGCACACTGACGTAGCAGTCAGCGTTAAAAAAAAGGTTTAGCTATACTGCTGCTTGCAATAAATGCGTTGTTAATATATTATAAATTTTAATTCGCACTGGAGAATATACTCATACCAATCTACGAAAAAAAGAAGAGCTGATAAAAGTTATTCCATCTCTTGCAAAATATTAATTCTTTGGCAAGATCTTAGATATTGCCTACATTTGAACAAAAATATCTATGAATAAAATTGGTTACGCTTGATTTTGATGACAATCATAATTCTCATATTTCAAACGTCAAATTTAATGCTTTTAAATATTAAAATCAGTTATTTTATAAAATAAAAATTAATTTCCCTACAAAGTTTCAGTCGCACTATGAAAATTGGTACCTGTCTATATGACATTCATTGACCGGCAATGGCAAACATATTGCCGTCTTGTTGGAAATGACAACAGATGGAAAAAATAATTTCGCTTAAAATTAATAAAAAAATAACCTAGATCGTATGTGCTTGCAAATTTTTAAATCATTGCTTAAAAAATATCGGTTAAATCGTTAATAAAGAAGTCCGATGCTGCGAGAAATTGATAACGTGCAACTGTATAGTATTTTTTTATTATCCTAAACGAGTTAAGTACGGTACTTGTTCAATTGGCTATTACCGTTGTAGGCTACTGGAATTTAACTAGATTTTAAGATAAATAACAAGTTAACTAACAGAACAAAGTAATTAGAAGTAAATTTACTAGTTGGGCCACAAAGCCGGTCCAGGTGTTTCTGGTCAGCATTCTAGGATAACTTGGTATCTATGAATAGTATCGGACACGGGCAGGTATGCGGCAGGGCCGAGTCCAACCAAAGGAGGCTCTATTTATAGTTATTTGTTATACAATGGTGCAAAATTGTATTTTACCTGTGAGTGTGGAATTGAGTTGAGACACGAGCAAGCGAAAGGATTCTATAGTTGAATCTTCTAAAATAGAATCCTGAGCGTAGCGAGTGTTTCAACACACAATAAGTAAAATACATTTGCATTTGCACCCGTGTGTAGAGTCTGGCTAGCCAAAAATTGTTGACAGATATTTCGTTGTTGTATCACCAATTGTCTATGATTTAAAAAAAAGGTAATAGTCAGTTGTCAATTTAGTCATTCATTCAAATGTCTACACTGAGTGAGGTTCGCAAACAATTATTTAAGCTCGTAAATAATTACGACAATGTGCGAAGTCGACGTGTAGCGTTGTATAACGAAAAACTGCAATGTTTACAACCCTAAACAAATGTAAACAAATTAGGAGGTTGGTGCTCTATAAATATTTTGATAAGTACTTAGCATTTAGCATATTTGGCATAGTACTTATGTATTTTTTTTCGTGATGGATTAATATTACGGTATTATCGAGCTAGGTCTTATTTACACTACATTTCATTTTTCGCCTTGTTACAATGGTACATGGTGAGAAAGTGTTAACATATGTGTTTATCGTTGACTGTACTTTACATAGTGGTAGAAATTATGTGAGCTGACTTTGAGTGCACGTCAACGTATATTTAACTAATAGGTATCCTTAGGTATCTTACGTGTGCACAGAAAATTAAAAATATTTTCTAGTATCAAAACTATAATTCCTACTACTACACAAAGTGTAACCAGCACAAGATTTTTTGAATTTCCCGCCAAACATTTGTGTAATATTTCAGTAGCCAGACTCTAACACAAAACTTTTCATCTCATTATAGCGAGGAAAGTGCAAGTTCCGTCAGATCATCTTCATCACTGGAATCACTCATTTTTTTACGATACAGAAAACAGAAAACAGAGATCAGAAAACTGTGGAAGTTGTATTATATTTTTACGTGAGGTGAGTCGGAGTCGGTGAGAATGAGAACGTTAAGTAAATTTTTTTGTTGTTGACATTTATGGCGATGCCTTTTGAAATTGCATCGACTCAACTTGTGCATTCAGAATAATATTCAACATCATTATAAAAAAAACAAATGTTTCTTATGGAATTTTAAGGTTTATGACTTAAAATCATTAAATAAAGCTAGTAAAAATAGCAATAGCAATAGTAGGTAGCAATTAGTTTAATTTGGTATTTTTTTATTAAATTCTCAAACTATTTATTTAATGATAATTAATATCGAACGACCCATTATTATGAGCGTTTTACGTTTTGTTATCTGTCAAAAGCTACTTAAACACGCTCCATGGTCAAATTACTTTCCCCACTAGTGGATAAAATGCGTTTTTACCAGCTTGTATTAAAGGATAAAAGATGGCTTTCCGAGCTAGTGAGGGGATAAATATTTTCTCACTAGCTGTTGCCGCGATTTCGTACGCGAGGATTTAAATATATGTCCGATGTTGTATATTCTACATGAACATTCTGTAGCAAAAGATAAAAGTAGGGTAGGGTTAATAACTTGTTAATAATTTGACAACATTTGCTTGCTACAATGTATTTCAATACAAACTTTCATCCCCTTTTTAACCCCCTTAGGGGTTGTTTTTTTCAGAATCGCTTCTTAATAAAGGCAAAATTCAACATTCTAGTTTATGTACTTTCGGATCTGTGTTAATGAGTCAGTAAGTCAGGACATACGCATTAAAATACACATGTAGGTACATAATTATAAAGTTTTATGTGCACTCACACTCACATTTCATGCTACGAAAACTACAAGCGACATTTGAAATGGCCAGATTAAAGCGACTACGAGTATACTACCTGATTCATTTTAACGGTCCTTAGATAGGTATCTAACTAATTCTTAACAAAATTACAACTAACTTCTACGTACCAACCCCAAAATCACGAAAAATAAATTAGATTTCGGGGTTGGTCCCATAGTAAAAGTAGCTCAGTATGACCTATATATTCACATCGTAAAATACTGCAGATTATTAACAAACCAGCCTGTATTTAAATTCATATACGTAGAAGTTAGTTGTAGTTTTTTTAATAATTAATTAGATATTAGGTCATTACCTATGAAATTGGCGTTTTGTTCGGAGAATTTCAACGAAACACGAATTTCCATACAATTAATTTTGCGGATATTTTTTTGATGGCTAATTCAAACCAAACAAAATTTTTCCAGTAATTTTTGACACCTTTAAGGTATGTTTTCAATATCTCCATTTCTTGAAAATTGGTACCATTAGAAAAATATAAGTAATTTTAATACTCGAACCGACAGCACATGAAAAGACCTATTTTCAAGGCTTAATTCTGAACACTTAACAATAAAAAATAACAATTAATTGTATGTAAAATCGTTGTTTATTGAGTGCACTGTAGTTTTATTGTAATTGTGTATATACTTTTGTAAAAAAAAAAAAACTAGGATCAGACTTATATCTATGAACAAAAACGCCAATTTCATAGGTAAGGACCCAATACATACCTATCTAAGGACCGTTAAAATGAATGAGGTAGTATAGTCGCTTTAATCTGGCCATTTCAAATGTCGCTTGTAGTTTTCGGAGCATGAAATGTGAGTGTAGGTATGTTTTAGATCTCTTTTCATCGGGGTAGAGGTCGATGGCGGTTAATTGGCGGCTCGACCGGCCGGTTTAGCCACCATCATTATTTTACGGCATACATTTGTTCTCCCGTACTTCTGCAATCTGCCGAGTAATCAAACGGAGAAAATCACAACTAATACATTAGCTTTACTGACCTCAAGTGGAATATGTTTAAGTAAGTAGACATTTTATTATACATATTTAGCTACATGAAAATAAAGCAGTTATTCAAATGAATATACATACTCGGTGTATTTAAGGCGAATTTCAACAGTAGGTAATACAATTAACTACCTACCTAATTCAAAGAATTATCTACTTAAATAACTTCAAGAAAAACGCCGAATTGCCATAAATAAGTAGTAACTAAAACATACCTATTTGCGAGTAGGTATAGGTACATTAAGAAGATCCATCTTTTAGTAATTAATTTTCTCTCTTTGCCATAGCCGCATTAAATAGCTGAGCTCTTGCACCGCAGTTCAATCAAATAGGTACAGTCAGCCTGAGTTTCGACATTATAGGCTCTACTCTGAGTAGGTACTCTGACGCAGTAACGAAACAGTGCGGTTGTTGGACCGTGTCAAATTGGCGGCAAGTGTAACGTACCGTAATGAACTGCAATTTATTGGTTGACCGTGTACTAAGTACACATTTCCCTTAACTGAAATTCGCAAGGACACAATGAAAAGGTACCGACTATGAAGTATGAAAGACAAGTCTGCGTACAGTTTAAGAAAAAAATTGAATCGATAGTATCAGGTTCGCTAGAAAGTCTCAGGTTTACTAGTTTTTATAGCTTTATTTGGCTTCAGTAGGGGAATGTTGTAACCGAATCCCTTAGGTATACCTCCGTGCATGGTACTCGGCTTCCCGGTTTTAAGCGGAAATTAATTCCCTATTTCCCTCAACCCAACAAACAGGCGCCCCCGTCGTTTTGGTTTCCGTTTCCTAGCAATATTGATCCATCATGTCGACATTGTTATGAAGTAATATCCTAAATGCATTTTGTCTAATTGCATCCTTGCTGTATTTCAAGCTACGCCAAAACGCTTCACGTTCGCGTACGTTCGTTCATTATCTCCGGGCATTATCTACATTGCGGCAAACTAGAATGTTTCCTCGAAACTCAGAGCAGGTCTTTTTATTGCTATCGCCGCGATGAACAAGATTAGAACGATTGTCAAAAAGTGATTTTCGCATTTTAAGCTGTTTGAGTGAGGCCATTGCTCTCGACTAGACCGAGAAAAAAAACAGGGGAACAGTTGTTAGTCGGGGCCGCGGGATTCACGGTCGAGCGCCCGCGCCACCTGCGCCGGCGCCGCGCTGGAGCTACGCCACCCGCCCGATATCGCACACTATAAGTACCTACCTGCCCCAATTGCTAACAGTTTCTATTTAATTTGATTCGGTTGTGGAACTATCAACGTTTTTATCGCTATCAAAAATAATATTTTTTTGTGTTCAGTTTTGTTTGCACATACGTAGTCACATCAATCATATCAAGTTGATCTCATAGATTCCGGCAACTATGACCTCAGAAACTGTGACACCTCTAGGCCGCCAGAAACACAAAGAACAATGGCGACGTTCATCTATTTTAAAATCTAGTTCAATGCAGCCGTTTTCCATTAGTTATGCAAACTGCGAACTAATCTACCTCTAAGATTCCTCAGTCAGATTTGAAGCAACCGTTCTCGTGTCACGTTTCAGGAATAGGGAATTCAAACTTACGTATTGTATTTGGCGTTGCGTAACAGTTTGTATTAGAAGGCTACTTTTAACCAACAAGTTTATTACTTTCACTTCCACTCCGTACGTACCTACTCCGAATTATGCATATTTATATATACGAGTTTGTAATATGGTAAAATTACAGTTCATTCAATTATCGAATTAATTGCATTGCGGTATATTTTGAGGCTAACCGGTATTTATGTAACAGAAGATTGGGTAGAAAGGTTTAGTCGGTCGTTTGTGCTTAATCTTGCGCGTGTTGTTGGAGGCGAGCGAGGTAATAGCTAATGGCGTTGTTTAGCGACGTGTCAATGAGCGTGGTGTACGGAACGGTATGCATTGGTAGCGGCGAGTTGCCGGGAGGCTGTGCACCGAGGTCGTTGCACCGGCGAGGAGGCTGCACTATAGCCCTGCCCCCTCCCCGGCCCGACCTGACATCCTTGCACCTTTGACAAACGACGAACAAAACAGCATAGTTACACTGGATTTGCTAGTCTACATTCGTTGTTCTTGTTGCTTTGTGCACACTACTGCAAGTCGCAATACTTCGAAATTATTATTTCATTTCGCTATTTTCCGTACAAATCTACCGTCAGATTTACTTAGGTACTAAGCTTTAATTGAATGCTCCGTCCCGAGTTATTTTTAACAACTTAAGCTTATTCATTACGGGAACAAGCTTGGAACAGAAATATTGTAGGTACCTTAGCATTTAAAACGACCTTTGCTTTGCACACCGCCTGCTTGTACTATTGGAGTACTTAGGTATAATGTCAAGGAAAATAGCGAATAGCTTCTTCAAGATTTGCTTCGCTAGATTCTTACTAAAGCCTCGTCACACGAGGCGGGTTCTTGTCATTCTTTTATCTTTGCATTTTGCATGCTTTCATTTCACTACCACACCAACGACATATTATTTTAGCGTATTATACCTACACTAATTAGCAAGAGCCCGGAATTCTCGTAGCATTTTTGAGCTGTCATATATAGGGACTTCTCGGTTATCGACTTCCGATTATACATAATTATGTATATCGATAAATACAGAATACAATATGTAAAATATGATTACGAGTAGAAGTAAACAACATGCAGTCTTATCGCGAATGAGCGATCTCTTCGAGATAACCTTTGGATACAAACTTTTAGGAAATTATAAATATTAATTAAAATAGTAATATAAAAGGCATAAGCAGTCCACAAAGTATTTATAAGAAACAATAAAGTATTATTATTTTAATTTCTATTAAGGTTATCTCGAAGAGATCGCTCATTCGCGATAAGACCGCATGTTGTTTACTTCTACTCGTAATCATATTTTACATATTGTATTCTGTATTTATCGATATACATACCTATGTATAATCGGAAGTCGATAACCGATAAGTCCCTATATATATGACAGCTCAAAAATGCTACGAGAATTCCGGGCTCTGCTAATTAGGGTGTAGGGTAGGGTAAATAGGTAGGTATGTTGATAGGAGGATAACTGTTAAATAAATAGTAGGTATAGCTCGGTTTATGTAGAGCACATCATTCAAGTGTAAAGGGTTTCTACACTTTCTACGAGCTTCGCTTCCGCGCACGCCACCTAAATTTCCATAAATCCGGGATACCATTATTCTGTGATAGGTAAAGTAATTGGCACTGAATCAAAATGTATAAAGGTATTAGTGAAAACACTGCAGATTTTGCATTTATTGTTGGTCCGGACAGGAAAGCACAATCGATTTACAGCTGTACGGTGCTTGCTTAGTATTTAGTTAATGGCCGTACCACGTGAGCAATTTCACAGTCAGCCATTTCCACGGCTTCTTGTTTTAGGTTAATCCGGATAAATACCTCTTTATTCCCGATGCAGCATTAATAGGAAAGTGGACGACCACTTCACTGCTTCTTTATAGAAACGTAATGTAAATTATATTAACCATACCTATGCACTAGGGAGTACTCCCGGTACTGGTTTTCTATACAAATACAATACCGGAACCGGGAATTCCCGGTTCTCGCCATACAAACTCAGTACCGGGAGCATTCCCTACTATGCACCTTCGGTTTACCTTCTTTCTATTTTTTAATTTAATATGAAACGAAAAAAAGCGCACATATTTTTTGTAGCACCTAAACTGAAAATCGTAATTAGATTCCAAAAAAAGTTGCCACTGCAATAATTTGTTTGTAAAATAGTAAATTCGTTTTTATAAATAAACACGCTAAGATAATTTATTTATTGGTAATTTTACTCCTACGATTTAAAAAAAGTACTTTTATTTACTTATTTTTACATAAATACAAGATGCGCTAGTAAAAAGTGGCAACATTGTCTTACTTTTTTTGGAATCTAATTATGATTTTCAGTATAGGGCCAGCTTTGTATGGAGGAGCGCTCACGTCAACTTTCCTCTTAAGCCGACCACTGACTACTGACCGCCGGACGATATCGGCCTGTCAGTTAGAACAAACATTTGACAGTTCCGAACAACTGACCGGCCGATATCGTCGGGCGGACTGTTGGTCAGTGGTCGGCTTTAAGTTGCCCATGCACCATATATGACATCGATAGTGTACATAATATTATGCATATTATAACAAAGCCAAAGAAACTCTTCGGCAGAAAAACAACCGAGGCCAACGCAAAACTATGTTCACGTCTTTCCTGTAGACATACCCAAAAGTTAAGGGCTATAAAGAGATATTTTCGAAGGGCTAAAGGCTAATAGAAAATCTTCCACTTATAATAATCCAATCCACCAGCCACTGCGATACTCCCCTAAACACTCATCTCAGGGCAAAGTAGTATAAGCCAATGCTGAATTTGTTATCAATAGATAGCTATGGATAAGTATACAACGTAATGAATGATTCAGTTTTATCGTTAGATCTTTTCTTATTTTATCTCAATGTCGAACCAAAATCAAGTGTACTTCAACGATGTATTGTTGCAATGAAACGTAATATCAAGTAAATAAATACGCTTGTGTAAATATATTAATTTCAATGAAACTGTGAATATTTTTCTAACATTATGTTTCCGTTTTACCCTGGAAACTTCACCGGTATACTAACTGGCAAATGGAAATTAATATTTTCAAAGTCGAGGGATTTCAATCGGTAAGTCGATTATAAGATTCTCAAGGTGGGTAAATGTAACTACTTGTACTAGAGCTAAACATTTATAATAAACATCAAACTATGTACTGTAAAATGTGCCTACTCCAATATAATATGCTGACGTAAAGTATGCCATTACTATTTACTATCAAGTTTTAACACTTAAATGAAGTTCTAAAAAACTGTTGGAGCACTTGTGGAGCACAATTACCCAGTGGGGAGCAAAGTAGGCACATTTTATGGTGTCTAACTTTGCACATCCATTCAACCAGTCTGACCTGAAGGGCCCGTTGTTGTCATTAGATAGTTGTTTACGCTCTTGTCGTGCAATTCACTATTGCTCACGTCAATTCCTGGATATCTCTTCAGATTCAACATGTATGGGACGTCAACGGCGTCGACGACGTCGGGCTCCCGCGGGGCGAGCGTGGCCGTGGACCGGCGCATGCGCGTGGTGCGCCTGATGCGTGCGCGCCGTGCCGCGCCCGCCTTTGGTTTCTCGCTGCGCGGGGGCCGGGAGTACGCCACGGGTTTCTTCGTCTCCAAAGTGGAATTCAACTCCGAAGCTCACCTGCAAGGACTCAAGGTATTTCCCTTAACTCAATACCATTGATTTCAATTCACTAAAAAACAATATACAGCTTCTAGTACCCAAATAAGTGTAACCAAACCATTTATACTTTGATTGTACGCGAGTTGTAGATATTGTTTCTCATATCTAGGCCTCATAGGATTCAGGGTGATTTTGTTATGTCTTATGTCTTACCATACTCTCAGGGGTGGATCCACAAATCCACGGTCCATTATCCCAAGATCTGCTTCATCATTAAAATAGCCAGCTGTCTATATTGTATTGCGTCAAGCACTGCATCCACACACTCATTAAATGTTCAATTGTTATAATAAATTCTTCAGTTTCGTTTTCCCATTATAGACAGTCACTTTTGTCACATTGTCTTACAAAGTTCTTGGTATGGTTTTTGTACTGACTTTGGGCAATGTAGCATTATGTCATTGTTTGATTTCTGTGTTTGTTATGTACATTCACATCGCTAAAGGGAGAGATTAAGTCTGTTGACACTTTTTGTCGTCTCAACTGATTCCCACGAGCCTAGTTTCACGGATACAGACGTTTGCGAACACCTTGCGAAGCACTTTGTCTCACTTCACTACACTACCCAGCAACGTTGGGTAAACTTGGGTTATTTCGTTAGAGTAACAGTTTTTATATATATAGGTACTTATATATAATAAACTGATCGGCGATTGGCTCTAGTCACACCTGATGGAAAGTGAAGACAGAGCCTAAGATGGAGCTCACCGGTTCAGTAATAGCCTATTCACTCTAGCTTAAAAGAGACCGAGGTCATATTTCTCAGGGAATACAGATGATGGGAGCGCATTCCATTCCTTAGCCGTCCTTCTAAAGAAATCTTTTATTTAATTTTTTTTTTTATTAACTACTGCCTAGCCCAGGTGGTGGTAGTGACCATGCCTACAAAGCAGGTGGTCTCGGGTTCGAATCTTGGTAAGGGCATCTATTTGCGTGTTCTTCACTGGTATTTTTTCCTGAGTTATGGATGTTTTCTATGTATTTAAGTATGTATTTATCTATTATATAATATATATCGTCGTCTAACCCACAAGTTGTGGGCCACAACACAAGCCTTATTGAGCTTACTGTGGGGATAACCATAATATTTCTTTATAATGATATAACTGTCTCTACCAAAGTCTAGACACCGTGACGAATTAGAAAGACGTATTACAATGACGTGGAATAAATTCTGGAGCCACAAGGAAGTCCTAAAGTCTAACATACCCTTAAGACTAAAAAAGAAAATTCTGGACTCATGTCTCCTACCTTGTCTTTCCTACGCAAGCCAAACATGGATATTTAATGCATATACGAAAAGAAAAATTACAACTTGTCAAAGAGCCATGGAGCGGAGTATCATGAACCTAAAACTTATAGACAAACAACGTCATACGGCTATAAGGGAAAAGACTAAAGTCATCGACGCTCTATCACATTGTAAGAAACTAAAATGGAAGTGGGCTGGCCACGTAGCACGAATGAACAACGAAAGATGGACTAAGAGAGTCACTACTTGGGCGGGACCTCCCGGTAAAAGAAAGTCAGGCCACCCACTGGGAAGATGGACGGAAGACCTAAAGAAGTTTGCCAGCGACGACTGGGTAACAATAGCCCCAGACAGGGAAATGTGGAGTAAAATGGAGGAGGCCTTTACTCGTCAAGAGGTCCTTAATAATAAAAACTAAATTATTGATCAGAATTCAATTTAAATTTGCACGACATTAGTTTGATAATATTTAATTTAATAATGTATTACTATTTAATTTAATAATGAAATATGTATACTTTTTTTGTTAAGGAATTAAATGGCTTAAATAAAAAATAAAAATAATGATATTGATTTTTCTTTAACAATCGAATCTTTTCCTATGGCGTTATTATAATAGAAGAAATTTCACACATATGCGATAAATTATTAAAATTCATTGGGCGTTAATGCTTCAACACACGCAAATATTATAAAAGGAAAAAAGGTATTTAACTAAAGGTAGTTAACATTAATCTGTCCCATAATTATAACAGAAACTGACGTCGCCTAAATGAGCAACAAATTTTCAAAACATGCCAATGGAAAGCTTCAAAAATTGCAAAATTTTCCTCATAGGTAAATTACGTAGTCATCTCAAATATTTGTACAGTGTAAAGTACGAAACGTTCCTTTTCAAAGTGTTGATTTTCTACAATACAACTTTTCGAGAACTTTTGCAACTTGCACATACCTATATTATTCTATAGGTAATAAGTTTCATTTTTTTCCAGAGTCGTAGGCTTCCCCAGTTTACCCTACAAACTGTACCACTATACAAAATTACCCACATCCGAGGTTGCTTGTCGCAAGACGCATTCCATTCTTTCCGCTCTCACGTAACTAGCGCAGTTTCCTTTGGAAGCAGTCGATCTACAACGAAATGAGTACCTACCTGCTTGAGCAGCGTTGTCATCATCTAGGTCAAATACTTCATTAGAGTCATTGTGAAGTGCCAAGTTGCGAGTCATTGGTGAACTGGTGATTTATTAGGTAACCCATTGTGTCACGGGCGTTTTTTGTACTTGAGTGATTATTATTTAATGAAACCTCACGTTAAAATATGATTGAATGTTAATGGTAACAAGGTCAATACTGTCAATAGTAGCTAGCTCTTATGTAATTATGATTTTTCTATGTAGTAAGTAACGACTTAAACTATAATATGATGTTTAGGTTGTACAATTGTAGGTACACTGTACTAATGACGTAATACATCAAGAGTCTCAAGAGCAATTAAAATGGGTGCATTATACTCGTACCTAATACCTATCCAAAGCATTTCGTACACATTTAATACTCGTAAGTATCTTACAAAGTTTTTGTCTTGTCTTGTTGGTGAACCAAAATTAAATGTTTGTTATTTATTTAAATTTTCTTCTTTTAAAAGGTACCTATTATTTGGTACCTCATAATACATAAAATGTTTTGAAATAGTGTGGGTAGGTCCACCTAGTTTTCACTTAGGTAATCTATTTAATTCGCTGTGAACGCGATTCCATTCGTGTGAGATTAGCACGTAATTAATTTAATTTCTCCTCTCCTTCAGAGGGTAGATTTAAAAAAAAATGTGAATTTCTATGACAACCTTTTCACGAGTAAAATTTCATCAAAATCGGTTCAGTACTTCAATTGTCTAGCCGTAAAAGGACAGACAGATAATAATAATACGACAGATATATAATATAAGTATGGATTTTGAACTAAACATCCAGTAAGTATATTAATACTAAAACTTTCTTAGTGAAATTCTGAACCAAAAGATTTACGAGTGATTGTTTAAATTAATGGCCACATCTATGCGTAATTAGATAATTTTTGAACAAAATTCTTAGTCTGAATTGAATTTCACACGATTACTTCCTTAACAAAGAAGTTACGAAAAATTCACGTGTACATCCGTCGTTGTTTCAACTTAACAATGGGGTGTTTTGAGACAATTGTCGAAAATCCTGGGAAATATCTACATAAGTACATATATGTGTACAGTTCGGACAAACTGTATCGTCGAACCAGCGTTAACACTTCATCTTAATCACTACTTAATTTAACGTTGAATCCAAACTGGACCGTTAATGATTATAAACAAACGGGGTATTGATGATCGAATTTAAACTATCGTGAGACATACAAACGGCCGACCACGACATTGAGCGACTTGCGACGGCGGCAGCGATAGCCAAACGTTGGAGCGAGACACAGCGATCGGACCTTTCGTTCCCACCTATGGTTGTCGCTGCCGCCGTCGCCATTCGCGTAATGTCGTGGCCGAGCCGTAAACCAAACATGTCGTACGAGTGACTAAAAATATGTGAGTGAAACCGTAAATTAGCTTAATGAGTACTGATGACTTAACTAAATAACACTGTTTTACAATTTGGCTTGGCCTTCAAATCAAACGCTTTAACATATGTATGTATGTAGTTTGCAAAGAAGAAATTACTCACCTTGGGTTCAATGCCTGCCTAGACAGACAGACAGACAGAGGAAGGGAAACTTATAAATAACTAGGTACCTACTTTCCCTAATCTTCATTTAAGTGTCGGAAACCGCTCACTCGCTGAGAGCTAATCAATCAATCATAGCAGTTATGCTAGCTAATCCAGTAACTTTGTCGAATTTTGTAACCTGGCTCTTTTGCGTCAAATCCGGTAGTTCTGATTTTTTGCAGACTTGTTTATGAAGTTTGTGACTTCGAGCGCCGAACGCAACTTTGTCAACCCTGTTTTGGGGGGGGGCGGTACGATCTTGTGGCTACCGGGCCAAATCAGCTTTGATTGACCTTAGAAACAATTGTGCCAACCGGCATCGCCTGAGACTAAAGTGTATACTCACTGCACTTACTTAGCCTACGAATACAAGTTCGAAAAAATTATACATTTTGAAATATCTCGGAAAATATTAGATGTACGGAGACAATTCTAGTGTCTTATTGTAGCAAATTTAGTCTACTTTAAAAACGCCCAAGGAAGTTACTATCCAAAACTAGTACTTTAGGGCTATAATCGCCCAAATCTAAAAAAAATTGCGGTTTATTCGATTTTTGACAAAGTTGCGTTCGACGCTCGAGGTCACAAACTTGGATTATTCATTGGGCCAACATCATAAACAAGTCTGCAAAAAATCAGAACTACCGGATTTGACGCAAACGCAAAATGTATAATTTTACTGTATTAAACTGCAAACATACTATGTTAAAGAACCTATAAGTATGACAATTAGAAATAGAAGTAGCCCAAGTTCCTGTGAAGCGGACCCATACACATCCGGTGCGTGTGTCATTTCAATTACAACTTACGGCTCGATTCGGGAAATGAATTAGAGATTAACTAGATACGTTATACTTAGTAAATATATGTGACGTTCCACGGCAAAAGGTACCTTATGGCGGCTGGCGCCGCGATTCGGGAAATGAATTAGAGATTCACTAGATATGAAATAGTAAAGATATATTTTATCTTTACTATATCGTATCTAGTTAATCTCTAATTCAAGAAGAAGAGAAGAAGAGATTCACTAGATATGAAATAGTAAAGATATATTTTATCTTTACTATATCGTATCTAGTTAATCTCTAATTCAAGAAGAAGAGAAGAAGAGATTCACTAGATATGAAATAGTAAAGATATATTTTATCTTTACTACTTATATCGTATCTAGTTAATCTCTAATTCAAGAAGAAGAGAAGAAGAGATTCACTAGATATGAAATAGTAAAGATATATTTTATCTTTACTATATCGTATCTAGTTAATCTCTAATTCAAGAAGAAGAGAAGAAGAGATTCACTAGATATGAAATAGTAAAGATATATTTTATCTTTACTATATCGTATCTAATAGTTAATCTCTAATTCAAGAAGAAGAGAAGAAGAGATTCACTAGATATGAAATAGTAAAGATATATTTTATCTTTACTATATCGTATCTAATAGTTAATCTCTAATTCAAGAAGAAGAGAAGAAGAGATTCACTAGATATGAAATAGTAAAGATATATTTTATCTTTACTATATCGTATCTAATAGTTAATCTCTAATTCAAGAAGAAGAGAAGAAGAGATTCACTAGATATGAAATAGTAAAGATATATTTTATCTTTACTATATCGTATCTAATAGTTAATCTCTAATTCAAGAAGAAGAGAAGAAGAGATTCACTAGATATGAAATAGTAAAGATATATTTTATCTTTACTATATCGTATCTAATAGTTAATCTCTAATTCATTTCCCGAATCGCGCCGTTAGACTATTTACTTTCCTCACTCTTTTTTATTTACTTTTATTTTATTTTTATTTATTTATTATAATGTCACTTACAGTATACACCAAACATGACACATAGGAATATAAGCATTAAATTGAATTATACATAACTATAATAATTAATAAATTATTAACGAAAAAAAAAACAGTACTTTTCTACCATTTACGACTATTCAATAATGTAATTTATACTGATAACAGTATGGTTGCTTTTAAGTTCGGACTACTGGGTAAGAGGATTACAAAGGCAAACAGCAGACTCCTCTTTACTACTCGGTGACTTTCTACAAGTGCAGGTTTGCGTGCGACTCGTGCGAGTCTTTCAGTTCATCTAAGTAACACGACTATTGTGTAACATTCGCTAAAATAGAAAAGCGTTAAATGCTGTCCTTCGTTTAGTCAACAAGCCAAAACTTTTGTTCAATCAGATGCGAAGAAGGTTACGTAAGCAATCATTACTTAATGTGATTGTACTATGTAGTATGTTTATGGACATCAGAGTTATTAATTGAATTTTGTACTTGTAGCACCGATGTAAGTAATCAAATCGCTTCAGCTATAAAAGGAGTTCGGAAATAAAGTATTCATTTTCGAAAGCGTGTTATCTAATAATATTTAGCAGAGACAATTTCGGCTAAGTTAAAATTAAATTGTCCCTAGAAATGTAAATTACACGTTATGGATGATACACACAGAAGATAATGACTGTATTAGGTACCCAAAAAAACTATATAGTCTTAATTTCAATTTATAATGTATTAAGTATTAAAGTCGGTCTTTCAGTAAATACTCCAATTATTACAGTAGGTATACTGTGTACTCGTGAACGTCAGAGTGAGTCACCTAGTTTCAGCAATTGACGAAGAGAACGAATGCAATAAACTACGCTTTTAACAAAACCTTATTATCGCAGCGTGAGTCACTCGCATCGGCAGGTGTTTGTTACCTGCATGGAACAATAAAACTGTTACACGAGTATACACAGCTGTCAGCCATAGATGAAACTTACACATGTCATGATCAGTCCTTCAGCAAAAGATCAAAACAAAATTAATAACAAGATACTTCACGCCCATTATTTATCCGTTAAAATCGACCTTTCGGACACGGTCATTTCGGTACATTAACTCATTCATTAAATTCCAGCTTCTATAAAGATGGTATAATTACCACGCAAAGTGTTATAATGAAAGTAAATTTCGAGGGCCCGGCGACGACGAGTCTGGTGGTCCTCGGGTGTCTCGCAAAAAAGGCGAATTTTAACGAAAGTCTGATCGAAAGTTGTCCGATATGTGGGGCACGAGGCGACCTGTCCGGCTTCTTTTACCGCGGCCGAGACGAACGTGAAGAAAGTGCTGTTCGTCACAGCGCAAGCGCGAACCGAGAAGCGTGTGCAACATGCGTGCACAGTGACGTCACTTTCAATAACTGCTATTAGTGTTTTTCAAACGGGAAGGGCCCGTTTGAAAAACACTAATAGCAGTTTTACAGACATTTGATTATTTTTAATTCCATGCCATTGACGTTTCAGACCAATCCTTTTTTAACAAAATTTAGTTGAATTAGAATAGGCCAAAAATATAAATCTTCGTAGCTTAGAATATCTCATGATAATAGACACAAATCACCAAAATATGTAATATTATGTTATAGAAAATAAAAATATTAATTGTAATATCGCTGAGTTTCATTAAGTACCTGGTAAAACTGAACTCAATTGCAATATTTGCAATATAGTTTGACTCTACTTATCGACCGAATCGATTCCACTCGTGTCAAATCGTTACAGTCGCGTCCAATTGTGAAGGTATGTTAACTTAAAAATATAAATCATAAATCACCTATTGGTGATGTATGATTATGATATGGCCTTTGTAGATTTAATCGAGAATCGTAAAGAATCGTTTCTAATTTGCATTGTTACAACCCTATACTCGTAATCACATTTTGACATGTGTCATTCTACTCTTCCCGTTTGAAAAAGACTATAAAATAATCCCATTAATAAATACCACAACAAAAAAAAATTTTTTGAAGCGATAACAGATCGATTTGAAGGTAAATATCAACCTTCAACGGCAACAATTTCGCAAGCCGCTAGAAATAGGTAGTGGAGTGAAACCAACCGGTCTATGGAAAGAAATTAATGACCGGTACCTTACTATAATCCCTTTGAGAAAACTGCGAGTTGTCGATCACTGACGCTCGAGGAAAGTAGGCCACGCTATGCATGTTTTTCAAAGCCGTGACGTGCAAAAACTACGCGTGAGAATATAGTGAGGTTGTAAAGAGTATTGAAAGGCCATTTCATCCGTTTTATAACAGATATATTATAAGTTGGTAACATTGAATTTATTTTGTGCTAACATCTGTCGCGATGCCACTACGTCTGCGTAGAACCTATCGTAATCTTTCCGTGAAAATCAAAATATCTCTGTACCTACCGAGTTTAAGAGGTAACAGGCGTACAGAGTTACAATAGTAACATTACGTCACTACTTTGAAAAAAATCTCGTATCTCGCACTGCTATAAGTAGTTCGTTTTTTTTAGCATTAGAAATAAGGTAAACAATCTTGATGTGTCTTTTAATTGAAAAACACATTTTAAAAATAAGTTACGGCAAATATGTAACAATTATGAATCTAATACGATCATTTATATTCTTCTGCTTTCATAAGTAATCGTTTTCAATTTTTAAAAAGCGTTTTTCAATTAAAAGACATGTCAAAATCGCTTACCTTCTTTCAAGTTCTTTCTAATGCTAAAAAAACGAACTATAGTGCTACTCAAAGTTAAAACGCAGTAGGTAACTCTGTATATGTACAATTGTAGGTAATCCCATACATAGTTAGGTACCACATTTTTTCTTTTGATAGACTTAAGTAACAAGATACGAGTTTATTTCAAAGTAGTCAAGAATTATAATATAGTAGGAATAGATAATTAGGTTAGGACGTTGTAATAGTCACTTGTTTAAGTTTTGTTGTACTTATTTATCCAGTATTCACTAATGCTAGCCTACCATCTACCTATACTAATAAAATCGTAAAATATAAAAAAAAAGACATTTCCACATTTCGACAGGATTGATTTGCGTTAGGTTGGCTTGTAGCAAGCGAAGTGCGAACTGCCTCCGTGTTGCAACTATGGCCCAACTAATAACTTTATGCTCCATTGTTATTTCGACATCTGAGAAATACATTATATATATTATTATTCTGGTACAACAGGGGGCCTTTGAGCATTCGCGTTTCCGACTGGCTTGAGTTATTTATTAGTACCGCAGGAATGCGGATTTGATAGTTAATCGAGCTGATTAATTATATACAATTCGATACATCTATGATTTGAAGTTTTAGCGTTCGTGAAAATCAGACTCGCGCTCCCAAGGATTCTGTACATTTAAATTTTTAGTGTTCCGTAGCCATCAACCATCATCATCATCATCATCATCACACTTCTAAAGTCCAAAATAATGGCCAAGTAGTAATTCAATTATTTGATCCTATAACGCATTCACTGCCAGGGGGCATGGCCCAGGAACAATCTTGTATGACGGTGAACGCACATGTGCGTTGGGGGCAGTGAATGTGTTAAGTATGAGCTCCAGAAATCAATTATTAATTAGGTACTATTTCAAAAGATACCTATAAATAAACTAGTTTTCTCTCCTAGTACCATCGCCCACACTGTTAATTGTCCACTGGTAAACCTTATTACAAAATGCATAAGGTCCACCGATGGACAGTTAAGAGTGTTGCTGTTTGTACCTAGAACTAGATTCCACTTCAACGTGGCCTACACTTCACTGCGTACACTAAACGCCGCACAAACCATCATTATAACATTTAAGTATAACGTAATAATCGCAATCGTCAGGTTTGAACTTGTTCTATTTTGTTGTATTTTGTGTCCACAGGTGGGCGACCAACTGGTGAGCGTGAACGGCTACCGGGTGGACGATGCCGTGCACGGCGAGCTGGTCCACTACCTCGCGTCACAGTCACGCCTCAAGATCAAAGTCAGACGTGAGTCCCTTCACTACTTTCCCTTCGGACCTACCGCGGATTACTGTGACGCAATCAATGATTATGTGGATTCTTTAAAAATTTATAGGGTTATGATTTATGAACTGTTTGCTACGCCCGTATTCTACTTTTACTGACTTAAGTGGCGTTTGTTTGGCTTTGCCACCGTGGTATAAGAAATAATATGAAAAGTATACTTATGTAATTCTGAAATCAATCAGAATGTATCTCAATGGATACGTTCCACATGCGATAACGGAATGAATAACATTCACTTTGTAACTCATCAATACTTAATCAGTTTACGCTCGAACGACACACGGCTTTTTGCAGGCTCCATATCTTTGTTCGGCGATAATGATAAATGTATCTCGCTAAACGGCATTAATCGTTACGCAACTGACACCCAACTCTATTATTTTTTAGTAACAATGAAGGTACAAATACCAATATGCTAATTAATCACATTTCTCAGCCGTTACGCCATCTCGGAGGCGGGTGTGATTCTGGCACCGATTTTTGTTTGTAAATTTAATCGTGAAAGCGCGTGGGTGAATTCAGCGCCCAAACCGCTGTGGATTACGCAAATTTCCAGTTTTGTTTTAAGTCTAGACGTAGACCACATTCCAACCATTTTTATCAGATACCCTACTTTTGTACAGTCATTATCTTTGCAAACACTACACCCCTTGCTTGTTTTATCTGGTCAAGTGGTCTTGATAAATATTGTGGCCTTTTTGTTTTTTACAGATGTGGGAATGGTACCAATAAAAGAGTAAGTGTTTAATTACTTTATCAAGTGCACATATTATTATTACATATTTCTCACTCGATTGTGAAAGTCTAAGCGACATTGTACATATTTGCAACTAATTTGAATAATTATAAAATATATCTAGAACTTGTTTTGGCGACCGGTCTGGCCTAGTGGGTAGTGACCTGACTGTTAAACCAAATGGTCCCGGGTTCGAATCCCGGTAAGGGCATTTATTTGTGTGATGAACACAGTTTTTTCCTGTTTTTTTTTTCCTGAGTTGATTTGTTCCTGAGTCATGGGTGTTTTCTATGTTTAAGTATGTATTTATCTATATAAGTATGTATAGGTATCGTCGCCTAGCACTCATAGTACAAGCTTTGCTTATAGTTTGGGGCTAGGTCGATCTGTGTAAGATAATATTTATACTTAATTTATTTATTTATGTTATGGTTAACATGGTTTTGATGTGTCCCAGCAAAGCCCATGAGTCGCTGTCGTGGCAGTACGTGTCAGACCGCGCGTCGCTGGGCTCCGACGTGTCGTCGTCGCCGACGCTGTGCCACGACACGGAGCGTATGGCCGACCTGCGACTGTCTATCCTGGTTCCGCCGAGGGCCAAACTGGGTTGCGGGTGAGACACAAGCTACGTATTTTATCTGTCCAGGGGGCCTAGCCATGTTGACAATCGTACACGATTAACGCCAAACGAAATAAAAAACTTATCCAGATGACAGATGCTACGAAAAGCATTTTATCCGTAGCGATATTTAATACCTCATTGACACTACCTTACAAATACAGTCAAAGGTTCCATCCAAGTCCAAGGCCCCATACATACATACAATTGCTTATTCATTTTACCTACAACGTTCGGTACATACATACAACATAGTTATCAACTATCAGCGGCGGGGTCATTCATGCCATATATAAAACAATTACTTAAGCACCCTTATCCTACAAACTTCGAAAAAGCATACAGGCAAGTACGAAGAAAATGCGCCGGGCGTGCCCCTGCATAATTTACTCGCCTGATAAATGTTGCATACAGTTTATGAGTAAATACTTTGTAAATTTACAATACATAATTTAAAATAGGTAGAAATCGCTGAAAAATTGATTATTTCTATCTAGTGATACGTAAGGCTACCTAGGTTAGTTCAAATGACCTACTCTAATGTTTGTATACCACATGTTCTTCTATCTTATTTTAGTATTTTAATCTTTTTATCGTAATTGATTGCAACCAGCGGGGAGACACTCCTGACTTCGGGCAAACTCTGCTCCGTTCGGCTCAGCATTGCTCCGAGCAATTATTAGGGTTGACACAACTTGACGTCCCTTTGCATGCACGACCACAGATAAGATAATTACTTGAATTATGACAACCCTAACTAGTCGAAAGGGATAGTGCCATAAGTAAGAAAGGGGTATCATGATTCGACCCTGAACCGCTGTCAAACTTCGGTTTTGTAGGAAGTGTCTTTTTTGTACGGTAGTACTATTACTTATTCTGTGTTTACCATAGTTTATTATGTGCAGGATCTGCAAGGGGCCCGAGTGGAAGCCTGGCATCTTCGTTCAGTTTGTGCGCGAGAATGGGATCGCGCGAGAGGCGGGCTTGAGGCCGGGGGACCAGATACTGGCGTGCAATGGACAGGATTTTGCCAACGTTTCTTTTAATGATGTAAGTTGCAATTATAATACATATATATTAGTAAATAAATAAATCTCCTCCTTTCTTGTCCTTGTCTTTATCCCACGTTATGTGGGGTCGGCACAACATGTTTTTCTCTTCCATTCTCATCTGTCTTTCGTCACCTCAGCTCACTCTTTCTTATATCCTCTTTCACACAATCCATCCATCCGTTACTGGTGCTACTTTCAAACTTCCTCTTATATAAATAGGTACTCATTCTTAATCCGATCCTTTCTCGTCACTCCACACAAGTAAATAAATAAATATTATAGGAAATAAATGAGTAGTAGCATCATGTTATTACATGTAGTATGAATTCCGGTTAGTATATATATACTTGAAACCGGCTAATGCGTTAGTTAGAGTATGATTTCTGGGTTGAAACATTTATTTATTCATCTACGGGTAGGGTTGTATGCTGGAGTTAAAATTTTAGCTACACATGTATGTATGTATGTTTGTGTGATTGTATCGTAATTACAAATGGATTTTGATGAATGAGGACTTGAGGAGTTATTCAAATCACATACTTAAAAGTAGAGATAGAGAGAGAGAGAGAGAGAGGTCTTATCGCTAAAGAGCGATATCTTCCACACAACCATTGAATAACCTAAAATACATCCATGTTTAAAATCCATCTCACATTTTCCAGGCTATATCAGCCATGAAAGCATCGGGCCGGCTGGAGCTGCTTATCCGCGAAGGAGCCGGCACCGAGCTGGTGTCCCCGGAGAGTTCTGGCTACAACAGCTCAGCGTCATCGGCCGCAGGGGAGCGGAGTCCCGCGCCGGTCGCTCACGTCCCCCTGGCGCCACCGGCGGCGTTGAGACGGCGGCTCGCCAGTGTGGCGGAGGAGGCTGCCGATCGCGCTGACAGGTCAGCGTACAATACAAATATACCTATACAACATACATAGCCGTAGCCAACGCCACAGCGCTTAAATCGCGCTGTTCTCGCCACATGCTTTGAATAAGAGGCACGCTACGGTCAAGTAAAAATGGTGGTTTACAACATACATTTCAGGAGAGAACCGCTGAAGCTGATAGGCCACAAAATAAGCCGAAGCTGCGGAGCCGAGTGTAGTGACCGTGCTTCTTCACGCGAGGGCGTAAGGGTTGCTTTTCCGCAGCGCCGGAGCCACCCTGATCCAAAAGCCTTCCCCGCCCCCCGCGCCCTAAATAAACATAATACCTATTATTGTGGAAATACCCAAACAGAATTCTGGGTTAAAGAGTGTGTACGAGTAGGTACCTACCCGTGTGCATAGAGAACATCATAATCAAGACAATAAATGTTTTAAATTTAAAACTAAATACTTCATTTTAAAATGTATCTTTGTTACAGACTGAATATGAATCGAATGAAGCGGCGGACATGGGATAGTTTAGATTTCGACTGGAAGAACATGGACATTCACAACTTCGACGCACCATCAGACATAGAACCTGATTACGATTGCCCTAGTATACCAAATAATCCCCACACATACGAAAATAAAAGTAACATTAGGAAAAATAATATTAATAAGAAAGAAATAATTAGCAGCCCATCAAATAGAACTATAATTAATTTAACTGAAGACGGTGCCACAATACAATGTAGTTACGAAAATCAATCTCCTAGGAAAAGTACATTTTCTGCTAATCAGTCGAATAGGGATAATGACAAAAAAACCATAGTGGTCGAGGTGCATCACACGAGCGCGCCGGCTTGTGGCAAACCACATTGCAACTACCCGCCTCCAATGAAGAAAGACCTTAGCTCTGACACTACAAGCATTTCTAGTTGTGGGACGCTATCGAGTGCTATCGCCGAAGAAATACAGAAAAGGAAATTGGTGAGTATGTTGAAATTACGCATTTTATTCTACCTCTGAGTTTAAAGCTATCGCAACACATGGTGCTCGGAAAGAATCATAAAGATTAGTGTGTATTCCTGACCAACCATTATCTATTTACATGTATTTGGATCTATATATACATATATAAAGTTTTTAAGATTCGACTTAGCATCAGAGATCTCGTTTTTTTTTTCGAAAAAACATATTATTTCACTATAATTTAATAAAACCTTCACCAGTCAGTTTTACGTGGTAGTCTTACACATAATAGATTTTCCAAAAGTACAATGCTAATAAAAATGAATTTTTTACACTCTTATTTTTTAGGCCCCAAAAGGCGAGTAGGTACCTAATATTAAATAATATTTAATATTTTTTTAATAAGTAGGTACCTATTGTTTAAAGCTACCTAAATATGCTAATATTTCTTTAAATATTGCTGTATTTACTTGCAAGTTGCTTGTCAAAACGTTACTTTTATTCTCATATTTCTAGTTGAAAAAAAAAACATAGTACTTATGCGTATAGGTGCTTATAGGTACTTTTGATATATTTTTCACACTGAATTCCGGTGTAAATAGAGTTATTTTAAATACCTAATTAGTTTTTCTTTCACCTAGAACAAGAAGAACTCGAATCCAGACAACAGCCTACCTTTAAGTCTTATAAAGAAGGCGAGCTTACCGTTACCGACCGACGACAAGAAGAAGCAGCATGATGCTCTGATGGACGAGTTCAAGAAGGTTCACCGGAAGATGTTCTCGGGACAGGACCCCGGCGAAGCAGTGGAGGCTGAGAACAACGATGTTGACAGTTTGGTAAGTTTTTGAGAGGATAGTACCTACTGGAGCCTAGGGTGGCGTCTGGCGATTATATAGACCAAGATAAGATAAGTCAGGCGAGCTTACCGTTACCGACCGACGACAAGAAGAAACAGCACGATGCTCTGATGGACGAATTCAAGAAGGTACACCGGAAGATGTTCTCGGGGCAGGACCCCGGCGAAGCACCGAAGGCTGAGAACAACGATGTTGACAGTTTGGTAAGTTTTTGAGAGGATAGTACCTACTGGAGCCGAGCGCGGCGTCTACCACTTATCTCAGGCGATTAGACTTAGACCGAGATAAGTCTGCAATGTAATTAATGTTACTAACGGGTTTATTTTACCTTAAGTGAAACCTGGATAATTGAAATCTCAAGGGACCAGCAATTTTGTATCAGTTTACCAGGTTTCCATTTAAGCAGGTCGTACCAGGATCAAAAAAATGTCTCAATTATATAGATTCTCGTTAAGAGAGGTTGCGTTCTAACAAATGTCTTTCATTGAATGTAGTTTCAGAGGATATTCAGATTTTCTGGTGTATACATTATTTGACTTGCATTTTTATACTACGTTATTTACCTACCATACTTTATAATCTTATAATTGTTTGGGTTTGAACTTTTTTTCGCGAATTGTAGAAGACAATTTAACCTGACCATGTAAATTAATTACTTTAGGTATAATTTTTAATTACTCTTTTAGGTTAACAGGAAGAGATCCCTCATAGGGATAAGTCCGCCTTTGTACTACACATTATATGTTCAATCTGCTGTAAAATATTTCTTATTCGTACAATAAAGTGTTACATAATATATAGGTAATAGGAATTTATTTGATATACCTAAACAAACTCTTTCATCTCAAATATATACCTACCTACTACCTATGAAATTAAATAACATTTAATTTAAAAATATTTCAATAGTTCTTAAACAGAGAAAGTTATTTCAATAAAAACCTTTTTCTCGCTACATTATTCCAATTGCAAATCATTCTAATCTAAGGCTACATATTCCCCCCTCGAAGAATAAAGTTATTGGAAAGTCGGTAAAATCACGGATTTTGGTGTAAAAAATGTTACTCGACCAGCATCAGCATTCTCGGTAAAATAGTATCATGAGCGAAATTCGTTGTGGACATGGTTAGTAGCGTAGGTTGTTGCCTCGGCTGCATACTTAACATGTAAATGAGGAGACGCCTAGGCCGACTACCATATAGAGGTAAATGAGGAGACGCCTAGGCCGACTACCATATAGAGGTAAATGAGGAGACGCCTAGGCCGACTACCATATAGAGGTAAATGAGGAGTCGCCTAGGCCGACTATACCATATAGAGGTAAATGACTTGATGATAACAAATAACCATTGAATTACAGCCGACCAAGAGTATGTCGAGCCTCGGTCAAGCCGTGCTCAGATACCATGTACAGTGTACAGCGAGCTGCTAAAGTGCATACCTACTTTATGAATGAATTTCATTCAAACAAAACAATAAAACAACAACAACAGGAAGTATCTTCGCAGCACTTCCGTTTTTAGGGTTCCGTACCTCAAAAGGAAAAAACGGAACCCTTATAGGATCACTTTATTGTCCGTCCGTCAGACCTTCCAACCCAGAAACAACGTGTATACCGATAGCGCCGAGTTTCTGGCAACAAAACACTTTACAGGGTGGAGGGGTTTAGTCCGTAGGCGGCTGGGAGAAATATCTCCAACGCAGCCGAGTCGGGCATGCTGCCGGATACCGGGCCGGCAGTATCCAATGAGGATTACCTCCACCTCTGACAAAAAAAAAGACCTTCCATTCGTCTGTCTGTCTGTCAAGACCATTTATCTCGGGAACGCGTGGATGTATCGTGTTGAAATAGGGTATTATACTGTATTCAAAATAAATTATTTTACACCATGCATGAAATAAAGCAACCTTATATGGTTTGCGAGTAAAATGGCTGTGACAATGACAAACCACACACAGGCGGACGGACGGACGAAACTACATACAAGGGTTCCGTTTTTGCCATTTTGGCTAAGGAACCTTAAAACTATCTTTATTTTTAGATAGCTTAATAGGCTTAGGCTTAGTAGCCTTAGTAACATGAAGGGTAAAACTTACGATATAGAGATGAGTAGGGATCGACACGAACACATTATCTACAAACCTTTGTAGAATAGAGGTCAACTAATAATAGGTGAGTCTGTGAAAAATAGGCAGTATGACGTAACAAGGGTATAATAAAATTAAATATAAATAATGTTCACCATAACGCATGAAGGTGACCTGAGGAGCATTTTTTATTGTATAAGTTTAGTTTAAGATTTGTTATAGTTTAGTTTGAATTTTAACGTTTAGTTTTTTTCTTTCATTTCGTTTGTTATTATTAATAAATATTTAAATTATACCTATTAAAGATGTTAAAACGTAAAAAGAATGTTCTTTTAACAAACGAAGTAACTGTCTGCCTACTTGTTATAAATTTTCAGCCATATCTTGCCTGATCGGATAGACTAAGTTTGTAAGAAAAATAGATTTAATTTACAAATTTCCAAAACAATAAAAAAAATAAAAAATGATTTAAAAAATATATGAAAAGGTGATATAAAAAATATATAAGTACTTATGTTTAAATTACACCATATTTCCTTTTAATTGAATATTTAAAACCTTTAAAATAAGATGTACTGTTCCGTAGGTACTCGCTTTTTCACGCCGCGCGCGTAATATCCCGAAGGCGCGGAGGGCTGTGTTCAGCGTTGAATAAAAAGTATAAATAATGGAGATATAGTTCTTCAAGTAGGGACTTTTTATTGCAAATTTCCTCTTTAATAATATTTTTTGTTTAAGATTTCTTAAATATTAATACTTTTTGAGATATTGGTGAATAAAGAAACAGCTTTTTTCCGTCTTTTTAGGTTTCCGTACCCAAAGGGTAAAAATGGGACCCTATTACTAAGACTCCGCTGTCCGTCTGTCCGTCTATCCGTCCGTCTGTCTGCCATCAGGCTGTAACTCATGAACCGTGATAGTCAGTTGAAATTTTTACAGATGGTATATTTCTGTTGCCACTATAATAACAAATACTAAAAACAAAATCAAATAAATATTTAAGTGGGGCTCCTATACAACAAACGTGATTTTTTTGCCGTTGGTATGGAACCCTTCGTGCGCGAGTCCGACTCGCACTTGGCCGTTGTTTTTGTCTATAACTTAGAAATTTTTTGTGTGACGCTTCGAAAACATGTTTCCATAAATCATTCCGAATCCAAAGATGAGGTATCACACGTATTTTTACGAGTAGAATCTCTATTTTTCGCCGTTTTCAGTTTGTCTAGTACTATTATTGCAAATTTATAGAATATAAACAGGAACTTCAAACAAGCCGGCAATCGCTATCCATACCTCACATGCATACCTGTTGTTCTGAGTTTATCGCTTGAGTACATTTTACACATTTTTTTGCGATTTTAACCCCGTTAATGCTTCACTTCTGAGGGGTATTGAAAAAATAAAATTAATACACATCCTCTCATCGTCGTTAAAATCTTAAATCATGGGGCACTCCTCTTTTGTTGATATTTAAAACGAATTAATAGAGCAAAACATCACAAAGGATTAGCCAATTTTAGTACATATTTATTTAATTGCGTGCTTAAAAAATAAGAAGCCCACGTTCGTCCGTAATAGCACCAGTTCACAGCTCGGTATGCCTAATATGCCTTTAATCGGTCCGCTACTACTCTAGCTATGTGAGGTAACCATACAAGGTACGCTATTAGGCAGCGAATTAGCGGCCTTATTAAATTAATTAACGTTATGTTGGTTTTAATTTCGTCCACTTATATTTGAATCGTTGAAAAGTTGCAGCAAATTTGAAGATTTGCAATACAGAAGCCTACTGTGAAATTAGCTTAGGTACCAAGTTTATTTTAATGTGGCAGTTAAGGCAGTTTTTAATGGATTTAGTAAAATAGATAGGATTTACCTAACGATGTCCTTGTATTTAATTACTAATTAGTACTAAAATATTAAATTAAATTCTTCCAGAGATTTAGACCAAGCAAATTAGATTTTCTTGAAGAATTAATTCCCAGTAAGCTGGAAATCGTTTTTAACCGACTTCCAAGTCTCAAAAAGAGGAGGTTATCAATTCGGTTGTATGTTTTCTTTAATGTTTGTTACTCCATATCTCCGTCTTTCGTTTGTCTTCTTAGTTCAGGTTTGTTAAGTAAATAAGGTTTTTAAGAAACATTTCTGTCAAGGTCCAGTTCTGATGATGGGTTCCATGAGGAATTGAGGGAACTCCTCAAATATTGATGGAGTCAGATCTATATTTTTGCTAGTTAATTTTCTATATTATTTAGTTGTAGGTACTGTACCTACCTACATTGAGATTTCACGTCGTGTTCACTAAGCTTCGTGGCAACAGGCAAATACGTCAGTTACAAAAGCATCCGAAATCTTGATAAAAATGACAATAGCTTTTGTACTGTTGGATCTCAAGCGGCGGGGACTTTTCTAATTACCTGCGCCGCGTAAGCCGGGATTGATAAAGAATTTTAATTACAATAACGAAACAGTTAGATCACTCTGCTATTCGCGGTTTAGATCGCAATCGCTGCTACAATATGCTATATCCCGACATAACTTCCGCAAGTTCGTATGACGCTCAACGTGTACGCTTGAAATCTCGACCTAAATAACATGAGTACAAGACCGATTTAAGAGTGAATAATGTAGTGAGATACCAGTTTGTGGTCGGTTAATCGTCGATATTCATCTGATGACTTTACCTGTAACGGTGGTTTTCCTGCTTATTCTAAGTGGGTAACCCAACTGGTTAAGTGTCATTCTAGTGCCTTGATGTACAGAATGCAATGGCACCGAGGGTGCAGCAATTCTTGACCTTAAAGTAAACGAGTAGGTACTTGCCTACTTGTAGAAATTGATAATAAACCCACCATAATAACGGTCTCTGGTGTAGGTTCATGGTAATATCTAGGAGCAGGGCTCAGAAACCGTTTTATTTTTCAAACCGGTTTCGTTCATTCACTCGGGAACGAAATGGATTTCGTTTCCGTTTGCGGTTACCGGTTAAAGAACCGTTTTATTAAGATACTGATTTATGCCTAATTCGTTCGCCTTCCGTTTTTGTGGAACGAAATTAACCGGTTAAATTGAAAATATCGAAGCGAGATAGAACGAGTAAGTATTACTATCTCTTTCACGTATGACAACGAGTTTAACCGAGAGTCTCCGAAAGCCAAGAGTAACCGGTATTATATTATGTCCTGCGAACCATAAAGTTCCGTTCCCTCTTCTTACCGGTTAGGAGAGAGAACGTAATTTTTGAAGTGAAAACTTCTTTAGCGGCGCTGTGCACTTCTTGTGATGGGGAAAAAATATTAAACTCGCGACAGGTCACGTGACCGCAAGATTCGTAAGACGTAAGACGGACACGTGACCTGCGGGCTCAGCATGGTTCCATTTTTATCGACTATCACTATGCCCGTCACTTTCGCACTTACATACTTGTTAGAACGTGACAGGCATGGTGACAAAGTTGAGTTTTCACTCCTGCCGGCACTCCCGGAGTGCAACCCGTTGTTTTTTAGTTCGCGTTCCATCAATAAACCAGCTTTTTAACGAACAAAATAATATAACGGTTTTGGAACGATATTAACAGGTATTTCAATACCGGTTCCGGGCCCTGTCTAGGAGTACTACAGCACACAAATAGAAAATAAGTCCTTTTGAAAAGACACTCCTTAATTATCATAGTGACCGATAAAATGATTAATGTAGCGAAGTACAATTTTAACATTGCGTATAATGCCATACGATAAATAAATAATAATAACATTGCATTGCCATATGTTGTACCTACTTATGTACCTACGAAATATCATTTGATATTTACCACTAGCTTTTCGGTGAAGAAAAACATCGTGAGGAAACCTGCATACATCTGCGAAGAAATTCAAAGGTGTATGTGAAGTCCCCAATCCGCATTGGGCTAGCGTGGGGACTATAGCCTAAGCCCTCTCGCGCATGAGAGGAGGACTGTCCCCAGCAGTGGGACGTATATAGGCTGAAATTATGATGATGATGATGATGATGTCGTACCTTACTGTTTGTAGGAAACTCAAAAAAATGAATGTGGCTGTTTGATTTCTTTAAAGAGCTCTCCTATTCCTATGCTACGGATGAGATACTCGCGGCTCCTTTGAAAAATATTAGATATTGATTTATCTTGAGCATTTTGACCAACCTTGATTCTGTTTCAACCAAACGTGGTTGACTGTTACACAGGCGACATGTTCAATGTATGAATAGTCATCATTGTCATCATCAAGCTAGCTCGTTGACGTTATCTGTCGCATTAAGTTAAGGTGGATAAAGATTAACCAAGAGAAGTCTGCAACGATTTTGATAGCACAAGCAGTGCAAGTGTTATTTATACGTCATAATTTCATAATAGAAGTTTGACGTGTGCTATCAAAATCGTTGCAGGCTTGTTTTGGTCTAACTCTAATTATCAACGATTTATCGGTTCGTAATATCGAGCGCCGAGATTTCGCATTGATTCCGCTTTGCACTGATAACAACAAGACCGAGACCGAAGCGCCCGCAGCCAGAGCCGTGCTGTTGCTGTGTACTTGACGGCAGTCGCTCGCGCTCACCGCACTCCACCGCCCGCACATAGCACAACTCGCGAAAAACTATCGGAAAACTACTTCAACCTTCACGCAATCATATAAATTTATTTACCGTTTTTAACCATACCAAACGGATTAGTTCGAATGCATTCCGAGAAGTTAATGCGTACCGCGTAAAGTGCATCGTTTGAAATTCGACCGTTCGAAAACTATTTGCCATGGTCTGACTTCATAGTAAACATTGGAAGTGTTGGTTTCAACATGAAAAATAATAAATCTAAGCCGCTCGTCGTCATTCAATGCTATGAAGTAAGTAGTTAAGTACTTAGTGCTCCTGTTGTAGGTAACTAGAGCGAAACAATACCTGATAATAGTGTTATTAGACTAACATAAAGAGTACGAGTATCGTGACAAAGTGACACACCATTAGGTATCTAGACAAAATCACTACCTAGCCATAAAAATTGTCCAAGATATGATTTTGCCGATGATACATCGCCGCGCCTAACCCATATCTGTATAAATTAGATCGTATCTAATCAAAATCGTTATTATCGGTACGGAGAAATATTTTTACTAAAGCATACTTAAATAAATCTGTTGGTACCTGTAGCAGTAAATAACTAAGTACCAAAGTAGTAAACAATTTTGATTAAGTATTGTTTTAGTTTTATAACTTGTATATGCATGTTATATCAAAAAATGTTCAATGCCTGGCGTATCGCACAGATAGCTACTACAATACAGAAAACTTCAAAGAAAAATCTCAAAATAAGATGTTTTATCAGCGATGGTTTGGACATTTGATAATAACAACACAGTAGGTACCTATAATGGAATTGTTGATATAAACCGATACATACCTATAGGTACTTAGGAGGTACAGCCCTATCAATAGTCTGTGCGGAAAGAGAAGAGTCGAGCGTTTCGCTATCTTTAAATTGTTTTCCAAATAGAGGTGTGAAGTTTCACGGGTAAAGGTGCCTTAAGCCCCTGCTACACGGTCGCCGACAAGCCTTCAGACCGCGTGGCCTTGGTCCGTCCCGGACCGAGTAGACAGTTGTTTCCAACAAAATTTGACCAAAACTGACCAAGGACAGACCAAGGTCAGACGGTTAGAAGGCTTGTCGGCGATCGTGTAGCAGGGGCTTTATGGTAAATACTTTTGACGCTTAATTTCATATACTACTATCGATGCTGTTGTTGACTGTATCTACCGGTAGGCCGCAAAAATATGTGACACGCTCTTATGGCTCTACATATAAGATCGTGTCAGATTCAGATAATTTTGCGGCCTTCGTTGTGTAACGATTATTGCAGGTAACTGTTCCTACCGAAAAATACATGAAGTTACCTGTAGGTAATTATACCCCTAGTGGTAGACACTTTAAAATACGTGATTAGGTATTAAAGTATACAGTATACCTATAAGTATATGCCATAATTTCGCAAAAACACATCTGGCTAAAAAGTTAAATGCTAGGAGTAGGATGATAAGTATGATAACTTTTAATACATTCATTATTAATTGTTATAGGTACTTACACATAATTATACAGATTATACAGATTTTTACTATTACCTACACAATTCTGAAAATATAATTTCCATTCGATGACGCGACCGCGTGTAACCAAAGTTCAATGTCGGCGACGACGTTTTTTACACGACTACGACTGTCCAAAAATAAGGAGTGTAATGACTTTTTGTTTGTGTATATGTAAATATATAAGTTTCTTTATTCCAACTCCTAACTTACATAGGTACTCGTAACTCTTCTCGTTAGCATCCTTACGTCATCCCTAGTGACATACCTACTTTAGGCTATGTGACATCATCATTTTGAGATCGTTTGTAAACAGTCAGTGTTTTAAAATTTTTAATTATTAGCTTGTTGCCATACCAGGGGGCGAGGGGGCCTAGCCTGTCGTAGTGTCTATACCTACCGATTTTAATAGGACAAAGTGTGGAGTGTCACTATAAATTTCATACATATTTTCATGGAAATTAGCTGGCACGAGATTTGTCCTGAACTGTAAACATTTTTATCTACACACATATCATAAACCCTCTATGATGCCTTCAAAATCCGTAAATAATGGCCCACATTACGATAAACTGTTTTGTTACAGCAAATTTCTTATCTGTGAAAATGTTGTAATATATAGCTTTATTACTATATCAAAATCGATTTGGTAATGCATTTAAATTTCGAACATCTCTAAAAAAAAGCAATTTGATTTGACCCCTATTCACAGAACACCGCCTCTAGAAACCTAATATTGGCCATTTTGTTCCCGACGCAAATCACCAAACTGTGAGGTGCGGGAGGGGTGCTCACGGCGTTGCGATTGGTCGTTCCAAACATGGCGCGCTGACACGTGCAAGCGTAGGGATGGGACATGTTCATTACAGGTAGTGGGTACTGCTATTGCAATTTAGTATACTTAGAGTAAACTCACTTAATAATTATATTGATTAATTTAATATTTCATTAAGTAATCTAACAATGTACCTGAAATGTTTACTTAACATATTAGGGCATTTCTGTTTAAAGTACCCAGAACATGAATTTTAATTTTTATAATATTTTTATTTTTATATTATTTCCACTCAGAATCGCAATCTCTTTCGATACGAGAAAAAAGTGTCGCCAAAATCTCATACAATTATTTTCTTTTGTCCGTTTTATTAAGGTCATATAGAAGGTTGTATTGAAAACATATTCAAATGGACCAATAACATATGCCTATTACAAATCAACTCCGAGTTCTCTCGCACTTCTTTGAAGTTCATCATCAGGTCCATCTCGTGACATGAGACCTAACTGCTCACCTAGAGGATTCTAAAAAACCCATACAACATATGTCTATCACAAACCAACACCGAGTTCCCTCGCACTTCTTTGAAGTTCATCATCAGGTCCATATCGTGACATGAGACCTAACTGCTCACCTAGAGGATTCTAAAAAACCCATACAACATATGTCTATCACAAACCAACACCGAGTTCCCTCGCACTTCTTTGGAGTTCATCATCAGGTCCATCTCGTGACATGAGACCTAACTGCTCACCTAGAGGATTCTAAAAAACCCATACAACATATGTCTATCACAAACCAACACCGAGTTCCCTCGCACTTCTTTGAAGTTCATCATCAGGTCCATCTCGTGACATGCGGCCTAACTGCTCCGCTGGCCTAGAGGATTCTAAAAAACTTACACAATACTTGGTCAAGCAGATCTTGTCAGTAGAAAAAGGCGGCAAATTTGAAAAATGTAGGCGCGAAGGGATAGCGTCTCATAGAAAATTTGAATTTCGCGCCTTTTTCTACTGACAAGATTTGCTTGACCATCTATATATATTATGTCTAAAATGGTACAATACGGTATGACGAAGCACGAAGTTTCCGCAACTGAAAAACCATCATCGTCACATCACTAGTCGAAAGGGAAAGGGATAGCGCATTGCATTTTCAAGTTGACGAAAAGGGACGGACATACTTCGCCTCTGCTTACTGACCAGTATAAAATGAACCCCGCGGACAAGAAACATTATTCAATGAAATAATGAATTTGACTTTCCTGTGGGATGTTATTCCATCTGTTTCGTAAGTAGATGTCTTAGATGACTTGCCACACCATTTTACGCTGCAATATCCCATGATTTCCCAATGAATTCAATAGTTTACGATTTATTTTCATAGACTCGTGCACACTGCTAACAGGTCGTAACCTTGGGCGCAACTGATCGGAGCGGCGCGCGAACAATCGTATATTTGACCTATACACCATACGGGCGGTGACCGCGAGTCGTCCTATAAGCTCGGTCTATAGGGGTTGGTCTGTGCCCCTATTCTAATATCAGTCGAGATGACGTTTTATTCGAAATCAAATGACAATTGCAAATCTCGCACGTAAGTTGGTATCGGACGATATGGTAATCGACCCCGACTCTAGTTTGTCTCTAAATTTAAAAAAAAACTACGGATGCGTGACGTGCGTGAAAAAAGTTTTCATTTGCCGCCATTTGACGTAGAGTCTGGTTACTGAAATATTACACAAAGTTTTGGCGGGAAATTCCAAAAATCTTGGGCTGGTCACACTTTGTGTAGTAGGAACTATAGTTTTGATACTAGAAAATATTTTTGATTTTCTGTGCACAGGCACACGTACGGTACCTAAGGAAATAAATTAAATATACATTGACGTACACTCCAAGTCAGCGCACATAATTTCTACCACTATGTAAAGTACAGTCAACGACAAACACACATGTTTACGTTCCAATGTTTTGATTTTATTGATATTTTCCAGAACTTCCAGTGTATCCATTTCTTTACACACTTGTCCTGTTTATGAGATTCCGGTATTAATAAATTCACGTACTTAAGCAAAGTTATAGGCAAATGTTAGAACTAGTACTTAAAGTATCAAAATATATCGAGCACCAACCTACTAAATTGTTTACGACAATTGTAAACATTGCAGTTTTTCGTTATACCACGCTTCACGTCGACTTCGCACATCGCCGTAATTGTTTACGAGCTTAAATATAATAGTTTGCGGACCTCACTCGGTATAGTTATTTAAAATAAACCCCTTATAAACCGCAAACAACTTGAATGAAATACATAAATTGACAACTGAATTTAAACTTTTTTTTTAATCATTGACAATTGGTGATACAACAAGGAAATATCTGTCAACAATATTTGGCTAGCCAGACTCTACAGTTTATATTTTAATTAGTTTGTAAGTAAAAAATAATTTGTTTTGTAGTTTTTAAAGTAACTATAACAAAAGTTTCGTGTAAAATCTGCGATAAAGATATTTCGGAGACGCCATCTCATATCCACGAGTTCCGCCAGAGAGCAAAGTGCCCCAATGTCGGCTGTAATATGAGGATAGTGACTATATCATAGAAAGTAAAGTTTATAGTATGTGTGTAGATAAAGCAGTGTATGTAACTGTACATGATTAGGCATTATGTAGCAGTCACATAAACTACTATAACAGTACATCTGGTGCTCCAATACGACACCCTGTGCTATAATAAGCACATTACGTAACTACGTCGAAAATTTAAAGGGCCATAATAATACGTCGGTACCTATTATCGGCCCGATTTGAACTTTAAGATACGTCAATTAATAGATCTAGAAACGATATGGATTAGATGATGTGACGTTTCTTAAAACAAAAACGTCACTTTTGACACTGACACATCTAATCCATAGGGCAGTGTATAACTTTGTACTCGTACGATACACGTGCAAAAAGGTAACCCGTATCGATTTAAAACACTTCCTTCGGTCGTGTTTTAAAAGTCCTTGCGAATTTCCTATTTTTCGCACTTGTATCGTTAAAAACTATTATTTCATTCACATTCCGCGTCAACTTTGTGACTCAAATTAATATTCACCTACTCTTTGATTTATTTACCCTACCATACGCGTTTCACTTCACGCTTGGTTTAATAATTTCCAAGAAGGAGCTTCTAAGGTTTTTGTGGGTTTTAAATACACAACTCGATGTAGGTATGATATGAATGATATGTTGATGAATTCCCCCAAGGTTATAAAGAATGCATTTTTTTCCTGTTTAATGCGATAGGTACGAGATATTGTTTTATGTGGATGTGAATCGCGTAAACAAACAATTAAGTTATTTGTTTTGTGTTTGTTTTACAAGGCGGCAAAGATGGTGTTTAACTCCTCGTGCTATTTATACTCGAGCAAGCGAAAGATTCCAAGATTCGAAAAGTGGAATCTTGAGCTTTGCGATGCGAGGGTTCAAGCCACGGCGCCGGCGCGGCGATTAAACGCACAACGCACGTTGCTACCGAACGTAACACATTTTATTTTCAACACCGATTATTTTAAATACCTTTGGAATTTTAGACGATTGTGTTAGGTATAGGTACATGCTAGTATTAAAATTTAAAATTAATCATTTAGGTACGTATTTGTCGAACTTATCAATCTCAAAACTAAAATAGATCCGTAAGTCATGCTCGTAGTTAAACTAAATGATGGGTTTAACCTAAAATTTTCAGACAAAAAAGCACCCAAGTACTTATTTTCAGCTAAAATGTAAAAGACAGTCAATACATATTGAAGAAATATATGTACCTATTTTTATCTTTAATCTCCGCTTCGATACCTATAGGTAAGATTGATTTCAAAAGAGAGACTTCCGTTTTTGCTAACTAGTTTTATTACGTATAATAGAGGTTTTCTCCGTGCTGCAGCACGTATTCTCAGTAGAATTACTTTTTACTCAGGTAGCTGGTTGCATGAATGCGAATAATGAAACCTAGGTACCTACAGTCGAGGTTATGCATCATAAATTCATAACTATCATAAGTATGATAGGTACATTTATCTGAGCATTAGCAAACAAAATAGTATTTACGACTAATACTTTATTAAAGTATGCATACCTACGTATACTAAAATCTGCAGGGCTAGTTTTAGACTCTATTCCATTATTAGAAATATTATAATTTTCCTCCCCTTTTCTATATTTGCACGTTAATGTACTCTGCGTCATTTCGGAAAACCTAGTATCTAACTAACATATAAGTACTTGGTTATTTAAACACTTTTATACTCAATTTGCATTTATACTTAGGATCGCCAGCAAACGCTACCGCTGAGGAAGATAGAAGCTCAATCGGAAATATTAACAAACGGACACCAGCAGGCGAAACGAGAAGTTACCAACGGAAATACGCAGCAAATACGCGAAACTTACAACGGGCACGTTCAACAAAAACGCGATACAGCGAACGGGCAATTAAGCGAAGCTTTGAACGGGCACATTGTACAAAAACGCGAAGAATTCAATGGGTTTCAGCAAAAGCGGGAATTCGCGAATGGACAACCGCATTCTAATGGGCATGTGCAGCAAAAACGAGAAGCCGCGGACAACCCTCCTCCACCACCGCCGGTAAGATACTTTCTTGATATCTGGTTGGTTTCAGTATTTTTACAAATGCCATAGATGCAGGTTCAAGAGTCGCCAATTTGCCATTCATTTCTTTAAACTTAACAATGCCTTCAAACGTTGAAATAACTGTTTCACAATTAAGGAAATTTATGAAATGTATCAGAAATTAAACATCGCTAATCGAGAGCTATCGCTAATCCTTAAAATATTTTACCATACACCTCATTAAAATGTATGATTTGTTCATTCCTTGTTGGAATTTGTTGTTGAACAGCAATTAAACGTTTCATTGGCAGACCAAATCGCCAAGAATTTTAAACTTTGCATCATAATTTGCTTTTGGTTAATTGGCCAATTGATAAATCGGTTGAGAAATTTGGCCTTGATAACTAAGCTGTATTAATTTCCTTTCAGATGCCAGCGGTGAATGGTCAACAGAACGGAGAACATAAAAAACTAGACATATCGAAATCGTATCCAAAAACACTTAACACAGATCTGGTTAACTCTTTGAACCAAAGAAATGGTTCGTTGGCACGAACGCCGACGCCCGACTACAATAACAAGACAGACTTTAAGACACAATTTAAATTGAAGAGCGTGAAAGATGACAAGGCCGAGCTGGACTCGCTAGAGTCGTATACATTAAAGAATCCCGCTAACGTGCAACCAAAGCCGCCATCGAATTATTTTGTGAAAGCGCCGAACGGGACAGCTACGATGAAGAAACACCTGAGGCCGGTGTCTGTCACGATAGGAGAGTACGCGGGAGGCGGGAACAGCCGGCGCGAACCTTCCAAGCTGGAGTTCCTCAATGGTGACAAACCAGATGGGCCCGTGCCGGCAGACGATGATGAACATATTTCCAATAGACTTCAGTCCGAGTTAGCGCTCACACTTTCTAGGTCCAATTTACGCAAAAAGACTGACGCATTGGTAAGTACAAAATAAAAATCGTAGCCGACGCGTTCCCAGTAAATGTAATAAAGTAAAATCTACATTGATTCTCTTTCAGGGTTATCAGATAGGTCCAGATATCCAGAGAGTAGATAACAACGAAGATAGTGATTGGTCTATTGACAAAAATTTTCACGCCAGATATGGAAACAATCTATTGCCTCTACCACCGAGCATAACAATACCCAAAGTATCAAAAGTAAAGCATTGAGAGGCGTTACAAATATCTTCAAATTTTGTTCTTGCGTCATTATCCATTGTCTTTTACACAATGGTGATTTATTTATATGTAAGAATGACTCAATCTTATACCTAACAACTAAGTCCTATTTAACACAAGTCTTCATCTATACCTATCAATATCACGAGCACAATCAATTTCGATATGCACGAGTGAAATTCAAAAAGAAACACTATAGAGTGGTGTGAAATTTCTAATCTTTGTAGGTACAGTCTGACAAAAAAGAGTAGAAATTAAATAGTGGCAAAACTGCAGTGTCGTCCCTTTCAAATCAATCTATGAGAACGGGACGACACTACAATACTGCCAGTTTTTAATTTCTACTCTTTTTTTGTCAGACTATAGGCAGGTATTTTCAGGTGGTGGTGCTAGAGGAATGTTAGTTTACTAAAATAAATACAAGTTAGTCTGCAAGGAAGGATACGTGCATAACTTAATTTATTTATTATTTTTTGTTACAGGCCAACGCAGGTCGATGATTTGAAGATCACTGTTATTTGTGATTTTACAATTAGTTTAATTTGTGTGTATTATGTCACATAATTTTTAATACAGAAAAGTATGTATAATTGTCTTAATATTTGTAAATAAAATAATATGTTTTAATACTAACTTAATAATTCAAAAGTTTCGAAGATGAAATTGCCATTAACTGTTTTAAAAAAGCGTATTTAATAAATCAAGTTAATTTAATTTATTGCTGCTTTAGAATATGCATAGACACTGAACAGTGCATTGCCAAAGTTATTCTCACAATAGTTTGAAGTCAATCTAAAACTGTATGGATACAGACTAGGTTCAGTCAATGTTATATGTATAGCTATTTGTTTTACAAGGGGCAAAGTTGTTGCCTTGAAACCCTCGCAACGCCTAGATTACATTTTTCGAAACACTCGCTAACTTGTCACTTTTCATATCGAGCGCTAGACAGGCACCTATATCATTGTGTAACTTTTTAATTTAGGTTCCTAAGAATTTTCTTTTCTATTGATAAAAAAATTTGCTCATGTAAAGTATGTAATGTATTTGTATGTAAAGTAGGTAACTTTAGGTCGGTCTTTGGTATAATATGTAAGACACTACTATACCTACCTACTTTTTAATTGTGAAATGTTTATTTAAAATATATGTCCAGCTTAGTAGAGGTGTACCTAAGTATGTGTGTCTACTTGTCTAGTTTAAATAATCGTCAAATGTTTTAGTGCGAATTTACTGTCTAATTTTACGAACTACCTAAGTCATAATCGTAGATATTAAATTGAATATTTATGAACATGGAGTGTTTTTCTTTACCATAACTAGTGCTCTACATAAACAGGATGACTTCAAATTGGTAATACAAAATCAATGTTTTACATACATCTTCCCTTAATTAAGCCCCTCAATTAAGTCTTTTGCTTTTAAAATAATCAAAAGTATTTTTTATTATTTTTTTATTCATCCCATTTTTTTAGGCTTCACATGGTTATCCTAACATAATGATTAACAAAGAAGGTCAAATAATTTCAAAAGAACACTTTCCTCTTTGGTTATCAATCACCTGTCACAGTATTTAATATTAAATACAGCTAATGTTAACACCGGAGTTACTGTAGTATACAATTGGGCATTAACTGAGTCCCAATCAAGTATTTTGTATTACCAATTTGAAGTCACCCTGTATATGATGAATTCTTATATCAAGTTACTTATAATATGATATGTATAGTTCACAACACGCTTACCTATAAAAGGTTAACTTTATAAAGGTAAAAGGTAAAAACCATCAGTAAAGAACGTAGATAAAGTTTCGTAGAAACATAAAGTGACAAAAAGAAAGAAATTCTGTATGCTTTTTTTTATAAAGTCATTTTAGAATACTCTGGTGGCCTAGATTTGTACTTGACTGACTGTGGGTATAGGTAAGTACTTAACTACATAATTGGCCGAGCGTAGCGAAGCTCTCCGTATCAGCTAAGGTAATTAGTAAGTAGCTATAAAAAATTGTGCATGCCTGAAGGAAAATGGTCCTCATTGCGTACTGAAAAGAACACAGCGAGTAAAGTAATACCACAGTAAAACGGTACCTACCTACAGTCAAAGAATTTAATTTCCGACCCATTTCGTTTTTCACAGTGACAATAGTATGAGGTCCCTAAGCTACTTTCATAATTATTGATTGTTACTGTGACGAGGTATGTACGAAATGGGTCGGAAATTGTGTGAAAAGGAAAGGGCTTTTTCTTGTAAAAGCCCCCCTAGGCCATTATACCAGGCCCTGAATAATACCTGTGTGTTAAGTGTAGGTAACAAACAGGTCTTTAAGTAGAATAACGCTTACTTACTTACTTACTTAGTTACTCCTCTGGCGCAGCGACCCAAAGTGTGTCTTGGCCTCCAACACGACTGCTCGCCACTGATCCCGGTCCTGTGCCGTTTCTCGCCAGTTTTTAACCCGGAGCTAGCGCAGATCAGCGTCCACCACATCCGCCCATGGATACCTAGGTCGGCCGACCGGGCGGCGGCGTCCTATCGGTTTTCCCTCAAACGCTCTTTTCACCGCCCCGCGGTGAATGACGCTTACGTTTCAAGATAATTGGTGTGCAAAACGAAACCCATCATGAGTGCAAAAGAGGCAGACTACAAATAAAAAAGCGTAACTAGGGATTGCAATCCGGTCCGGCGGATCCGGTAATCCGGCCGGATCCGGCACTTTTTAGGAGCTACCGGATCCGGTTGAAATCACCGGGTCCGGACCGGATCCGGGAAAATAGAAAAAAAGACCGCACACAGCACCCACTGTGCGTTTTAGGTGAAATAAAGGCGACGGATGTGAGAAAGAAGTTAAACAGAATAAAGAATGAATGAAAATGTCAAGATTTAGTAAAATAAGAAGATATATAATATGACGATGATTGAGAACAGAAGAGGATTTCCTCTTCTTTCATGTTGGTGGCACAACCGATTACTTATATACTTAGAAGTAAAAATCAAAGGATGGAGATGTTATGGAAGGCATTTGTAACGACCGGTCTGGCCTAGTGGGTAGTGACCATTCAGTGACACTGTCTATGAAGCCGATGGTCCTGGGTTTGAATCCCGGTAAGGTAATTTATTTGTGTGATGAACACAGATATTTGTTCCTGAGTCATGGGTGTTTTCTATGTATATAAGCAAGTATTTATCAATATACTATAGGTACGTATATACATCGTCGCCTAGTAGTACTACCTAGCTAGCTATTACCCATAGTACAAGCTTTGCTTGGTTTGGGGCTACGAGTAGTTCGATCTGTATAAGATTGTCAAATATTTATTCATGAATTATTTACTTATTTGTGATTTAGGCTATAAAACTATTTTAACAGATAAAAAATGAAAGCAAGATAATATTGGAGCGCATTTCATATAATTTTGGTTAAAAGTAAACTATCTTGTTTTTAGAATGGATGTCAGCGTTACAAATAATTCCATCAAAGAACAGTTACGAAAACTTGTCATTTCAAGGAGTTCCAATTCCCATTCCATAATTATCCCATTAACAGGCTTTGGAATCGAATCAAATTTATAATTTTATTGTAAACGTAAATTTGAGCAGAAATTAATAAATGACTTAGATTTCAAGTTTTATTTTTAAATTTAGATTGACATTGTGACACTTTTTAATACTTAGTTTTATTTTATTGATAAAAAGTTATTTCTTATTAACTTTAAATTGTTGTTTTATGAATACATTTGCAAAAATACCCTTTGTTTCTCATATAACGCATAAAACTTGAAAAATATGTCATTTAATTAACTTTAATATCCTTATACCTAACCGGATCCGGTCCGGCCGGATCCGGCCGGATTGGAGTCAAAATCCGGCCGGATCCGGCCGGATTGAAAATCAATCCGGTTTGCAATCCCTAAGCGTAACTACTTTTGAGCTCCATAGCGGCCACTAAGGGCCGCTTGAATGTAAGTACCTATGATTAGCGGACTGCTAAATACGAAATGCCGATATCAGAGTTGGACCATCGTTTTAAATAGGTACCTACCTAATCTACAATACTTTCACAAACCAAATGATTACTGTGACTTTACAATAAGGATTAATAACAGGGTCCATATTGGCTCATATACAATTTATTATTCGAATATTTCTAATAATACCGCTTTGTAGTCATAATCATCATTTCTCCGAATATTGTTTCTTATAACTATATTTTTTTTATCGTTTTTTGTACTACTACCTAGATTATTCATAACGATACAATAAGATATGAGCGGCCGGCGGCGGCGCGCCGCTCAAAATCCGTCGGCGGCGGCGGCGAATCGGCGGCGTGAGCTTGAAACACTTTTAGGTTTAAAGAAAATTTTTACAATAGCAATTCAAACCAAAATTTTACCGAAAAATCATGTTTTTTGCCATAATCACGCTACAAAATAAGTGCATTTTTTAATCTCAAGGATTATATATCGAATACTTGCATGAAAAATGCATTCATATCGCATAATAAACTGTAGATAAACAGCAATGCCGCGGCATCTGAGATGGTCTTAATCTTGGTGAGGCCTTTTATCCAGTCTTTTGTGCTGACTCGATTCCTACGCCTCCTCATGCGAGGCCATAGGCCGAGGTGCAGGCAAGCAGACAGCTTAGAATAGAACGCAAAGTGTGAGCCAGGCTGACGACTGAACTCTGCAAAGACGGGGTCGGCGGCCTTGAGCCAAAATTTACCACAGAAAAGTTTGCATTTAAGTACCATTGATATTTTTGAGTTATATGTACCTAAAATACCTTTTGAATGCCTATAAACTATTCAGAGTGGCGCAGTTAAAGATCTAAACTGGACAAAATATACATTATCTAATTCTGAAAGTAGTAGTATCTAACAAGGTCACGCCGATGCCACGCCGATAGCGCAGCGTCGGCGGTGGCGGCGCCAAAATTTTGCCGGCGGCGGCGGCGGCGCGCCGGCGCGGCGCTCATATCTATACATATTCCGTTTTTTTTACTCATAATGTTGTCACTGAGAATGTACCTGTGCCCATACTGTTATTTGTAAGAATTTGTCGAAGACTAAGGCGGGAGCATTTGATTTCGCTACGCTCGCTCACTGTGAGGGTCACAGGATTTCGGTTCTGTGAGGTTCGCAGTTCTAACCTAACCCACCTTTCTGGCAGCATTTCGGTTCTGTGAGGGTCGCAGTTCTAACCTAACCTAATCCACCATTCTGGCAGCATTTCGGTTCTGTGAGGGTCGCAGTTCTAACCTAACCTAACCCACCTTTCTGGCAGTATTTCGGTTCTGTGAGGGTCGCAGTTCTAACCTAACCCATCTGTCTGGCAGCATTTCGGTTCTGTGAGGGTCACAGTTCTAACCTAATCTAACCCACCTTTCTGGCAGCATTTCGGTTCTGTGAGGGTCGCAGTTCTAACCTAACCTAACCCACCTTTCTGGCAGCATTTCGGTTCTGTGAGGGTCGCAGTTCTAACCTAACCTAACCCACCTTTCTGGCAGCATTTCGGTTCTGTGAGGGTCGCAGTTCTAACCTAATCCAACCCACCTTTCTGGCAGCATTTCGGTTATGTGAGGGTCTCAGTTCTAACCTAACCTAACCCACCTTTCTGGCAGCATTTCGGTTCTGTGACGGTCGCAGTTCTAACCTAACCTAAACCACCTTTCTGGCAGGATTTTAACCTGACTTAACCTACTTTTCTGTTTATTTTTGTCTTTTTTTTCTTATTTAGAATTTACTATTGCAGGTGCATGCTGCTATAAATAAAATTAAATACATATGTCAAGTAATAATATATGCATAAATTTTAGTAATAGAGATATTTATGTAGAATGACATTATGAATATAATAAATTCGAAGTTCCAATGAGTATTGTTTAAAATGAAAATGTATAATGATCATTAGGATGTAAAATTGTATGAGATACATTTTCGGAGTTTCAATAATCGAATTTGCAATTTTATATGAACTTTGGCGCACCCTAACAGGTAGTACAGTAAAATGGGGTGAGTAGGGTTCGCGGGGAGAGTTGGGTTATGAATTGGGAGAGAAGGGATGAAAGGGGGTGAGATAGAATTTTAGGGCTACTGCTACAAAAATTATGTATTCCAATTTAAAATGGAGCTACAGTAATACTCATAATAAAAAAAAAAACAATCCAACAATCTTCCAAAATCACCTTTGTATGAAAACCCAACTCACCCCAAATACGAGGGACTACGGGGTGAGGTGGGATTTCCTGTTTATCGTCAAAGTTATGAAATGGAACTACCCAAAATAAAATAAAAACTAAAATACAAACGTCCGGAACGCTTATTATATATACCATTCAGTTTGCATAGGTAAAAATAAAATGTTATCGAGGTTTGAATGTCAGTTTTGCACCTACTCACCCCATTATACGGTACCTAATATTTCAAACCTCTCAAAATACGTCCTTACGGTGTAAACATCGTTATTAATTAGTATGGCTGCTTGCTGAGAATGCTGAGTGCACATATGTATGTACGTCTTGTACGCTAATCCGTATCAGACGGGCGGACAGCGGACAGCAAGTGAGATCATTACGTAAACAAGCATAATTGCCTCCTTATCTACAGCGTTTGTTCCATATGAGTTATTGCATTGGTAAGTACTTACCAATACGCCACGCGGACGTATGGCCACGCGTTGGGCGGACAGTATAACGTCAAAGACAAACGCCACATTGCAGGCTAGCATGCACTGGGCCCAAGACAGAGCGGCTTGGAGAGCGCTGGTGAAAAGTGTCCACATTCGTCACGTCCCTCAGCCATGAGGACACGACAAGGAAGGAAGTACTTACCAAGTTACCACACAGTTGAAAGATAGATGTCTTAATTTGTATTTTCCGTTGATCACAGGCCGGAGGTCCACGTGCAGGTAGAACAAGGGTAGAATAGAATACTTTCACTAATCTTAACGTAGGTAGTGTTATGTTCTCCTTGTTTACTAATAATAGATTAAATACGTTGAAGTGATAGGCAATGTCATATGGTTAAAAAAGACACGGAAAACAAGGTCAAAATTTCTATAGATCCGTGGATATAGGGAATATTAGGCAAAGCTCTGTGTAGGTGGCACCTTTGTGGCACATACAGTAAACAAACCACATTGACACATCACACGTCACGTTATTGGTAGGCCATGTGCTACCGCGAAACAAATAAAACGAAATTTCGTCATCTAATCTCTCTATCACTCTTGCATATTCGAGCGATAAAGAGACAGATAACTAAATTTCGATTTTCGCGTTTACCGGTAGGTCCTTGTTAACAAACCGCCTTGATGCATCAATGTCATCATATTTTATTGTCTGTGAAAACTTGTCAAAAAACAGTTTAAGGCACAGTATGTATAAGTTAGTCTATGAATTTACTAAGTCGGTAGTGCTGCACTCTGGCGGCAGAACATTGCAGTAATATCCCCTATACTATAATATACAGTGTGGAAAGATAGTCGGGCCCTGGAGGGAAACTACCTTAAAAATTAAGCTGGCTCATTTTACTTAAAGGAGACATTCCTTTATTTTTAAAAAGAAACAAAACTGCATTTAAAGATTTCTAAAAATTCGCTTGTCTCGACCGGGAATCGAACCGAGTAAAACTTCCAAAAAATAAACACTCGCTATTTTTTTCTACTAGTCGATACAGTTAATGTTAATGATAACATTTCTCCAAGAAACATTAGGTCTTACACTCGTCTGTCGTACAAAATATCCATAAAATCGAATATTTAGTACTCAAGAAATTCAAGAATATTTTTAGACAAGCGAAATTGAAGAAACAAAGAAAAATCTTTGAATGTAGTTTTGTTTCTTTTTAAAAATAAAGGAATGTCTCCTTTAAGTAAAATGAGCCAACTTAAGGATTTAAGGTACTTTCCCTCCAGGGCCCGACTTATCTTTCCACACTGTATACTCTTTGATCCGTGGTGTGATTTTCAAATGACTGCGTAGGTTGTATACATCATGTATACATTGCCAATAGGTCGATAATGACATGATTGTGCCGTTTTATCATATTATTTATTTGATATTTATAGTCATATGTAGGTATTTATGTAATAAAATAGTTCAGTCCTAATCTGGGCTTTGTTTATTTCATATTTTTTTGGTTCTTTGCGAAATGTACGGAATGATCAAATTATTGCTCAAAAAGGAGTGTGATATTGAAGATACAGTATTAATAGAAAGCCCCTTTGAGGAAGAAACACGTTCGGGGGCTTATTGTGATACAGTGATATTAGGTAGGTAGGTATGTGTTTATGATGATATTAATATGTATTACCTAGGTGTAAGTTGCGAGATCAGGTAGGTAGGTACCTACCTATAAGGTGTCTGAAAACTCATGAAAATAATTTCTCCTGAAGTTTTTTTTAAATTGCCTGCTCTATTCTATTCAAAATCGATCGAAGTTCCTATAGCTACCCAACAGTCACGTGCACCTTAATAATTCGTAGATCACTCACGGATCAGTCATATTTTTTCTAGCCATAACTCCGAATAAATTTGTGATAGCTGCTGAGAAAAACGCCGAACGCAAAAAGGAACGGTTTACAGAAGACGATCCAAACATAGAAAATTTCTCAGTCGTCTCCGTTTATCCTTTGACTTCCATACAAATAACTGTATTTAAGCGCACACATAGACAGACGTTGAAGGTGGTTTTCAATGGATTGATTACTAGATACTTTGAACTGGGAAAGTTTGACAGACGAAAAGTAAGTATTTTTCGTGTTTTGTGTTTTTTATAGTGTCAATGTGTGCAATTGGCCATGTGCTCAGGCGACTTTACGGTAGGTATTAATAAAACTGCTGGAATTCACCTTTGACGCACTAAGCGGTAGAAATACCTACAGGTACCCAAGTAACAATTTGTGGTTCTATAGTAGTCGATAGAACGTTTCCCAAATACCACCTAAGGTCCTATAAAATACCAAAGAAGATTGTATAAAGCCGAAATGGCGCATCTTATGTGCCATTCAGTGATATAGTACACCTGTAGCAGTGTCAGTCGTGACGTTTTAGGTCTATAAAAGTGATGTGATGATCACTTTTGTGCTAATTTGTTGTCAGTAACGCCATTATAGTGTTAATGTATACTATAGTGGCATTTGAGATTCCATTATAGTGCTTGTTTTATACTATAGTAGTATTTGAAATTGTATTATAGTGCTTTTTTATACTATTGTAGAATTCATAGTTCCTTTACTACGAAATTTGTTATCAAGTTTTCCATCAACTGTTGTGAGTGGTTTTGTTGTGTGTTTACTTCACAAAAACGGTACTAAGTAAAATGGTGATAAGTAAAGACTTTATATTAATATGCGCCATTTAGATGTCGAATAATTCGGTCCTTAGTGCAAAAAGTATATGGGACGGAAGTTTTACCGTTAGAATAGTATTAGTTTAATGAGGAATTTTAAATGCCCCCTCGATTTATTTATGTTTTTAATAAAATAATTTAATAAAATATTATGATATTCACCATAGTTACTACTATACAGCCAAGAAGTAAATCCGATGCTTTTATAGGCTAACTATAGAACTTACGACGAAATATTCACCGCCATCATGATTAAAATTAGGGTTCCAAAAGAATTTTGCTGTGACCCAGTTACACCTACCTACAAACTCTTTAGAAAGATATAGGATTTTTTAAATTTAGATGTAGTCATTACTGTTGTTTCCTTTTTCAGTGTGATTGGTAAAAAAAATGTGCTTATAATGGATGTCGATAAATATCTAAACGATTTTATGCTTGTATTAAATCATTGATGATAAATCTCACCTACAGTCACTAATATCACTGGGGTCTTTTTTATCAATTCATTAAAATATAAAAATATTTTGTACGGAACCACATTATGTGGCTTAGGCCTGAACTTATATAAGCAAGATATAAGTAGCCATTACAGATCAAATTTATCATTTACAAGTAGGTAGTCGTTTTCTACCTTTATGTATCTAACTCGGTTTATAAAAGACATAAAAACTCAACTATAACGCTGTTGTCTTTTAAAAGAACAAACAAAACCACTATACAACAGTTTTGTGATATAAATAAAAGAGTCATTGTGACGTTTACAGCGATGAGATATAATAGGGATTTAAAAACTACTAAAGCGCTTTTTAACGCTATAAATATGTCCCAAAAACGCTACTATAGAGCAAAACAGTTCTATAATAGTGTTCATATGACTACTAAAGTATTATGTACTATAGCAGTGATCTCTAAAGCCACTATATCCTATAATCGTTGTATAGTTGGGTTTTTGTCACTGTTTAAACACAAAACTATAGCGGCTTGCAGGGAACCTTAATAGCGCAAACTACTAAAGTATTATGTACTATAGCAGTGATCTCTATAGCCACTATACTATATCCTAAAATCGTTGTATAGTTGGGTTTTTGTCACTGTTAAAACACAAAACTATAGCGGCTTGCAGGGAACCTTAATAGCGCAAACTACTAAAGTATTATGTACTATAGCAGTGATCTCTAAAGCCACTATATCCTAAAATCGTTGTATAGTTGGGTTTTTGTCACTGTTAAAACACAAAACTATAGCGGCTTGGCAGGGAACCTTAATAGCGCAAATTAGTTGCATAAAAGTGATTCCAAATACTATTATACAGTAATATTGCTCTATAGTGGTTATATTTGAACCTGTTATAGTACACGCCTATAACGGCTCTATAAAATGATGAAATAAACCATTACATCAATTGCTTATAGAATATATTAGCTGTATAAGCCTATAGAGCAAAAAGGTGTTGCCAAGCGCTTTTATACGACAGGTGGTCACCTCTGAAACCTTAATACGACGTCTATACAAGCTTTTAGCGATAAAAACTAAAATTATAGGACTAAAATGTTACTTGGGTAGGTATCAGTGAAACATTAAAAATACCTACTCCAAAGTTTCTACTCCATACCAAAATAAATCTTACCTAACCAACAGATATTTTGGCAGCTTTGGTGTTGTCATGTTAAGGAGATAAGAAGAAATTCACCGAAATGGCCCTACGAAATGACCAAGTCTGCCATATTACGGGGCCAGAATACTCTAAGATGGACCGACAAAGATTTATATCTGGGATCAAAAAGGGAAATTGAAGATGAGATTCGGCCAATCCCAATCCCAGGGATAGGCCGCACAGAAGACAAACTATTTTACTTGAAACCGCAATATTTTGGATGCTGTGACCTTAGCGAGCATTGCGCACAATGTAATGAAGAAATACAAGCGACGCGTGACTACGAAAACCTTGCGTATCCCGATAATCCAAATACTAACATAACATACACCTCCTTAATGACAACAGTTGGTATAATAGGCCAATTTTAAATGGTTCGCAATCGTTTAAGAGAAATAAAAGCTACTACTTTAGTGATGACGATAATATTTACCGCTATTAAATTAAAGTTTCGTCGTAACTATGCGAACGCCTCCAAAAACGTTTCTTTTCATGTCGTAGTTATGTACCTATATTATGTTGCAGTCAAATTGTAAAAAGTCCGCATTTTGTATTGTATTGTAATAACTTATGATTATGGCATTAACAGCGCCGTGTGCATGGTATAATAATATACTCCGCCTGGTACTCTATTCCATGGTCTAATAAAACATGGTCTTCTATTCCCAGAGTGACACGGGCCTACGTCACAATAACATTGCCACTTTATTTCAACATAACATGTTACATGGGTACATTATACCTATGGTTAATAAGTTAAAATATTTCTTTATAATTTTATAATTTTCATTTATATGTATTTTATCTTAGATTTTACAATAACACGTCATTTTTAATTATTCGTTAGCATTATCTTCCGATTCACGAAAGAAATTTCAGACGTTCGGGTAATTCTGTTTACATTACTGGCAGCACAGGATAGCGCTGTCACATTTGACAATTCGGATCTAGATAACTTCATGCCCTGACCGTCATCCTTGTCGAACGCGTGTTAATTGTTATTTCCTTCTCGCTCAGTGTCAGCAGTCGCAGTGTTTTCCAAACTTTTCACGTCGTAAGCTTGGTAATTAATGGATAACTGTGAATTAGTTTTTCAAACGTTTGTCTTGTATAGATAAATAAAGTTTAACCCCTGGAGCGCCCCAGAATTACCGTAGTATGGAACTCCTATACTAGTTACCAGCACACGTGTCTGTTTAGGGCGCTCCACGGGTTAATTTAATACATTCGATTTGTTTTATTTTACTATGTTTCTACATGAATAACTTAAAATTAATGCCGTTAAAATAATTTTCACCGTTGGTTAAAATTCTCCTGTGTTGTCAGTAGTGTAAACAGAATTACCCGAACGTCTGAAATTTCTGTCGTGAATCGGAAGATATTGCTAACGAATAATTAAAAATGACGTGTTATTGTAAAATTTAAGATAAAATACATATAAATGAAAATTATAAAATTATAAAGAAATATTTTAACTTATTAACCATAGGTATAATGTACCCATGTAACATGTTATGTTGAAATAAAGTGGCAATGTTATTGTGACGTAGGCCCGTGTCACTCTGGGAATAGAAGACCATGTTTTATTAGACCATGGCCGTGTGTAATTTGCCGCGGCATTTTGGTCGAATTAGTTCTTTAATTTACCACGCGTGGCGCTGTACATCAAAACTGTGAAAAACGCTGGGGTGTCCATCAAATCTAGAGTTCGTCGGACTTATTAAGCCCCCTCCACACTCGTGCGCGAAATGGGCGAATCGCGGCGCGAAGCCGCGAACGCGAGTGTGGCGTCGATTTCGCAGATCTGGCCCTTTTGGGGCATAGGAGGCGGGGAGGCTTTCAGATCTGGGTGGCTCGGGCACTGTGGAAGAGCCGCCCTTCCGCCCTCGCGTGACGATGGATGGATGGTCACTACACTCGGCTCCACAGCTTCGATTTGCAAACGTGAAAACATGAAAAATTCTTACAATTTGCCTGCGACATATACATTGATTTATGTAAGATTATTAACGAAGAAAACAAAACTTTATGATCTTCCTGAGAAAACCCTTTGGCACCAAATTTAGCCACTAATAGCCGTTATTGATATATTCTCTTCAATTCTCTTTCTCGCTCTTGTAACAGACTACCGCACGTAAAGATGTCGTGTATAATTGTTCTCCTTCGTATTTTTTCGGAAACGTTCGTATTTGTCATGCTACATCAGTCATCCTCAGTACTTTTTGTACCGAGACTGACTGAAATAGCAAGACACGTTCATACGTTTCCGTGAAAATACGAAGGAAAATAACTATGCACTACATCGTTAAGGACGCAGCTATAAGTTAGAGCCCGAAACAGATCTTTTGACCGCACTAAGGTCGCGGTGCGGTGCGGTAGTCTGTTACGTCTTTAAGTAGGAGCAACTAATTCAATAGATCGATCAAATGCCGCAATGTATTGTATACTTGGTCAAACAGATCTTGTCAGTAGAAAAAGGCGGCAAATTTGAAAAATTTAGGCGCGAAGGGATATCGTCCCATAGAAAATTTGAATTTCGCGCCTTTTTTACTGACAAGATTTGCTTGACCCTTCGAGCAACACGGAAGGGAGGCGGCATTCGCACTATTTCCCCTCTGCCGAGGTACAAGATTAGCGCGTCAATCTAATCTAGCGCGGGTAATAAAACTATAGTTGCACTTGGATTTTTCACTAGACCGAGTCCAGACGCGCGCGTGAACACTGCTGCACAAAAATGCCTGTTTGCTCGGTTTTTTGTTATAAAAAGAGGTCGGGGACATCAAATTTACAAAAAGAAAGTGTTACATTTCACATGTAATATTTTTTTTACATATTATCATACGTTTAATTACATTCAAACACAATTATTATATTTTAGTCTCATGATATTGTTGGATTTATCGATTTTGCTCGCTCAGTACAAATTGCGGATCGGTCGAGAGACAAATCCGACTTCTCATCTCTCATAATACAATAACATACTTTAACGAAAATGTGTTAGTGTGCGTGTTGTGACACTTGTCACTCGTCCGTACACAAAAAGAGATCGAGGTTTGCAAGATTTGTCTTTGACGTGTGTCATTTTCTATGTATTTGTGTCGTCATTACAGATTGGATTTTGTATGGAAGTGTGTGAGAAGTGCGACTGTGTGCACCTTTCCCCCCGCGAAAAATGGCAGAAAGATTTGTACGGTGAGATATCGCTTGGGCCCCTCCCTTCCGATGTGTCGGAAGCCGGTGTTGCTCGAAGGCTTGACCAGCTATAAAATACAGTATGCGATTATCTTTGATGTTCGTAGAGGCCATTAGTTGTGAGCAGTCGTTTTATTCATTCATTCATTCTTTTAAAATTATGGCTTCAGCCCATTGGGGCTATTTCGCCAGTGTCAAGGTCGTAGTAGCAGGGTAAAATGATTGAAATTGTACGGTTAGTACAAGACAGTGTACGGTGATTTAGCTCTTGTAAAGCGATAGCGGGCTTTACAAGAAACACGTGGACAACCGGCCGTTGACTCCAAAATGATGGTTAAACGTGCTTCAAGATAAATTCTCCATTTACTGCACACTACCACATTAGTTTACTGTATAATAGGCTATCGATATTACACTTTAAACAATATTAATGAGCAAAAAACAAAGCAATTGATCCCGACGCGTGCCATCAAGATGGCGCTCGAACCGGAAGTCAGTCGCAGGGGGGCGAAACTTAAAAGGGGGGCTTTTTTACATAGAAACTATATAGAAACAGGTGACGTCGGTGTCATATTAAAGACAAAATTTGCTCACCTGATGCTTCCATATAAATCAACTAGATGGGTCACCGCAGAAAAACATGTTTGCTCCTTTGTCTGTGGTGTCTTAAAAAACACGCATCCAGGCCATAATCGTTTAAAATAAAAAAAACTTTGTCTTTGCATTTTTATCACAAATTCCGTTTCAAGTATGAAACGTTTAAAATTTTCTGTAATTTAGTTACCTCACATTTTTTAATATAATTTTATTTATTTTAAAATAATATAATCGTTTTTAGTAACAACAACTAACTAAATAGTCTCGCCAAGTGCCTTACGTGAAATGAAACGTTAAAACAAAAAACATAGTAACCGTCAAACTATAAAAGTCAAACAGAAAATTTAAAAATTTTGTATGTTTAATTAATAATTTAAAGTATAATCACTATAAATTCATGAAAATGAGTGCGCCTGGGAGAAAGAAACGTTATTGCCTTTTCGGCTGTGCGAATTAAAACAAAATGACTCCAAACGCATCAATGCTTCGTGGCTCGTGCTAGCTAGTCAAATTTACGTCCAAGTTTTAATAGTGGATTTTTATTATTTCGAACTAATTTACTATAATAAGTGGAACCCTTCGAAAATATTTTTTTGGTTTGTTACGCATGTAAGTAATGAATAATAAATGTCATTTTTACACATCGTGTTTTTACTTCTGCGACTCAAACGTTCTTTGGTATGAACATTTATAAAATACTGGTCTAGGTAGTAAATCGTCACTGAATGAATAGGTATTATAGTACATAATAATTATATTGGCGCCTTTTTCCTTGACCGTGTACAGTGCACTACAATGAGGTGTATTCATTTTTCACGTAAAGAATGGAACCCTCATTGTAGTTCACTGTAAACGGTCAAGGAAAAAGGCGCCATAGTTTTTATTAGTATGCATCATGAAGTTATAAGATGGAGTGAACTGTCACTTTTTTTGCCATACTAAATTTAACCTTATCACCGAGTCAGAAAGACGTTCTTACCAGACTAAAGAAAACGGTCCACTTGAGATAGCAAAGGTGGGTCGCGGTGTCTCACTCGCACATGTTGCCAATGTTAAAAATATACCATTGTGGTAGTATTTCTATCAATATACTACTAAAATGAAATACCTTCTTATATTATTTAAGTGCTATATTTAGAGTAAGGTTCTGATATCTTTTAAGAAATTTGTAAATAATTATGATGTCAATATTATTAACTGATTTAACCAAGCATGTGCACAACAAAAAAAAAACATTAATTTTGATATGGTAGACATTGTAGTAACTTTGAATATTAATTGGTATCCCTAACGTGTGATGACATGTTATCAAAACACGTGAATGAAAAATTTCTTAAAAATGGTGAATAAATGTTGCGTTAAAGGTTGTAGGAGTGAAAGAATTTCTAATTGTGGAATAGTGTTTCACAAGGAAGCCACAATTATTACATTTTGCGATAAAAATACAAGTCAACATTGTCAAACTCATTAGGGTGACCATGATGTCGGCACGATGAGAATCAGTGTTACACAATTCTTATTACGTACTTAAAAGTAAGTTTATATGAATAGGTATGTTTTTATTTCGGCATGTTTAAATTGGTGAAATGAGAGCTAATACAGGATAAATAATTGCCAAAATTGAAATCCAAAGTCCTTAAACATTACAGACACATTTATACATTGTTATAATAATAAAAAACACATTGATAATAAAAGAAAAATAGAACTTTATGGTAATTTACTGACTTTTGGGACGTTACCAGAAACGTTACTGGGAATTTACCCTCTTTGGAAAATTTACTGGGAACGGCACATCACTAGTTTCTTTACATTTCACGACTCTTCTCTTTTCGCGCAGATGGCCTACCACCGTGAACACCGAGGTTCGCAAATTGCGGGCATCTTTCTCTTTTACTCCTATAAAGGAGTAATTACAGAGACAGAGAAAGATGCTCGTCAAACGATGCAAACTTCGGTGTCTATGCTCCAGTGACAAGCGTCGTCCTAGATAAAAACTATAGCAAACGGGCGTAGCGGTCCCACGCGACCCTGTGGCAGTGGCGGATTTGCCCTAAGGCCGAGTAGGCCCGGGCCTAGGGTGGCCAGATATTTTAAGCGGCAGTCTATATGATGGGTGCTGAGAAAGGGGCGGCTAGTGCTTGCTATGAAGGGCCTGGGACCTAACGCGGCAAAGACTGTAAAAAGCTCTCAGGACAGTGGGGGTGTCCTGAGAGCCTACCCCGAGCCGCTTTCGACGTGTTGCCTCTTTGTAGCGCTTTCGTACGTAAGTGTGACCGAGGGGCGACACGTCGAACGCGGTTTGCGGTAGACCGTCTGGTTCTGTCAGCATATCTGTCTCTCTATCTCTCTCACTCATACCTGTATTCTTGACAGACGTTACGGCGGACCACCTTCCTGAGGATCGACCATGTTCGTGGTCTAGCATCTACGCCTATTAATAACAGTTTTTAGAACAACTAAATTAAGTACCTAAGGTTGTGTGAAGCGTTGTACAGAAGAGAAAAAAAAACTGTATCCATCCCTTTTTAGGCCATAATACTAGTACAGCGAAAAGACAGTATGATTTTTTACAACTAATATAACTGGATGGTGTTTAGCAAAAATGAGTCATCCCACATCCATTTTGCAATAAAATGTCAACTATAAGCGTCAATTTTTTGAGTTGACATCTTATTGAAAAATTAATGTGGGTTGACACATTATTGCTTAACAGCATCCAACTATGCACGAATAAGAAAAGATCCTGGCCAAACTATATATTCAATGTTATCCTAATATCCCACATACATATGACTTATGGTCACCCTAATTAGAAAGAGATGCAACGGCCCACCTTGACTTCTCATGTGGACACACTTTTTGGCTAATGTACACTATCCGGTTTACTCTCTAGGTCCGTGGTATGCAGTGTGCCACGCACACATACGTAAAGGTTTGTAACAAAAATCCGCTAGGAGCGTTAGTGTCGACGTTTTTTGACATTTACTCCCGTGTTGGCTCTCTTTTACTATACATATCAAGCCCCCTACTCTGTCTGTTCTCTTTCACGGCGCAGCAACTAGTACCATTTTTCTCTCCTTGCTCTTTTAAAAATGCCGTTTGTCAAAAAAGGACAACCATACTGTTGACAATATGGAAGGTAGGTTGACAAGATAGACTTCAAATCCAAGTGTCCCCTTTTTAGGTGACCCAGGTTGTGCATGTGTGCGTAAAAACGTATATGTGTGCTCTTTTAGGGATGTGAAAAGTCGATTTTAATCATGTTATATATCGATAAACGCTACATAGCGGAACGAAATAGCGATTAATTGAAGCTTCAATATCTTCGTTAAACATAAACATAATTGAAATGCTAATGGATAATGAATATATTATAATGTAATAAAATAATTCAATTATTGCGGAACACCTATTTTAGTAAGTACTTATGTATTTTAATTAAATATCTGAACTTTCCCTTGGTTCTCTCCTGGGGCGTGACTATAAAATTGTGATCTGATAACCACAATAAAGAATAAAAGCGTTTTTGTTAATTTTAGGTATCGTTAAACGTTAAACCTTTGAAGTAAAATTTATTAAGGATGAACATCCTCTTTACACTTGAAGTGTTGTCTTTTTGGATATATTCTGTTGCTATGAAACATTGTTGATTTTTACTGTTACTTTTGACTTATCTGAGTGATGCGTTGTGAAACAGCGAGCGAGATGTGGAAAGAGCTCCATAGACTCTATGACGGGGCAAAAGAAGACCGAAGCTACGACCTGTGCATGAGGTTCTTCCGCTACCAGAAGAGTGAAGAGCACGACATGGCTACGCATATTTCAAATCTTAAAACTCTATGGTATGATCTGAACAAAGAAATTGAGGGAGATAACCTGCCAGAAATGCTATTAATATGCAAAATTTTGGACACACTTCCTGAACAATACTTTAGCTTCAAATCAAGTTGGCTTTTAATGAATAAAAGTTACCGGAACATAGAGAACTTGACTACACAAGTATGCGCACACGAGAGGTCTCTAAATCAGAAAAGTAGTGATTAAGCCGGAGGAAGCAACGAACTACTTATGTTACGAGGGAATAAACAGTACGAAAAGAAAAGAAACAAGAAGTTCAAGAAATGCAATTACTGTGGAGAAGGCTTTCACAAAGTCACAGCCTGCAAGAAGTGGATTGCGGATGGTAGACCTCCTAAACCTCCGAAGCAAACCTCTAATATTGCGACATTGACACTGACTGACCTCGCTCTTACCTGCGAAATGAAGAATACGGATCCATACTCGTGGTATGTAGATAATGGCTCGACAAGCCACGTCTCTAACAGAAGAGATGTATATCAAAATTTCGAAAAGTTTGACGAGTCTTCTACTAGAGTAATGACAGCCAGCGGACAGGAGATACAAGCCCTAGGAAAAGGCTCAATCCATCTTGAACTGACATTAACGGCCACAAAGAGATAGTAATCCTTTCAAACGTATGGTACATACCAAGCATCAAACGAAACTTATTTTCCGTGCTGTACGCGCAAGATACGCTGAAAAATAGCTTTTTTAAGTCAAATGGCCTGTCTTGTAGTTTGAAGAATGATGAAAGAGTGCTATTACTTGGAAACCGAGCCAAATATGGCGATTTATACAAACTTAACGTCAAGGTATTGATGCCGAAGCTTGAAGTGAACCAATTATCGGCACCTCAGAATCTTCAACTCTACCATGAACGCCTGGGACATCAGAACAAGAGACATGTGGCAAAACTGATACACCAAGAGCTTGGAGTAAAGTTAAACTCAAGTTCATCAGATATTTGTGAAGGCTGTGTTTTTGGAAAGAGCCATAGGCAAAAATTTGGTATGAGACCAAAAACCACAAAAGCTGGAGAAATAATAAGCACCGACGTATGCGGTCCTTTCCCCTACTCGATCTCGAAGTGCAGATACTATGTCCTGTTCAAAGACGCTTACTCCAAGTATCGTTGGATATACTTTCTAAAACAGAAGTCTGAAGTGCACGCTCGGATGAAGGATTTTCTTGCTGAAGCGAAAACTTCTGGACACGTAATTCAAGAACTATTAAGCGATAATGGAGGAGAATTTGACAACGAACTGGTGCGGAATACTTTGAGAAAATACGGAATCAAACAAAGATTCACCATGCCATACACTCCTGAGCAGAATATGCCCACAGAAAGAGAAAATCGCACGGTCGTAGAGATGACAAGGACACTGATGCACGCCCGCAATAAGATCCCAGAAGGTCTATGGGCTGAAGTAACAAACGCATCTGTGTACATCCTAAACAGGACAGGGCCTACTCCTGTAGAAGGAAAGTCTCCGCACGAGCTTTGGTATGGCAAGAATCCTAGAATTGATCACCTAAAGGTAATAGGATGCGACTGCTACGTCCATATCCCAAAGCAGAAAAGGACTAGTAAGTTGGACAAAAAAGCAAAAGCAGGAATACTCATTGGGTATGATGGCGATGAAGGTTACAGAGTTTTTAATATAGAGGAGCTAAAACTTGTCAGATCCCGAGATGTTGTCTTCGATGAAGCACCTCTACCTGAGAAAACCAAGATTGGTAGAAACTTGAAAACACCTCAGCCTGAAACAAACACCTATGACTTTCCTTTGTCTCTTACAGATTCTGAAACTGCTAGCAAGACGAGTCACTCTCGTCGACTTGGAGAGGGTCCCATCGAAGAGGGTTGCCGTGAGGTGAGTTGTGACACTATTACACCTATAGAAGCAAGCGTGGGAGAGGACTTCCGCGAGGTGAGTCACACTGGTGCACCTTTAGAAGCAAGCGTCGAAGATGACTACAGCGAACAATGCCATGCTCATCCACCTTCAGAGGCAAGCGTCATAGAGGATTATGAGTCAATGGAAGAAGAAGAGACAACAGATATTGAACCTCCGACACGACAGCTACGCGATCGGAACCAGATAAAACCTCCGAAGTGGTTTAGTTTTTATCAATTTCTCAATGAGGCTATATCTGTCTCTGAACCCACCTCGTACCAAGATGTCCTAAGAAGCCCTGAAAAAGAGAAGTGGATAGAAGCTATGAACAATGAAGTTCAATCCCTACAAGGAAACCAAACCTGGGAATTGACGACTCTACCTAAAAATAGAAAAGCACTAAGATGCAAATGGGTCTTTAAAATCAAAAGAAACCCTGACGGTACAGTCGACAAGTATAAAGCACGATTAGTCGCTGTTGGATATACACAAAAGAAGGGTATCGATTATGACCAAACGTTTAGCCCTGTAGCGAAAATGAGCACAATCCGGATGTTACTTAGTATTGCTGCTAATGAGGGTTTAATACTCAGACAGTTTGACGTCGCTACTGCTTTCCTTTACGGAACTGTCAAGGAAGAAATCTTTATGCGACAGCCAGAGGGATACGACGATGGAACGAATCGAGTATGCAAACTGAAAAGAAGCCTATACGGGTTGAAGCAGGCGCCTAAGTGTTGGAACGAGTGCATCCATGACTTTCTTATAGGGTCAGGTTTCATTCAGAGCGAAGCAGACCCTTGTGTCTATATCAGAGAACGAGGACAGAAGAAAATACTGCTCGCACTATATGTAGATGATGGATTATTGGCCGCGTCAGACGCAAAAGAGGCTGATGACTTCATTAACATTGAATTAAAAGGACGTTTTAAAATCACCACGAAGGTACCGTCCTATTTTCTGGGGCTTGAAATAGATCAACACAAAGATGGTACTATTAAAGTCCACCAAACGGCTTACACAAGAAAATTGCTTGAAAAGTATGGAATGAGTAACTGTAAGGAGGTTGGAACACCCATTCTAAAGCCTGAAAGAGAAATGGAGCATCGTAAAAGTCCTGACCAGTTAGACTTCCCTTACCGGCAAGCCGTTGGGTCCTTATCGTACTTAATGGTTGGGACGAGACCGGATATTGCATATGCAGTTGGAGTTGTATCACGGAACCTAGATAAACCTACCTCAAGCAATGTACAACAAGTAAAAAGAATACTTAGATATTTGAAGGGAACTGTCGATACAGGGCTTGAGTATAAGAAAGGTGAAAAGCGTCTGGTGTGCTACAGCGATGCCGATCACGGTGGAGACGATGCGACGGGTTGCTCCACTAGTGGAATATTATGCCTATATGCTGGTTCAGCAATATCATGGCGCAGTTCGAAGCAAACTGTCATCGCACTATCATCTACAGAGGCGGAGATAGTAGCGGCCAGTGAAGCCAGCCGTGAGATTGTTTGGCTAAGGAGATTGTTCCAAGACCTGAAAATAAAACTTGATACGCCAATTTTGCGCATTGACAATGAGTCTGCAATCAAGCTTGCGTACAATCCTCCATATGAGCAACACCGGAAGACGAAACACATAAAACTGAAACACTTCTATGTGAGACAGTGTGTATCTGAAAAAGATATAACAATTGAGCAAGTACCGACAGCAGATCAACTTGCCGATATGTTTACGAAACCTCTTTACAAACCAAGATTGATTAAACTGTGCGAAGCCTTAGGCTTGCCTTTAGCTTGAAAAGAGAGGGAATATTAAGGATGAACATCCTCTTTACACTTGAAGTGTTGTCTTTTTGAATATATTCTGTTGCTATGAAACATTGTTGATTTTTACTGTTACTTTTGACTTATCTAAATACAATAATAAACGCAAACTCTATTCTTGTTATACTTTAATAAAATTAAAATTGCAAGAAATGTCGATAGTTTATCGATATGACTTTATCGACATGGCTACAGCAAAGTGGGCCGCTTTGTTAATCGTACACTAAACAAAAAGTGGTCCCACTGACAGCTCGCTTGGAAGGTATCTTTATATTCTTATATCTATGATACATATATTATTATACTCTTTGGTCAGTCGTTTTATTAAATATCTCAAACATAAAAAAAAAATAAAAAATAAAAAAAAATATCTCAAACATTTGATTTGACACACTGAAATATGAAACCTATGGAAGTGAAACGTCAACGAAAAATGCGTGCCAGTGTGACGTCATCCGGTGACAAAACATGGCGGTTTTAGTGCTGCCCCGAAGATTTTTACTGCTACTAGGTTTTATCGATTCACCGATAACTTTTTAACGTGTTCGGCTCATTTTATTTATGTATTTCTTGTTTGAATAAAATGATAATACATTTTAAAATACTAAGTATAAATTATTTGTGTAGTTTATATTTTAATAGGAAGTAAGTAAATATTTTTTGATTATATTGTTATGTGAAAAGATATTTTGATTGAGTAAGATGTGTAAAATCTAAGACAATTTCGTGCTTCGAATTTGACAGGTAAACGAGATGTCGCTGTACAACTCCATACATATTGGGATGTTTGCGGTAACTCTGATTTTCAAAAGTTGACGTTTGACAACTCAGTGACCGCAAAACACATCGCGCAGTACAGCGCCATCTGTTTTGGATGTCAAAATAAGTGTACGTGTTTTTCTTAGACTTTACCTCTCTATTACAATCAATTTTTCACATCACCTATTCGGAAAGGGGATTTTTCTTCACTGCTAGGAGGAATCAAAGTGACACTTTTCTTTCCTGCTAGGAGGGATCAAAGTAACACTTTTCTGTTCTAGCGCACTATTTTACATTATTTTTTTAGCTTAAATAATCTGTTTAAGCATCACATTGGGTCAACACTAAGTTTTTTTTTCTCATAGTTGATGTGAAAAGCAGTTTGTGTCACGGCATCACAATAAAATTATTTCGTCTTGGGCGTTAACACTTGAATCCTTCATTACGCTTATAATCCGTCGCTTCATTCAGGATTCAATGTACGCCCTTGACGGAAATATATCATTATGATCCGGATCGTAATGATCATTATGACGGGTGAAAAAAACAAAACACCTCCAGAACATTTATTTAATTACAAAAATAAGGAATGACTTCCGCTCTTCAACATTTATTCAGCAAATAGGCCACAACACAAGGGCACTTTTACACGTTAACATTGAATTTACATAGAAGCAAAAATAATAACAATACATCAACAATTTTATAAAATATCATCATCTAACTGCAACTACCAGGCCCCAATTTCACATCGGTGACAGGTGCGACGAATTGTAAAATCACTGTTGCTGACGTCACAGGCATCCATGGGCTACGATTACCACTTACCATCGGGCGGGCCGTACTCCTGTTTGCCACCATCATTGTATTATTTAAAAAAACTTTATTATATCGGATAAAAACAGATATTTCTCCTGCGAAGTTTCTGACAATTGTCAAAGATTTAGAAGAATTGTAGGTAATTCTTGACAGGTAATGAGTTATATGTCGGAATTTCGTGACAATTGTAGTGTTTCTTGTGACAATTGTCATAAACTTAGCAAGAGAAATATCTGTTTTTTTCCGATATCATAAAGTTTTTTTTAATAATACAATGATGGTGGCAAACAGGAATACGGCCCGCCCGATGGTAAGCGGTAACCGTAGCCCATGGATGCCTGTGACGTCAGCAACAGTGATTTTACAATTCGTCGCACCTGTCACGTTGGTGAAACAGGGGCCAGTTCAAATCAACGTATTACAATTACTTAGAGATGTATAATAGCTCGTGTTAGCTTAAACAGACCAGTCTCCACAAACAGCACCCGTTCACGAGTATGACGCGTATCTCAACCATCTCCTCTAAAATCATTTTATTTTACAGATACAAAAACACAAAAAATGTATCTATAATAATTAGAGGTGTAAATGTCTCTAGGTGTCAGAACTATAACATTATATAGTTTATCAAATTATCCTTATCAAAGTATAGGGTGTCCAAGTGTCAAAGTCCTGTATAATTAACTCATTCATTGAGGACATTACGAAAAAGACTGAAAAGATTATTAAGAGAAAAATAAACATACGAGAGCACAATGAGTCGTCTCACTGTAATTAAACTCCAAAATAAAGTTACTAAGTATAATAGCTCATGTTGGCTTAAACAGACCAGTCTCCACTCTCCACAAACAGCACCCGTTCACGAGTATGACGCGTATCTCAGCCATCTGACTAGCAAGTTATCTTTTCGCGGATTAGCAAAGTAATATTTTGGTTTCAATTTATATCAATACCTACTAACTATAAAAGTTTATACATACATATTCACTTACTCTTACGAAGGGCACAGCATCATCTCGTAGTCGAATCACACCCAAAGTATTGTTGAAACATTTTTCATCAAAATGTAGCGAACAAATGAAAATAGACTTTAAATTTGGCCTTATATTTTCTATTCCAATAGCTTCCAGCCACTTTTTCTTTTTATATTCATTATTTGGTAACCTATAAAACATGTTTTAATTATTTAATTAAGATAATTTAGTTGGTTTTAAGCGCAGTAGCATGATAAAATAAGAAAATATAAATAAGCAATCATAATATATCGATATCAAAGTCGATAAATAATGTACAACCCTAGCTAAAATGTTTACAATATTTAAGCGTAAAAATATAGTTAAATAAGGCAAATCACTTCATGACCTATAACTGCGCATAAGAACCTTGCTATTTATAATGTGAAACATCCTTAAATTCCCCAGGAACATTAACAATAACCAATATTTTTAATGTAAATTATAGCGTACCTGTGAAAGGTTAAAGATGGCTGATTTGCTGTTTTTTTTATGCGGCACCCTAATATACTACACGCTGGCATATTCACGACGTAATTATTGATATTTGGCTTCAATTATATTCAAACACAAGCAAAATCTCGAAAGATAATTGATAATTTTAATTTTCACCACATCCTTTTGACAGGACAAGTACCGGCTGAACTGACTGACAATGACATTTGCGTGACTAAACATGGCGGATTTTCGGCCGCATTAGGTATTTACGTATTTTCATGAAACACTTTATGTACGTACTGAAATACTGTCATCTTTTTTTGCTGTGTAACCCAGTGCTGAGTAAAAACGAGATAGATATATATTTATGTGTGTGCCGTCAAAATGGGTGCTATTTGTATAAGCAATTGTACGTATAGAACAATATGTCTTGTCCCTATTATATAGGTCTATGATTTGACACGATCTGTCAATGTCACTCAGAGACATGACAGAGTGACACTGACAATCTACTCACGCGGACGGGATGAATATGAGTTCAAAATTATAATTTATGCGGAATTTATAGAACGTTGTAATTTTCTGCTAAACTGACATAAAAAATATTTGCTTAGAAGTTAACAGTAAAAAAATCACTATGAATTCCGTCTGTAAACTTGCACGAACCATAAAGTATATACAATGTCTGAATCCGGTGTCACGAACGGTTCGAAATAGTTTAAGAAATGATTACAAACAAGTGCACACTTCTAAAATAATGGGAATTAAAATGTTTATGGAGCACGAAAACCTATATGCGTATAGCATAATGGAAAGCAATGGATACGCAGCAAAGTTAAAATCGGAAGTTCAAACGGTCCCAGTGGCAAAAGACCAATTTAACCATTTGATTCAGCAAGATTGGTGTAAAAAGTCTCTCCAAGAACTTTTCGCTCTCTTGCCCTCTCTGGGAACATATTGCTCGGAACATGGTTTATGCATATCCAATAAAATATTTGATAGCTTCATAGATAACCTAACTGACAATATTAAGCATGCAACTGACGAGGAATTGAAAGGATTATTTCATTCACTAGTAAAATGGCCAGAAACGGAATCTATCAGAACTAGAAACTACATAGAAGTATGGGCGGCTCTTGACGATGAGTGTTTGAAGAGGCATAGAGACTGGTCTGTTGATCAAATGCTTTCTTTTTTGTCTTTATTTTATTTATTAAATGTGACAAGAGCAAGTGACTATGTAACGAAAAGTTTACAAAGGATCACAAACAAGGTGCAGCAGTTAACCCCACAACAGCTGGTACAAGCTATGTTCTATATAAGTGCAAATCGTAAATCACCTCATGACATGCACAACTTAGAAGTACATTTGGAAAACAATTTTTCACAGTTCTCAATAGATGAACTGGCCATTATGTCTATGGGGTTTTTCAAAAGTAAAACCCCTATAAGAAGTATGGCACTGATGGAAAGAATAATAGATAAAATTATAGAACAATCTTCTGATGTGCATGAAGTGTCACTAGCAGCTCTTCTGAAGGTGATTCGTTATTCAATGAAATCTGATGAGAATAACAAAATATATGAGTTGCTGGATGCTCTGCAGCATCAAACTCCAAGACTATCCGTCATGTGCAAAGTGCATATTGCTTTAGTTGGTACAGCAACACTCACACTACACAAACAATGTTTATCTAAAGTTGCAGAATCAGTTATGAATTCTATGTCAAAAGCCAGGATAAAGGATTTAGAAAGACTGGTATTCACTTTTGGTACTTTTAACCACAAGCCTGACACAAAGGAGTGCTTTTTTAAAAAGGTTATGGATGAATTGAGAAAAGTGGAGCGTGGGGCAGAGGTAAACAGATTTGGTAGATCATTTGCTTGTACTATTTCATTCCTAGGAATGCTCAACATTTACCCTGTGGACCTCATGGATAAAGTGTTAAGTCCAGAATTTCTATTAAATACCTATGGAAAGTATTGTCACAATTATGGCAAAGAAATTTTAACAATCCAGAATGCAAGGGACATTCATTGTACAAATGAAACACAAATGAATTCTCTAACTACAAAACAAATAATAATTTTGGCAAAAAAATTCACAGATTACTGTCCAAGTGAAAATTTTCCTAAACAATACAATATCTCAGAAAAGCTGTTCTTGGATGTCATGAGGATATTAAAAGAGAAAAGAGGTGGTGATGAGTATGTGATTGGTGATCATGTCTTGACTCATCATCAAAGAGGAGGTAAGAGGGATAACTTAATATACATTATACAGTATGGCAAAAATAACTGCATTCCCGTTGCCAGGGAGGTTTTGGGATTATACTAAGCAACTTTTACTATTGGACCAAACTCGAAATCGTGCAAAAAAATTTGGCTGATTCATACAATTTGGCTGGTCCATTTTCTATGGGAGGGTAAATTTTTTGTTCGCGATTTTAGGGTTGGTCCCATAGTAAAAGTTGCTCAGTATAATCCCAAAACCTCCCTGGCAACGGAAATATCATTACTCAATCATATCATATTATTTAAAAAGAACATGACATTGTAAAACAACCCATATTAGAAACCAGTCTTTATGATGTACAGTAGCGGAAAAAAATCTATCATATTGTGATTTTTCTGTAAAATATATCAAAATAGATGAAACCAGGGACTGAATATCAAAATAGATGAAACCAGGGACTGAATTTGTTGATAACTAATCAAAAAGGTTGTATTGATTTATTCTAGGCCCAATATATGATAACAGGCCGGTACATATTTCAAAAATCTATTTGAATTCGTATTTCTGGAACATGACGTCCGTCACTTGTAGTATATAAGTCGATAAAAAACAGAATATCGTGTTAATTCGTAACAATATTTGTAAGAATTATATCAGTTTCGTCATGGTGAGACCTCGTGGAAATAAAAACTTATCAGTAGCTATAAAAGAAGCAATTGTAATGGGGTACAAATACCCTTTCCAATAAAAAAATAATTATCAAAATCGAACATCTCTGTAAAAAGTTATGCGTGGTCATACATAAAAAAAAAAAAAATATATACGCGTCGACTTGAGAACCTCCTCCGTTTTTTTTTTCGTCGGTTGAAAATGGCTTAACGCAATCGACGCTGGTTAAGCAATTTCAACTTCATCAGTCGACTAAGTATATCGAAGGTTATAAAACGCGAAAAGCTTCACGGATGTGTAAAAAAGCCCAACAAACCTGGTCGCCCACGCTGCACATCACATTTTGGTTGACCGCAACATTTTGAGATTAGCCAGAGACAATCCACGATTCACGGCGAGCGACATTATGCGAGAAATATCGGCTGGAGATTCAGTTTCTGTGACCGTACGTACTATAAGAAATCGTCTGATTGATGGTGGACTTCGTGCTCGTCGCCCTGCTAAGAAACCACTTATTTCCAAGAAAAATCGGACAGCTAGAAAAAAAATATGCGAAAGAACATCTTTCTTGGACTGCCGAAATGTGGGAAAAGGTAATTTGGAGCGACGAATCCAAGTTTTTACTGTTTGGAACAGATGGAATTACGTACGTACGACGCCCCGACAATGCTCGCTATGACCCCAAGTACCAGCTCCCTACAGTCAAGCACGGCGGCGGCTCCCTTATGGTATGGGAATGTTTCAGTGCAAGTGGCGTTGGTCCGTTACATCGAATAAACGGGATTATGACAAAGGAAGTATATGAAGAAATATGTGACGTCCCACGGTCAAAGGTACCTTATGGCGGGTATGGAGTTATGCATACCCCAGTAATCTACAATAAATAAGCTATCGATAACACAAAAGATCAACCTTCTAGGTTGCGTAGTTACAGAGATATGATTTTTTGAAAATAATGTTGTGAAATGAGCAACTTTACGATAGAGAAGTTTTAAGTTTAGCCGCCTAAAAAACTATGTTCCTGAAGTAAGTTACATAGTTGACTACAAATAATAATGCCTTATATATCTGAGATTAAAAAAATATTGCGACTTGTTCTGTAATGCAAATAGAAACTTTTGATATCGACTGATTTATGTGTATACTAACCAATCTCTTGAAAATAAAGTTTTATTTCATTTTCACGATTGATTGCAATGAGCTCTCAAGATTTAAATTTTATCTATTAGAAAACGACACTGACAGACAGTTTAAGCAAAAAACAATACCGATTTAGAGGTGAAAATGTATTTTCTGACTTTTTCATATAAAATCACAAAATTGAATATTTTTACTTTTAATGTGACACACAATCAATTTTTCTGAGCACATATGAAAGAAATTCTGTCATTCAAATGAAATAAATCCTAAAACCCCAACTAAATACTATATTTAACCCCTTATGCCACTTTAAACTTACATAACAATAACAGTATTTGCTCCATACATTTACGAAAAGGTACCTTATGGAAATAAATCTAATAATACATCACTACAAAATATCAATCATATTATAGTTTATCTTTTATGAATAGAAAATATTAATTTACATTAAACTGCCCCCAATTTAATTAGTTCTTCGTCATAATAATCTTAAAAAAGACCAATAATTTGTATGTAATGAAAAGGTACCTTGTGGTCAAGTTACATGATGAGGCATGATGATGATGGAACAGTTAGGATAAACTAATAATATTTTGGGGTTAAGATGGTATAAATCGTCTATTTCTTATCAATAATATATTTCGGTTGCTATTGAAGATAAGCGGCATTGAGGTTCAATGACCTCAGATATTCCATAAGGTAATGCGTCGGGTATTGGCATTTTTCAGCAAACCAATGGCTGATTTACTGCATGCGACCAAACCAAATGAAGATTATTCTAGTTAAGAAAGACTTGACGAGAGTAACTTTGGTATAATAGCAGTCTACTTGGATTTGTGATGTCGGTCTATGTACGGTTATAATATTTGCGAGGCGCCCCAACCAGAACTGAAATTATCAAATTAGTTTTGCAGAATGCTAATACAGTTCTCTACCAAACTTCTTTTCCCGTATTGACTAGTTTTTTTGGGAATTTTCAATCTTTTTTCCATAAGGTACCTTTTCTACTAAACTCTGAGACGACATTACTAGGCTTATAACTAACTTATAACAAAAATAAAAACAGGTAAACAAACGTTACGCATTAAGGTTTCAGATCACACAATAAAAAAAAATTGAGCATTTTTTCACCTCTTTACAAAACATTTAATATCTCCGAAACTAGAAACCCTCATAAGGTACCTTTTCCCGTGGAACGTCACATATTACAAGATGTTTTTCTTCCCTGGGCACGCCAAAATTTCGGCAGGGCGTTTATATTTCAACAAGATAATGACCCGAAACATTCATCGAATCTTGTTAAGCAGTGGTTCAAAAACGTAGAGTGAGGAATTTGGAATGGCCCAGTCAAAGTCCGGACATGAATCCGATAGAAAATCTATGGAAGGAGCTAGGACGTCGTGTGAGTGCAAGAAAAGCAAGAAATATCAATGAAAGATTTGAGCAATTAAAGGAAGAATGGGAACGCATTCCAAATTCTTTCCTCGCAAAGCTGATTGCATCACTGCCCCGAAGATGCCAAGCTGTTCTTGATGCAAAGGGTTTCAGTACCAAGTACTTATCATATATTTTGATTTTCAGTCAAGAATCTGTTATTTTTGTTGTTTTTTTTTTAATAAACCACTTTTACCTATACTTTGCGTTTTAGTTATTTTAGGTACTTTTAAATAAATTTGTGCAAAACGAGTGTCTTTTATGATATCATATGAATGTAATATATGATTATACTCTCCATTTAAAGAGCTTTCATATGATAATAGTTAAGGTAGGTTTAGTCGATCACATATAGAAATATTTAATAAAAACACAAATACTTATGATAGATTTTTTCCCGCTACTGTAACTAATGGGATTGGGATTGTCATATTTCAGTTGTTTTTGAGTTGTTTATAAAATATTTATGTTTTTAATATTTCAGATATAATCATTTGCGACAGTCATGATGGCACGCCATTGCCAATTGCAAATGCTTTCAGCACTGCAAGCTTTGGCATTTTGCGGAAACCCCCAGACAACAATAGATGGACAGTTATTGTAATTGCTGGAAGAAATGGTGAAATAAAAAATACTGGATCACCAACTGGGCCATTCCTTTCTAAACTAAGAGATCTCCATGCCCTTGGTTATTATGCTGCATTGGTAATTCTGATCAATTATTTATTTTGTTGCCTCTTAATTTAATCCAGGGATCAGATACTGGTATTTTGTGTATGGGAACAATAACAGATTTATTCGTTCTTTGTTAATTATTTCATTTCTAATTGGGCAATCTAAGAATACGAATTTGTTACCTAAAAACACAACTGAGTCCTACATTTCGAGTCTAAACGAATTTGGAATATTTGGTTAAAAGTTTTTTCCCTGATTATCCCTGATTTAATCTTTAGTCTAAAATTTGTTGGAGTTGTTTTGCCTGTCATATTGTGATTATTTTTTGTTTATTTACAGGTGTCTTGGAAGAAGTATTCAAAACTACAGTCAGCTAGCGAAAAGAGTGATTATTTACTTGAATTAATAAATAATGCTTTAATTAATAAAGTTTACAACTAAATAGATCCATTATATGTATAGTCTGACATTCCATTTCATCTGTAAAGTAAGAAACCCTAATAAGACATCGCCCCTAAAAATTCGTATTTCCCTCTTAGCAGAAAGTGTCATCTTGAGGTCTAAATCAGAAACTTAACCCATTCAGGGCCAGCGACTCAGCGTATGGGTCATGCTGAAACAGTTCCGCAGGGCCAGTAACTCACATGTGAGTCTTGAATAAATTGTGATTTAAACTTAAACGAAACGTAATTTGATGTAATAACGTAAGTATCATATAAGCTAACAACCATTTCTATAAGGTATATTAGGTAAAAAAATTATAAACACGTATTTTTAATGAAAACAGGGTCTAGAATATTCAAGTTTGGTTTACTATCTGTGCAATATAGTAAATATACTGAAATTCTAGATTCATATGCGATGCAAGCAAACAGAAAAATCCATATTTAAAAAATACTTAAAATATATATATTTCAGAAGTTATTGACATGGCTCAAGGTATGGGTCACCGTGGCCTGGCGCTACTTGTAAAAACTACTAATGTTTCCGTAGCAGGCTTAAATAAACTTTATTGGCTGGTTTTAAAGCTTATTTCATGTTGAAGCTGTTTGATATTGTACCATTTTACAACCGATTACTGTTTGGATGATGGTAAGCCACATTTTGTAGGAACCAAACCGTAGTATAATAATATTTTGTTTTGTATGGGGGGTAAGGCAACTAGGATTTTCTCCCACTGTACTTTTATGTCATAATATTTGGTGATCGTTGTATTGTATGTTAGGCAATTACCAACTAACAATATGTTAAGGTTCATTTTTTTTCGTTTTTAATATACGAGTAAAACAAGGCGGTTGAAACAGTCATCACTAACTAATACGAGTATGTATTGTATTACAAATAGTTTGTGACAAATATTTACAAGTTCTTTAAAATATCGTGGTTTCTACGGCAGATTAGAAAGTAAGCACTATAATACATTTTAAGTTCTCTATTGTTACTAATATAATGGCATTTACCAAAACAAAGATAAATGACCGACCAGGTGTAAGCTTATCGGACACACTTGGACAATAAACAAGGAATGCATCCGAGCAGCAGCGGCGCGGCGGTATTATCTTTCATGTGGTATTTGTCACAAGAGTTCAAGAAGTGATTCATCCCATCCCCCCTATTAGAGATGTATTTTGGAGTAACATGGGAAATATTATTTAGTCACGATTTATTCGTGGGCGACTTTATACTCCTGTGCTGTTTAGTGATTTCGTATTTTGTGACCATGAGTATGGGTTACCGGACTTTGAACCCGCCTAACCAAACTTCAATAATTAGTTTTTTTATAGGCACAGAAAAACGGTGGTTAGTAAAAATATTGCATAATGCTGTTCAACTGGCCGGCTTCATAAGCGGCGATTTATTTACCGTGCGCGCCAGGCTCGAGACCCATAAGCTGAGTCATACGTTTTAGCTAAAAACGGTTTGTATGGTGGCCCGGCGTATTGTGTACGCTCAGCGATTCGTGGCCATGAATGGGTTAATAACTCTTAGTTCCAATAACAGAGGGCGCAAATACAAACCTCAACTACACTAAAAAGCTATCCACCACAAGAGGGCGCAAATCTCAAAATCGATATAACTCCAACTTCCATCGATAGAGGGCGTGAATATAAAAATGGACTTATGTGCAGGATGCTTCCGAAAATTACTCCCAAAGGAACACTTGAAATGTTCACGCTGCAAAAATAAATACGATTTAGACTGCACAAATGTCACTAAGGCCCGTTTCTATAATTCGATGAATGCGGCGAACAAAAGAGCATGGATATACCAGGAATGTCACTGCCAGACACCAAAAACAGGCAATACGGGTTTACCAGCACATCCAGCTGACCGTGAACTCTTCCAGCAACAAACACCCGCTTCTGGAATAAGTAACATAAATTTAAGAAAAAGATTAGTTAACGCACTAAGCGATATAGCGAGTCCCGATGAAAATAGCGTCCTAGGCGACACTATGATCAATATTCCAAAAAGTCAAGAAGCGGATACCCAACCAGAATTAACGCTTCACAGCATAACGTTACAACTTAAAGAAAACAACAGATACATAGTGTCAGAATTGAAAGAAATAATACAAATAGAAATAAAAAAAGCCATCTCAGACTTGCGAGAAGAGCTCACAAACAAAACTAACATACCGTAGAAAATGAAGAACGAAAAATAGAAATATCAAAAATCAATACAGAAATAATAGATCTCAAAAGAGAAAATGAAACACTTCAAAAAGAAATAAAGGAGTTGACTATTAAAATTAATACATCTGGAATGAACAACTCCTGTGCAATTAACCACGTCCCGGAGAGCAACTCTAAGAAATTAGTAATATACGGTTTTGCTGAACATTATAAGGAACCCGAATATAATCTCCACGGAAGAATAATTGAGGCTTTCCGCGAGATCCTACAAGTGGACTTACAAGGCTATATTGAGGACACATATAGATTAGGCCGAAGCATAAATCGAAACCGCCCATTAGTAGTTGAACTCATTAGTAAGCGTATGACTAAACATATACTTAGTACAAAACAGCCACTACTTCCGTGGCTCTGGACTATCCATCTCCGAATTTCTGGACAAAAATGCACTCCAAGACCGAAACGCTATGCGGAATGAAATGATCCAAGCTCGTAAAAACGGATTGCATGCTATTATACAGAACAAGCAGTTAATAATTGAGGGTAAGCCCATAGACCGAACCATTAAGGAACAAAGACATAGTAGAACCACCGAAAACAATGACGACTTGGTAACGGAACAAGTTAAAAGCCAGACACACGCAGTTGACCGTACATTTCGCAAATGAAGATAATCATTTCAACATATTATTTCAAAACATGCAGAGCTTATATAATAAACAAGACATTTTGGAAGCTTTTATACAAGAAGAAAAAAAAATTCAGGCAATATGCATATCCGAATCCTGGCTTTCGAAAGATAAATTAGATTTAATACAATTTAGTGGCTATAAAATAGCAGCATCTTATTGCCGAGAGGAGAGAGCTGGCGGCGGTGTCCTCACACTCCTGGAAAAGAATGTCAAACACATCGAAAAGACGGACCTATCCAACATGTCGATCGACTACGTGATAGAAGTTTGCGCAGCGGAGTTACCAGAACACAATATTTTCCTTGTAACCATGTACTGGAATAAACGAGAAGAAAGCTTGTTTATTATTAGACTGCAACAAATCTTAAAATATATAAATAATAAGTACGCGAAATACAACGTTATCATAGGTGGAGATTTTAATATAAATATCTTAAACAACGACTCACAGACATGTAATCTCCTAGATCTAATGGCTGAATATAAATTTAACCAACATATCAAAGAACCCACACGTATAACACAATCAACATCTACGTGTTTAGATCTAATATTCACCAATTTTTATAACAAAGAAACATTCACTACCGTAGAAGATTTCGGTTTCTCAGATCATTTTGGAACAGTCGTACATATGAATATAAAAAATACAGAGAAAGAAAAACATGTTTGGAAAATTGAAAAAAGATTATATAAGTAATATCACTAATATAAGCCGATTTAAAACAGCTCTAAATCTAATAAATTGGGCACACATAATCACTCCGGATAAAAATATAAATGAAAACTATCTCGCATTTAATAATACACTTCTTCAAATGTTGGACCAATATAATCCAAAAAAAAACACTGAACCTAAAAACAAAATATAATAAACACTGGCTTACCGTAGGAATTAAGTTATCTTGCCACAACAAAAGATTGCTTAAAATACTCGTCACAAAAACAAATAATCCAGTACTACAACACTACTATAAAAAATATGACAAAATATTAAAAAAAGTAGTTACGACAGCCAAAAAAATACAATTTATAAATAGAATGAAGATATCTAATAACATAGTAAAAACAATGTGGAACATAATTAATGAAAAAACAAACAAAAAACAAAATAAGGAAAAATATAATATTCAATTAAATATTGATAATACTATTACCTCCGATCCAAAACGAGTAGCTAACATTTTCAATCGTTTTTTCGTGTCCATAGGAAAAACAACCAATAACTCACCAAACACAGAACCTCCCCTTGGACGGCCGGTACTCAATCCAACTGAAAACACGATGTTTCTCGCACCTGTAACTTACCAAGAAATGTTTACAATTATTAAAAAACTAAAAAATAAAAACAGCTGCGGAGTAGACGGTCTTCCTCCGAAACTAATAAGACAATGTGCAGAAGAACTTACTTTTCCGTTATGTACTCTAACAAATCAGTCATTCGAAGAAGGAATTTTTCCCGACCAACTGAAAACGGCTATTGTAAAACCAGTCCATAAAAAGAATACTAAGACAGATCCGAATAACTATCGTCCAATCGCCCTACTACCTACAGCATCTAAAATATTTGAAAAAGCAATGTGTACTCGAATATACGCCTTCTGCGAAAAATATAAAATATTTAATAATTCACAAAACGGCTTTCGTAAAAATCGCTCAACTACTTTAGCAGTCTTTAAATACATACAAGCAATCCTCAATATAATAGACTCAAAAGAATACGCAATAGGAATACTACTAGACATGACTAAAGCTTATGATAAAGTTCAATACCCAATCTTACTTAATAAATTAAACGGCATTGGAATTCAAGGAATAGCCCATAAATGGATTACATCATACTTAACTAACAGAAACCAATTTGTAGAAATAGAACATTTTGACTCAACAACAGGAATAATAAAAAATATCCAACTGAAATCACTCCTATCACCTCCTCAATTCCTCAGGGCAGCGTAATTGGATGCCTATTATTTTTATGCTACATAAATGATCTCCCAAACACACTACAAGAACAGTCTATATTATTTGCCGATGACATTTCCATACTTACCTCATGTCAAGATACAGCACACATAAACGACAAAATTAACAATATTCTTAACAATGTCTCAGACTGGATGCATGATCACCACCTTGAAATAAACTACCAAAAAACAAAATTAATGACTTTTTACCCCTACCAGAAAAATGCATTAACTATTAACTACAGCCACAATTCATTACAGTTAGATGTTGTTGATAAATTTACACTACTCGGAATAGTCATAGATAGTCACATAACATGGAAATCGCACATTAAACACATTCGAAGTAAACTCTCAACATTTGCTTATGCACTTAGCGAAATAAAGAAAACCACATACTTTGAAACAGCACTTACAACATATTATGCATATGGTTATTCCTGGCTTTCTTATGGAATAATCCTATGGGGCAACAGTACAGATGCTCCCTCCCTATTCATCTTACAAAAAAAACTTATCCGCATACTAGTAAACATAAAGCAAACTGATAGTTGTAAACCTCATTTTAAAGAACACAAAATACTTACCCTACCTAGCCTCTATATCTTAGAAATATGCAAATTTGTCCGTAAACATTCAGAATTATATACCAAACGTGAAGATGTACAGCTAACTTATACACTAAGAAACAAATCAAAGTTAATGCCCGTCACCACCCTCCCGATTAAAACTCCATTCGTCTGGCCCTCTATCAATGTCCATAAAGATATATAATAAATTACCACAAAATATAAAGGAAGAAAAGAAAGAACATTTATTTGTAAGAAAATTAAAAGAAACCCTTATAAACAAAAGCTACTACACTGTCGACGAATATTTAAATGATAAGTTTTAAGATGTACCTATTCTAATAAGATTACAATTTTAATTTTTTATGTGTATTAGGCATGAATCTAGGATATACCTGGATCTGGCATGAGTGGTGGGGGTAACTGACAGAACGGGATAGTCTTATGTATCTTTCAGTGTAGTCTGTGCTTTCAGTTAGGATAGCAGCGAAAGAGCTATTATTGTTTGTCCTTGTCACAGTCTCACATTTTATTTGTTCCCCACCTTTTTTTTAGTATGGATAATGGTGGGCAACAAATGGATTCGACCAATCACAGTGTCGCATTTGCGTATGTTTTGTCCCTCACGGAGGCACGCGTATACCACTTCTATACGATCCTACCTTCTATGGTATTAGGTATAAGTTAGGTTAAGTAATAATGCTATGCCCTTGCAGGGATCATGTTTGAAACAACTCATTTGTTATTTAATACCCATATCATAAAGGAAGTATACAAAGAGACTTCGACCCATACAAGCCTCGCTTAGTTCCACAAAAATTCAAGAGATGTCACTCAGAGCACCATTGGGCCTAAATATATATTTGTGGTATTTCAAATCTTGCCAATTTTTAAATTAACATGTATGGTTCTAATTTACTTTTTATATTACAACAAAAAACCATTTAAAACATCCATTTACACATAGTAAATCGACGCAGAAAAAAATAAATAAATAATGGCAAGAACTATTCTAAGCGCCATCTATCGCATTATTAGACAGTTAGTTACTTGCCGTTGTAACACACTAAATAGCTCGATTGTTTGAGAAAAACTATCAATAGATGTCACTGTAGTAAATCCTCATACTTTATGATCTTGATCATATCAACATTATTAAATAATAATAGAATTTTGTTCTTAGAAACGTGATAATAATTAAAATAAATTAAACCTACATGGTACCATCACCCACACTGTTAATTGTACATTGGTGGACCTTATGCCTTTTGTAATAAGCTAATAAAGTCCACCTATGTACAGTTAGCAGTGTTGCTGTTTGTACATTTATTTACTTAGCCTTACGCATAACAAAATTAAAATTGTCCTCATAATCCTCATCTATACATATATTATATTTTAGGACAGTCTTACACTAATCGACATACTTAGTAACAAAACATTTTAAATTCTTAAGCAGTTTGAATAGCAGGGCAGGTGACAAAAACTTGCTCAATGAAAAGAGACATCCAACACTAAAAAACATATCAGTATAAGTATGAGAGCAATAATACAATGTGTAAATGTAAATAGATACATATCTTATATTTTATGATCATATCAAAGCCATACAAGAGGTGTGGACAAATGGAAAGAGACCATTAATATATACACTCACAATTAAAAACAAATAAATGTCCTATGAGGATTTGAACCCAGGACCTCCTACTTCATAGGCAGAGCAGGGTCACTGTCACTACTGACTAGCTAGGAGGTCGTAGAAATAATATACAATTTATTTCATTACATATTTAAATTAAGTAGAGTCAGCATCGTATAGTAGTCGGACCAAAAAAAGTCTGCAGCGGATTTGATAGCCCACCCAGTGCAAGTGTCATTTATACGTCATAATTTCATAAAAGTTTGACGTTTAAAATAACACTTGCCCTGCATGGGCTATTAAATCCGCTGCAGACTATTCTTGGTCTGACTCTAGATAGCAGTGTTGGCCGAAAGTTAATGCGAATTGAAAATGTTGGCCATTAACCATTATAAATTGAACCTTAAACCGTAACGGACGATTACAGTTTACGATTCAATTTATAATGGTTAATGGCCAGCCTGGCGCAAGCGTGTAGACGCTTGCGCCATCCATCACGGTCTTCAGCTAAGGCTTCCCAGGTATGGTGGTCGATTTCAAATGCAGACATGTCTCGCTTAGCACAGTCTTTAAAGCGCCGCATCGGTCTTCCAACGTTCCTTTTAGCATACCTACGTAACTGCACCAAGCAAGACACGTCTAGGTATTATATTTACGTACTTGTACTATATTTCAAATGAAGCTATAATATAAAATTAAAAAGTTTGTATAAACAGAAACAAAGCAAAGGCATCAAACGCGATGCCCGCGATGCCGGTTCGTGACGACTTTGTGTGTGTGACAGTTTATTTTTAGTGTTGCCGTTGAAAGTTCTTTCTTGTCCCTAAATAGAGCTTTTATGATTTATTATTATAAAATATTATTAGTTCAAATAAAATATGATATTCCAAAAGACTACAAATAATATTATATAGTACTTAAATTCCAAAATAATGAAAAAATAAAAAAAAATAAAAATAAAAATGTTTTATTGCCACAACTACCAAAAAAGAAGAATACATGAGAGAATCACAAAATACACTCCATATCACAAAGACGTTAAATATAATGAAATGCCTCAGTGTCCATTTCTGCTTTTTTAAGGAACAGGATTACCCTGAAGTAGGGGACTAATTTTAAAATAGCAATAATCAGTACTTTATGCCGTTTTTGACGTTTCTGTGCACGCTGTTGTCTGTCTATACTTAAAGGTCACGTAATTAGTGATACAAACACCTGCCTGGTCGATATAAGCAAAATTAGATATATTTACCTATTCTAATTACAACAGAAAAAGTTTATAAAAACAAAAATTAAATGCTTTTATGTAATAATTTCCGGTTTGATAGGTACGGGTTTTGCCATGGTAGAAGTTGAAAAGGAACGTTATGAAAACATATATTTGTATGTATAGGTACTAAATACAATGGTACAAATCTGTTGCTTAAAAATAAAAGCAAGACGCGACGTTGCCAAACTGCTGCGAAGCGAATGTTTGACTCGACAACGTCGCATCCCATTGTTACAATAGGGTATTTTCGAACTAGTCAAATCAGTTACTTTTTTATAGTTATTGCAATGCAACTTGTATCGTAAATTTTTAGAAGGCACGATAAAGAGTGAATTGAGCATGTATTGAGGTATTTTATCCCATTAACTCCAAAATCGTCTGAATCACTCATTTTTATTTAATAACTTATGCTTTCGTGGCAAAAAGGCGGAAGGGAATAAAAAAGTTTTACTTTTAATTGCCATTTTTTTCAATGTGGATTCTGTTGTCACTGTTGTAAGCATATGCCAATTGAAGAAAAATTGTATTATTAATTCAGAACATATAATTATGTAAAAAAACAATATTTATATATGTATATATATCGTATATAAATGTAATTAATTAGATATCTAATTAATTACATTTATACGGTCATTTATATTAAGTACAGTGTACCACGGGCGTAGCCAGCGAAAAGTTCAGAATATTAACATTCATAGAATTAAAATAAGAACAGGCGTGCGGCATATTTCATTGATTACTAACTATTACCTATAGCAGGGGTCACCAAATGGCGGACCGCCGACCTATATAATGTTAATACATTTAATAAACTCAAGTAGAAACGGACCGCAATGGTCACATTATTTTAAAAAATCGGACCCCTGAAGAAACTAATTGGTGACCCCTGACCTATAGTATACGGTGGTTTGGATTTTGGATTTCTCCGCCATCGTCGATTATCGGATCGCATCAATTACTTTCTAAGATATGATAAAGGTGACTTTCGGGTGGCGACTGCAGCAGCATTACTCTGTTGCTACGTTACTGCTACAGCACTGTCAATTTTCGTGATAAAATTATGTGACTGATTTCCATACTAAAAGTAAAAATGTACAACTGTCTATCAAATTGCGTTTTTTATATCGAAAAATTTTCGCGCTCGCTTCGCTCGCGTTTTCAATTACTTTCTACGATATGACAATGGTGACTTTCGGGTGGCGACTGCAGCAGCATTACTCTGTTGCTACGTTACTGCTGCAGCACTGTCAATTTTCGTGATAAAATTATGTGACTGATTTCCATACTAAAAAGTAAAAATGTACAACTGTCTATCAAATTGCGTTTTTATATCGAAAAATTTTCGCGCTCGCTCCGCTCGCGTTTTCAATTACATTCTAAGATATGGCGACTACAGCAGCATTAGGTACTCTGTTGCAAAGTTACTGCTACGGCACTGTCAATTTTCGTGATAAAATGATATGACTGATTTCCATTCTCAGCTGTAATGCGGCAATGAACGTCACTCAATTTACCAAAAAAAAAATCAATGTAATCTTGATGACCCTAGGGAGAGGGGTCACCATGGTCTAGAAATGCTTAGGGCATCAAAATATCTTAATCCGGCACTGGTCGTTTGCGGAGTCAAACGATTTGGGACTCGCATTTTATACACATTTCCATGCCTTCCCGAAAAAAATCGAATCATTCGCGAAAGTCTCGCAACGCATTGAGGTTACAAACGGCACGCGCTCTTCCTCAGGAGTCTGAAGAAGACCACGGTGAGTGGCGCTCTAGCCAGGCAGGCCGCTTCGCTTTCGCTCGCGTGCGTATACCTTACTGTATCGTCCGATATACACCTACTCTGTGGTTAAAATCACGTGTAAAATTATAATAAGGGCGAAAAAAACTATTGATTTTGGAGTGTAGTTAATTTTATAATTTATTTACACAAAAGGTACATGCTCATAAACAAAATTTACAATATCGCCAAACTGTAACCAGTTTGTTGGCGATAGATGGGTTTGTTTGTTGTTTATTGAGTGGTACCTAAAATATTTTATCTGGTCTACTGTCCTCTAGCATATCCATCTGTCAACTTTACTTTAAATTCCGCCTCCAGGGGAGAGGGAGAGAAATTAGGATTAGAAATTAGCCGCTTACTGACACAGACAGAATTCCACGCGGGCGGAACCGCGGGCACAGCTAGTCTCTAATATTTTTCTTGTGTAAGGGTTATTTTATGTACTTTTAGTCGTTTTATTTTCTTGAGATTTCTCTCTTTACTCCTACTGAAAGATTCATAAGACTATCCTGTTCGGTCATTTCCTTTCACCCCTCATGCCTGATCCAGTTTTAAACTAGATTCATGATTTATTAAATTCACTATAAAGCGACATCTGTTGATTATTCCTAATCGTTGGCAACGGCATATGTCTACTAACTTTCAATGAAGATGTATAGATGTCGTTAGGAGTTCTATGATTTGGATGTGACACAGCGCCATCTCGTGTCCATGATAGGCAATAGCGCATTTTCAGTGACGCCATCTGGTAACGATGCGCTTTTAGGCGGTCGCATTTTTAATGTATGGGATGGCGGCGTCTGTATATATGTAGTCTGTGCCCATATGTACAACATGAACGCAAATAAAGAACTTGAACTTGAACCTTGTAGTCCGCCTCGTAGTGGTAAGTAAGAACGAGAAAGCGATATCTCTTTCTCGCTCTTACTTAACGGTGCGTCGCACAATGACCTTGGTGCGGTGCGATAGTGTGTTAGAACTATAAAACAACATCAGAACTTTTTTTTTCTCTTTATTTTTAGAGCTTGTCACCGAGGTGAATATGTCGCTCCATAAAAAACTACAAATTAATACACTCTAAAGCCCCCTCCACACTCTTGTGCGAATCGCGGCGCGAAGCCGCGAACGCGAGTGTGGAGTCGATTTTCGCAGACAGCGAAAACGACTCCACACTCGCGTTCGCGGCTTCGCCCGCGATTCACGCGCATAGTCTGGAGGGGGCTTTACATCTAACTTATTCTACATAGTAAAGCCTTTCGTACAAGCTGCAATAGCGCCATGGCGGCGTCCGACAGAGGAGCAGCCAGAACGCTATAGCAGCCCCTGACATCAAACATAGTATTATGGCTTGAAAAAGCAAGTTGTATCCGAGCAGCTTCATTCCGGACACATTCCATTATAACATGGTACACGTCTTCTAATATATCACACTCATCACAATTAGGAGAAGGAACTTTCTTCATTAAATAACCGAATTGATTCAATGGGATATGTCCAGAACGTAGTCTCATCATCAACCATGAATCTAGTATTAAACTGGATTGGGCATGAGTGGTGGGGATAACTGACAGAACGGGATAGTCTTACGTATCTTTCAGTAGGAGTAGCAGAGAAAGCGCTATTATTGTTTGTCCTTATCACAGTCTCACATATTTTTTGTCCCCACCTTTTTTTTAGTATGGATAATGGTGGGCAACAAATAAATTCGACCAATCACAGTGTCGCATTTGCGTATGTTTTGTCCCTCACGGAGGCACGCGTATACCACTTCTATACGATCCTACCTTCTATGTCATCAACACAATGTCACTTCTATTAAGAAAACAATCAATCCACGATGTCATTAGAGGATGAGATTGGATCGTCTTGTACCAAATACCTTTTCCTGTTGCTGTTGATCTCTTATTAAAGTATTCTTTCCATAAAGTATAGGTTCTCTGTTTGGCTAAAATAATACAATCCGTATAAAAAGGTAAGGTATTACTACTCCACCATGACAAGCCAGCCTGGCTATGGAATCCACTACTTCAAACATTAAGCCCCCTCCAGACTAGGCGCGTGAATCGCGGGCGAAGCCGCGAACGCGAGTGTGGAGTCGATTTCGCTGTCTGCGAAAATCGACTCCACACTTGCGTTCGCGGCTTCGCCCGCGATTCACGCGCATAGTCTGGAGGGGGCTTCAGACCTTGGTCCGGTCGGAGGGCTGTTCGATCGTGTGATGTGCTTTTAAAGCCATAGACATGAAACAGCAGTGTATTTCTTTCTTTTCTACGACCAATGACAATGACATTACCCGCTATTTCGCGGCATTGCAGTGCGGTTGTGGTTTGTGGTGTGCTCTTGTCTTGTCTCGTCTGTGACTGTGACCGGCGCAGGTACATCGACGTTTGTATCGTGAACATAATGCTAATTGTTTTCTTGAATTAAGTGTTATGGAATAATTCGTGATTTTGTACTCATTTAACTATTCAATTCTGGCACCATGTCACAAACCGAAGAACCCATGGAGGTAGCAGATGTTGGGGAGAATTCCGTAAGCATTTTTTTTAACTTACGCTTTTGTGCTGACATCAATACAATTTTTTAATCATTATTTCGTGTTCTTGTGTTATTAAGTTTTGTAAATGAATTCTTATTGTAGAATGGCTCTTCAAGCGACACCACTTCGTCGAGAGGTAAAGAAGGTGACTTCGAAAGTAAGATTGAAACTGATCGTTCAAAGCGATTCGACTTTTTGTTGAAACAAACTGAAATTTTCTCGCATTTTATGACAAATACACCAAAATCTGGAAGCAGTCCTCCAAAAGCGAAAGCAGGAAGACCAAAGAAAAACAAAGATCTTGATACATCTGGGTCTGCTGGCGAGTAAGTGAACATCAAATTTTAGATTAACATTCATAAAAAATACCACTAGTTAATAAAATCTGCTATGATTTTTCCATTCCATTTATTGTGAAGACAAAAAGTGCGATTATAGGGTGGTTATACATCACAATAGCTGGAAAATAATGGAGAACAATTCTTATAAGCAACATACATTCAACATAATTATGTTTCTTCCAGTCATCGCCACCGTAAAACAGAACAAGAGGAAGATGAAGAGCTGCTTGCAGAGACTAACATAAAGGTTAAGAGCATCTTTAGATTTGAGTCCTCTCCGCCATACATTAAGAATGGAGAGATGCGAGATTACCAAGTTCGTGGCCTCAATTGGATGATATCACTTTACGAAAACGGAATTAATGGAATTCTTGCCGATGAGATGGGCCTTGGAAAAACTCTACAGACAATATCACTGCTTGGTTATATGAAAAATTTTAAGTAAGTTCTCTTTTATTAACATTTATTTATCTTTCATACAAAAGTTATTGTTAAGTAGGCATGATGATTTATGTAGGGCTTATGGCGCGTCTCGATATTGCGCAGCGGCCGTGCGAGCAATGTTCGACCGCGGCAAACCTGTATTTTGGCTCGCGAGCCAATTTCGGCACCATCTTGAACTTATGCGCGGTGGCCGGGCGCAGCAGGCGATCTGACGATCGACCACATTATATCACAAAAATTAATTATTCGGAACGAAGTATAGCCAAATAGAAAAATGATCTGTTGCGATAATCACTACATTTACTGTTCCATAGAAACTGTTTAGTGCCATATAATTCAATTAAAGTACGACACTTTTCATTATCCATGTATGCGGCCGCGCGAGCCAACTGAAATATTATACACACCCGTCCCAACTGCGCGCGAACATTCCTGCTGCTGCCGCGCGAGCCAATGTTCGATAGCTTGCCGCGCGATATGGAGACGGGCCTTAATATTGCGTCTAGGCAATTTAGTAGACAATAAGCCCTAAAGTGATACCAATCAGGGTAAAAAGGAGAGTGAATAATATGGTTTAGGTTTTAATTTTCTTTTGTATTGTAGAAACATTCCTGGACCACATATTGTGATTGTTCCAAAATCAACACTTACCAATTGGATGAATGAGTTCAAGAAATGGTGTCCTTCCTTGAAAGCTGTATGTTTAATTGGAGACCAAGATACAAGGGTAAGGTTTACAATATCTAATATCTTGTACTATTATTTGGTAAACAAAAATTTTTTTACTATTACAACATTAACATTGACAATATATCTATTCATAATTGTACAGTGTAAACTCCATATAATGTCGACATTTTATGGTTATTAGTTGCTTTACTTTAATATTAACTTTTCTCTACATAACAAAAACTCTCCATAGCATCAAAAAATGTCCAGCCCTTTGAGTATCACTATTTCACTATATAGAGTTTACACTGTATATAATACTTTAGTATAAACTTTATACTATAAAGCTCTAGCTAGGGGGTCATCCATTAATTACGTCACACGTTTAGGGGAAGGGAGGGGGTCAAGAAAATGTGACATATTGTGACATGGGGGAGGGGGGAGACACAAACTTTGTGACGTCACTTTAACTTCATCAGTAACCGAAATTTTTTTTTTAATTATTTTATTCGCTGTACATTTAAATAACAAGTTTTTAAAACGATAATCGTTTTTATTCTTTTAATTTTCTTTCCTAAGCAGTTTTGGGTTATAAAAATACTAATATTTATATCGTCAAAAATATTTTGATAAAATATTAATAATACTTAGGTACTTACTTAATTCGATTTGGCGATTTCGTAGAAAAAATGTGACGTCACACTAGGGGGAAGGGGTTTGCCAAATGTGACCAAATGTGACAAGGGGGGGGGGGAGGGGTAAAAAAACCTAGAAATTCGTGTGACGTAATTAATGGATGACCCCTATCTGTAAAAGTGACCAAGCTAGAGGCTTTATTAGATTTACTGGATTTATTCAATTAATTTTATTTGTTCAGTCTTAACTTTTATACAATTATTTTACAGAACACATTCATTCGTGAAACCCTCATGCCAGGCAACTGGGATGTGTGTATCACATCATACGAAATGATCATCAGAGAACGCTCAGTATTCAAAAAGTTCACATGGCGCTACATGGTGATTGATGAAGCCCACAGGATCAAGAATGAGAAGTCCAAGCTGTCGGAGCTGCTCCGAGAGTTCAAGAGTATGAACAGACTGCTGTTGACTGGTACTCCGCTACAGAACAATCTTCACGAACTGTGGGCTCTGCTCAATTTCTTGTTGCCGGATGTCTTTAATAGTTCTGATGTAAGTGGGGTTTTTCTTTTGCAACCCATTATAGCCTGTTTGCATAACAATTGGAATTCTTCTTTTTTACTTAGTAATTTCCTAGTTTCTAGTACCTTTCATTTTCCTAGTAATACCAGACATAAGTTGTTTTGCAATAGAATCAGGTTATCCTATTATATATTAGAAGCATTGGCAGTCTAGCCGTAGGGTGTGCAACTTCCATACGGATTTGGGAGTCATTCCAATGAGGTATGTACTTGCTTAGGGTGGTATTCCACTAAACCTAAACCCATACTAAACCCAATGAGGCCCACTTATCTCTTGGGTTTAGATAGTCAAAGTAGATCCTAGGCTCCTTTAGGGTGCAACTGGGTAAGCACTAAGATTCAGGTAAAGGTTTAGGCTTGGCTATACGGATGTATGTGGCTTCCAAGTTCAAACTAAACATTTAATATCATGCCTAAAGAGATTATCAAAATAACTTGCATATTATGTGTTATAGATGGATGTTCCAGAAATGTAGTATTATCCTAGTATCAATATGAAATGTTACATAATAGTTACTAATTCCACAGGACTTTGACTCATGGTTCAACACAAATGCAGCACTCGGTGACAATCAGCTGGTGTCTCGGCTGCATGCTGTACTGAGACCATTTTTGCTCAGGCGTCTCAAGTCTGAAGTGGAGAAGAAACTAAAACCTAAGAAGGAGTTGAAAGTATATGTGGGTCTGAGCAAAATGCAGAGAGAGTGGTACACAAAGGTTTTAATGAAGGATATTGATGTTGGTGAGTTGGTTTTGTAGAAGTTAGCCTAGTTTAATTTAAACTGTTGTGAGTCATGCTAACTTTAAACTAATTTTATTGTTTAACACTTGTTTTTAGTTTAGCAACTACTACTAGTAACGCTAGCAATATGTTTAAAGTTTGCTAAGGGTTCTCTTAATGACCTACCACAACAGCAAGGAGTTCGGCCAGTGCAGGAGCAGTGGCCTGTTGCATATTTGTATTTGTATAGCCTCTTCTTTTGAACTTTAAACTGTTTGCTTTTGCTTGGATTGATTTTTAAATGAAGTCTCGTAGTTTAGTGTGTCTGTTGGCAAAGGCCTCCTCCAACTCTTTCCAGTATTTCCTCTGCCTCGCCACTCTTGTCCAGAATGGTCCTACAGTAGTTATTATTTCATCCTCCCATCGTTTGAGTTGTGGGCCTCTAGATCTAGACCCGTCACTTGGGTGCCACATAAGGATTATTTGGCTCTATTTTTCGATCTTACACCTTACAGTGTGGCGTGCCCCTCGGCCTGTTCCATATTTACAACTTGTATTACAAGCGGAAGTCTTTAAAAAAGTCTTTCTCTTTAAAGAAAAAGGCGTCCTCTTTTATTATGAAATGTAAAATGTTATTTAACAGGCCCCTGTTAATTACACTGCTAATCTGTAAGCCTAAATTCTAGTTGAATCTTTATTTCTCGATTTTGTTAATTATCTGTGGTTATCTCGTTTAGTACATTCATTTTACAAGTGTCATCTATCGCCCACACTCGCACACTGCATAATATGCCTTTTGTAAAAAGATCCACCGATGTACAGTTAGGAGTGTTGCTGTTTATATTGTACAGTATAAGACTTCCTATGTGCTTTATTTATGATATAGGAGGCAAACGAGGAGATGAATCGTCTGATGGTACGCATGGACACCCGCTGAAACTCCCAACTTCACCTATTAACTTTCCTATTTCCAGTGAACGGCGCCGGCAAGGTAGAGAAGATGCGACTGCAGAATATCCTGATGCAGCTCCGCAAGTGCTGCAACCACCCGTACCTGTTCGACGGCGCGGAGCCCGGGCCGCCCTACACCACGGACGAGCACCTCGTCTACAACTGCGGCAAGCTCGCCATCCTCGACAAGCTGCTGCCCAAGCTGAGGGAGCAGGACTCCAGGGTGCTCATCTTCTCGCAGATGACCAGGATGCTGGATATACTCGAGGATTATTGCCATTGGAGACAGTATAAGGTACATTTTCTTTGGGTACAGTAGGACCTAGCTCCGTCGGCCATAAAAGCTATCATTGCTAGTTGGTTCGAAATAATTACAGTTTTTCGTAATAACTGAAATGTCAAGAAGGCAATAAGCTGAGAATGTGGGGTAGTTCCAAATATGGACTCTAATGTGATGGAGTTAGCGGACAATTTGAAAGAGTGGGAAGTAGTCAAATACACCTTATATTTCTTCGCCTCAAATAAAATGTTCAATCTCCCGGCATTTTCAGTTCAAGGGTCACTCCTCTCATTTGTTGTCAGTGTAACTGGACCTAGGTGCGGAAATCATAACCCCTCACAATAACCAGTCGGCTAACATAGACATGCAAATTTCCAGTACTGCCGGCTGGACGGGCAGACGCCACACGAGGACCGCAACCGTCAGATCGAGGAGTACAACGCGGAGGGCAGCGAGAAGTTCGTGTTCATGCTGTCCACGCGCGCCGGCGGGCTCGGCATCAACCTCACCTCCGCCGACGTCGTCATCATCTACGACTCCGACTGGAACCCGCAGATGGACCTGCAGGCCATGGACCGAGCGCACAGGATTGGCCAGATGAAGCAGGTAACAAGGTTTTCTCAGTTAATGACAGGTCTGTCTGTGGTATTCTATAACCCGTTGTACCCGTTGTGTTTAATTACTAATTTTGAAATTAAGTGCTGTAATCCAGTAGCTAAACCTTTTTTTTTTTGCGGTCCTCTAAATTTGATCATGAGTATAAAAACTATTAAATACCATTCAAAATACTGCATCTTTAAGGATTTTTATATACTTAAATTTACGCCAGTTATTCGTTTTTAATTAGTAAAGGAGGCATAAGATTTGTATGCTGGCCCCATTTAAATAAATGTTAGAATTATGTTATTTCTCTGATGTAGAAAAAGTTTTGTATACAACTGTACGTAAAAAGGCCTTAAAACACGTGTGTGACTGTGGTTTTATAAAACGAGCGAAGCGAGTTTCATAATCGGATTACACGAGAAGGAAAGTGAGAGATTGGATGGTTTAGGCCAAGAGTTGTCTGTCAATATCCAAGTAACGTCACAATGCAAAAGTTTCTCCATTTTGCGAAAATTTCCAGGTGCGAGTGTTCCGTCTCATCACGGAGAATACAGTCGAGGAGAAAATCGTGGAGCGCGCCGAAGTGAAGCTGCGCCTCGACAAGCTGGTGATCCAGTCCGGTCGGCTGGTCGACCAGAAGAACCAGCTCAACAAGGACGAGATGCTCAACATGATCCGCCACGGCGCCAACCACGTCTTCTCCTCCAAGGACTCGGAGATCACCGATGAGGATATTGACTCCATTTTGGCTAAAGGAGAAACTAAGGTAAGTTTTAACTTGACTAAAATTAAAATAAGTTAACTTTTTCATTAAAAAATAAATGCAGTGATATATGTACATGCATCATCATCAGCTTTTAACTAGCTTAAGGGGCGGGAAACCAAGGCTCGTGACCCGCATATGACTCTTCTAGTCAGTCAGGACTTGGAATGTAGGTCACAAAATTAAAATATAATAGGTAACTTTAAATTTCACTTCTTTTCAGTCATTACGTCATGTTTTGGTATCGTCGGAATTGTCGAAAGTGTTAAATAATTAAACTAAGTATGTATAGTTCAGTGACAATTCGCGTCTTCTTTATTTTCAGACTGAAGAGTTGAAGCAAAAGTTGGAGAGTCTCGGCGAGTCTTCACTAAGGGCTTTCTCCATGGACACTCCGGGCGCCACGACAGATTCTGTTTATCAGTTTGAAGGTGTTGTATAATCTTCATAATCAAATAATATTAATTATCCTGTAAATTAGAAATTATTTCGATCCGTGCTTCAAGCCTACAACAGTGTATGGCTGTGATATGCTATATCCACATCTCTTAAGGGGCCCACTGATTAACAGTCCGCCGGACGGTATCGGCCTGTCAGTTAGAACAAAATTTTTACAGTTCCGAACAACTGACAGGCCGATACCGTCCGGCGGACTGTTAATCAGTGAGTCCCTAGGGTGGTATTCCTCCTGTCCAATGTGTATTTTGTCTCACATTTTGCCTAATGAGAGAGTGAGACTCAATGACACTGGACCAAGATATTGGACAGATGGAATACCACCCTTAAACAAACTCGACGGATAAACGTGCCGTCAAAATTTGCCAGCCAGAAAATTACCTTGAATGTAGACCAACCACATTTCGATTTATTTTCTCCGCCGATTCGATATCGCGTCCGAAGGACTCGCGTGTCTACGACTAGTGTTGGTCGCACCAAACCGTCCGGCAACGTTATAACGTTCGCTGAATTCTATCGTAAACGAAATCTCATTTCTTGCCGGTTGCCCAGACCTCGATTGACGGACTGGTCGACGGATTTATGGGTTGGTACCCTTAATGAATAGTGTTTAATTTGGCGTGTGTTGGCAGGCGAGGACTACCGTGAGAAGCAGAAGATCCTGCCAATGGGCAGCTGGATCGAGCCGCCCAAGCGCGAGCGCAAGGCCAACTACGCCGTCGACGCATACTTCCGCGAGGCGCTGCGCGTCTCCGAGCCCAAGGCGCCCAAGGTGCAGGTGAGTATCTCTTTATCATACGGCGGTGTTCTATTGCGATATCATTCTTACTGTACTCGGGCGAACCGATTTATTAGTATAATAAATCGGCCGAGAGCACGTCGGGCCATGCTCAGTGTAGGGTTCCGTAGTCACCCGTCCGTCACAATAAATCTTGAACGGGTGCTAGGGTGACTGCTATAGTTATTGGCCACTACTCCTAATAAATCAGAAAGAAACAAGCCAATTGAAGCTTTCTAGCACTCACGAAGCAAATCCTCGGACGGACATGGCGAAACTATAACTGAAAGAGTTGACTGTGGAACCCTAAAAAGGCGGGAAATTCCAAATTAAAGTAAACGGTAAATCGAATCAGTCGCAATTAAGTTGATATTGACCAGTGCTCTTGCTAGCGCCTGTAATTGAATTGAAAATATTTATTTCAGATTTGTTACATCCATATTTGTTAGTATAACTTAGGAACTAATGTTAATTTTTGTACATACTATAATATTACAACTACGAGTATATGTACATTAAACTATATCCTAAACTATTTTCTAAATTTGAGAAATCCTAATAACTTGGCGAATCCAATGCGCCAGTATAGGATTCTCAAGCCTCTCTGCAATGACCTCCAGAATGCTGTTGGTACTGCCCCTAAGCCTATCCATCATCGAGACGATTCTCTTTCGCATAACCGCATGGAAATCGTCTGTATGGGCCTCGGCGAACATGCGCGATGCGCTACACCATGTGGGCAGCCCCAACAACATTCTGAGTGTAATGACTAATGACTGGTGTACTCGTATATCGGTGTGTGCGTGTGTGCAGGCGCCGCGGCCGCCGAAGCAGCCCATCGTGCAGGACTTCCAGTTCTTCCCGCCCAGGCTGTTCGAGCTGCTCGACCAGGAGATCTACCACTACAGGAAGACGTTGGGGTAAGTGCCCAAGGTATTACTAGACTAGAAAATGCAGAATCACCAGTTCAACCAACCAAGGGTTGGTTTAAAGATTCACCTGTATACTTTCGTCAAATTCTGTATGACGCATTAGATATTGGATCCTATCCGTATCATATTTCCTTTATTTATTTGAATTCTTAGGCTAGGTGATTTATAATATGAATATAAAAGTAAAATATAAAAACACTTGCAAAACAATAAAAAATACATATAAACACATTATAAAAAACCTAACCTAGGTTGCCGCCGGCAGCGGGGCTTGGCCCAAGCTGCCGGTGGTCAGGGCCGCAGAGTGAAGAACCGACGTACTATACGCGCCGTGTCCAAAATTACCGCCTTCTGCATCTGACCCTTGATCCAACCACCCAGCGAGAGTCTCTCTAGGTGTTGGTCGAGACTCTTCGCTATGAGACCGTTCGCTGACACAACTATCGGAACAATGATCGTCGAGTCAACATCCCACATGGCGGTAATATCGTGAGCTAAGTCTAGGTACTTGCTAGACTTGTCCTTCTCGGCCTTCACGAGATTCTCATCATGGGGGATGGTGACGTCGGCGAGCACGGCCCGGCGCTGCGATCGGTCTATCAGCACGATGTCAGGCTTATTTGCGATAATAGTCCTGTCAGTGATGATAGATCGATCCCAATAGAGCGTGGCACGACCATTCTCGAGAACAGGCGCAGGTAAGTACTTGTAGTACGGTACTTCGCGGTCCACAAGGCCGTATAGAAGAGCAAGTTGCTGGTGAATAATCCTGGCTACGAGATTATGTCTGTGCAAGTACTCACCGTTAGCAAGATGAGAACAATCGGAAATGATACGGGTGAATGATAGATAAGGGTGATGCCTGAGTGACTCTCCGGGACGGCGGCATGCCCGACAAATGTCGACCGTACCGTCCTTCAGGATATATTTCCGATAGTTGTTCGTCATCATCACTTCGTCCGCAATTGCACAGGCAAAACCCTCGGTTTCTCCGAAGAGGTCCCCGAATAACCAGTTCACCGACGCGAGCCAGCGAAATGGTTATATATGATCGCAGACGCGAGCAGGTCCACATCGGGTCCCGTGAGGGCTTTGTAGAACCGCCCGTGTAGCATCTTACTCTCTCATGCCGCCTTGCGATCCGCAGTACTTAGTACCACAGGTTTGCGCCAGTTCTCGTTTGCCAAGGAGAGCGGCGTGAGGTTCTTGTCTACTGCCACCACATCACGATGCATCCCACACTCGTTGTTAAGGAAATAATTCCTGAGATTGTACACCTCGCGGTTGTGGAGATCCTTGGCGTTTAGGAAGCCTCGGCCTCCACGCTTCCGTGGGATGTACAATCTCATAACTGACGATGATCCAGGGCGTCCAGCTCGGTCTGAGTCCACCTTAGTATGCCAAATATTATTATTATCATATTTATTCTTATAATAAGCAAAATTTCCAAAAAACTATCCCGACTACGGGTTTTTCGTAAAATAGAGCTTCCCCCCATTTTGGACCGAGCGTTAGTGAAGGTCTCCATTTCAGCTTGGGCAAAAATGCTTACGTGTCCGGATGTTCGCCTCTGCAAGTCGCATTTTGCACCCGATTCTCGAGAAGTTTTGTGAGAATGAGAAGGTTCGGTAGTTAGAGATTTTCTGTCGTTTAGTTTTTGAAAAATGTTTTAATGGTGGAAATTGGCATAAAGGTAAGTGTCAGCGACTATGCCGCGACTGATGACCCGGTGTCGCCCTTGCCATAGCATAGCCCTTACCGTAATCGGGTAAAAATAAGAAATGTTTTTTCGAGGGTTAGCACAAAATGACCCCATGGTTTTCCCCTCATTCCGACTCTTGGTGAGCCAGATGTTGATGTTCCAGCAGGCGTGGCTCACTCCACGATTTCGTCGCTTTGCTACAGGTGCTGATCGTAACAGACGCGTTTTGTTAGAGACGTCTTCTGTACCTAGTACTATTATTTATTCTGTGGTTCCAGCTACAAGGTGCCGCGCAACCCGGAGCTGGGCCCGGACGCGGCCAAGATCCAGCGCGAGGAGCAGCGCAAGATCGACGACGCGGAGGCGCTCACTGAGGAGGAGGTCCAGGAAAAAGAACAACTCCTCACACAAGGTACCCATACTCACTAAGGCCCAGTAGGTTCGTGTTCTATTCTCACTCTCACTGAACGTAAGCGTGAGCGAGTTCCATCAAGCATAATATTGCTAATTTTTAGAAATATATTTCATATTTTTAGTTTTTGTGCCAAATTTATTATAATTTTTTAAGTGCAGTTTAGACCTATGTTTGTGATTTTTTTGTCTATAGTTTGTTGCCTAAAGCCTAAATTGTGGTCCGAATCGAAAACTTAAACATTTTTCGAAACATCCAAGAGAGGGCTCCTGTGCTACCCCCTACAGTTCATGTGTGCTCCTTGCCATAGAATAAAGATGATAAAGTTTTAAACTTCTTATAGGTTTCACTACTTGGACTAAACGGGATTTCAATCAATTCATTAAGGCTAATGAGAAATATGGCAGAGATGACATCGATAACATCGCTAAAGACGTGGAAGGCAAAACTCCTGAGGAGGTATGTTTATTTTGATGTTTAAACTAATTTTTACACAAAAAACGACCTTGAAGTATTAAATACAGTTGACACTATTGATTCGATATTGCGTCATTGATACTCAAGGGATTGCCTTTTAATGCATTCCTTTATTTAGGTTATGGAGTACTCTGCAGTATTCTGGGAGAGATGCCACGAGTTGCAAGACATTGACAGAATAATGGGGCAGATAGAGAGGGGCGAAGCGAAGATACAACGAAGAGCCTCTATCAAGAAAGCACTGGACGCCAAAATGGCTCGTTACAGGGCTCCCTTCCACCAGCTCAGGATTTCGTATGGCACGAACAAGGGCAAGAATTATGTTGAAGAAGAGGACAGGTAATTCTCGTTTACCTACCAGCCGACCCCTTTTCTACGGGTTTTTAAAGATGTTTACCTAACGTTTCACGTCCAAAATAATTGAACATTCTGTATTTTTTTATTTAAATTGTTTATTTCCTTAACTTCTGGGGCGGCGAAATTTATTGGCCCGGGGCGCCAAATTTCAAAATACGCCCCTAACCTACCTATATATTATATTTTAGTGCCGTATCTAACAAGCATCTTTGCGCCATTCGTAGCAGCAGTCGTGCTCTTTGTAAACGCTCTATAAGGCGCTATCTGTGTAGTGTATGGTTTGACGTGTTGCAGGTTCCTGGTGTGCATGCTGCACAAGCTGGGCTTCGACAAGGAGAACGTGTACGAGGAGCTGCGCGCGGCCGTGCACGCGGCGCCGCAGTTCCGCTTCGACTGGTTCCTCAAGTCGCGCACCGCCGTCGAGCTGCAGCGCAGGTACCACTACTGACCCGCTTGACTTACACATCCATACTAATATTATAAAGGCGAAAGTGTGTCTCTTCACACTTAAGCCGCTGAACCGATTTAGTTGAAATTTGGTATAGAGATAGTTTGAGTCCCGGGGAAGGACATAGGTTAGCTTTTTTATGTCAGAAATCATCCCTGAAGAGAGTGTAAAGGGGGGTGGAATTGAAAGAGTTAATGAATTGCCTAATAATTGAATTAAGCAGTACGCGAATTGAATGATTGCTATTAGCATTATCCAGGCGCTATACCTACTTTAGCTGCTGTCACTAATTCCACGCAAACGAAGTCGCGGGCAAAAGCTAGTTGATTAATGTTTAGTGCAAATTAATAAGAAAAAAATAATTTTCAGATGTAACACGCTAATCACACTAATCGAAAGAGAAAACCAAGAACTAGAGGAGAAGGAACGGGCGGAAAAGAAGAAAAAGGGCGGTCCCGCCAACCAGAACACACCGAGCGGAGCCTCCAAGGGCGCCGCCAACAAGCGCAAGGCCGACAACACGCCCGACAACGCGCAGAAACACAAGAAGAAGAAGAAATGAGCCGCGGCCGGCCGCCTCCGAGCCGCACACACCCACACCCACCCACGGTCTACCTTACATTAAACCTCCTTATTCATAACACTTTACAAGACTCGATTAGTTCATTTATGTTTTATCCCTTTCTTACAAATACATAAGTCGAAATGACAGATTAAGACGAACGATTAATATTAATGGAGGCTTGTAGTGCGTTTATGAATAACGGTAATACCCTCCCGGCCTATACACGCCGCGTCTCAAAGTACGAACGCGATACTGGCGCTGCGAAGTAGCAATACGCAGTGTGTACAGTCGCCTTCAGATATATGGGAGCGGCCAACGTGCTCACTAATATCTGAACAAGCCTCTATTGTCAAGGCGTTTAGAGTGCGTGCTCAGATATTTATGAGCACATTGGTCGCTCCGCGACTGTACAACCTATACGAATAATAAATGTTAGTCCCGATGTTTAAATTTACTTTTTTTACGTCTCTCTGTTTGTTCCACCTCTGGTCTGTGACGGCAGTAATAGTTAAGAATTTTCTTCTTATCTAAATAGTGTGTGTTGAATGAGTATTGTAATAAATTGTGTGTGATTTCGATCCGTGTCGATGTAGCTTTGAATTCCAGTATTTTTAAGGCCCTAATTTATTTTCTGACAGATCTGCATAAGTTTTAAATTTAATAAAAGCTTAGCCTGTAATATTATCTATCTCAACCTAATGCTGTCAATATCAGGAAGGATGCCATGAAATGAAATTGCCACAATGGAAATAAGGCGTGAAAAACAGTACAATAAAGTTTAATGTAATGGTCAGTTGTGATGATACCCTTCCTACCCTCTACTATCCAGTGAGATTACCCAAAACGACCAGCGTGTGATATAATAGATATTTGTGAAACAATTAAAATCAAGTGATATTTTTACCTATGAAGTGTTAATAACAGGTCATGAGATTTTACATTTATTACAATAAATTGATACTCAATCCGTTCCATTTGTTTTATTGTTACTCATTAACAAGCTCAATAATAATAATACATTTTGGTTGACGATTATAAATTATACTCAGATTTTTATTACTTGTAGTAAATACATAAATTGGAGAATGTCAATTTGAATAATTATTGGTATGCCATGCCCATTTCACGAAAATTTGTATGTAGATTACAACAAGCGGAGGTCTTTGCCACCACACTTCGGATCTTCGGAGAACGCAAACGAATGCTCATTGGCGTTCGCCAAACCGTCCAGACAGGACCAACGAAGGCTTTAGTTGCGTTCGTTGGCTGGGTGTGTACGCGGCTTAATGCAAGCTAGCCTCTTTTTACCCCACATTGGCAAATCAAAAGGAGGGTAATGATTAATAAATACATATGTTGGTTAGACTCTTGCGTGCATTACAAGAGCGACATTAGAACTTCCTCTCTAGTAAATAAACGACAGCTTACTCGCAACTAATAAAAAATCTGAGTATAGTTATTCATTGTTGTGGCATCTCAAAAACCATGATAATTGCTTGGAGTGTTCATATAGCGCTTAAAATTATTTCAGTTTATATATTTTAATTTGATATATTTTCGAATTCCCAACATCAAGAACGCTATTCGTTTCTTTTTTGACAACCGCCATGTCACGGACTCGCAGTTATTAACAAAAACTCTTCTTATTTTGTAAAATTATATATTACCTATTATAGTAGTATACCCTATAATGGACACGGAACCAGTAATGGGACAAAAAAACACAATTCCTCTAAAATAAGTATATAAAAGTAGTTTATAAACACTGGATATATTTTTATCATAAATAAGAGTCCTAGAGCTGATTATGTTTGAATTTTTATTAGATTCGGTTATTTTTTAAGAAATGTGCGTCAACCCAAAAGTTGTCGTGCCACTGAAAAAAAATATTACTAAAAATTCTTAACAACTTCGCTAAGAGAGGTGAGTTAATTTATTAAATTTTAATTAATTAATACTTGATGAAAACTAGAATGTGTTTTGTTAATTGCATTTACCATAAGATAAGGTATACAACACACTATGTTGTGACTCCACAGATGTAAAAAAATAGTGGTATTTGGCCCAATCCCATTATAGGAGCTGTAAAACTGCATACCTCCTATGATGGGACAATTGACATAATGATGCTTGCCATGCCATAATTTCATGTTTTAAACAATACAGAAGTAAAATGTAGTTACGAAATATGTCAACCAGGAGGTATTCTCGGACTTAGGATAAATTAATATCGTTTTTCCAAACTTTTATTTAACTTGCCTTGTTAGTTAGTGTGGGTCAAATCTTGGTAGCTGAATTTGACCCACTTTTCGATTTCCGATTCAGTTGAAATTTTGTGTAAGTACGTAATTAAGTATGCAAATCGGATGATAATGCAACATTATGATAACATGGACTTGATCTGATGATGGAGACAGGAGGTGGCCATGGGAACTTTATCGCAATAAACCCTAACTAATTGTGTTTGGGTATATTAGAATTGTCTCGATGAATCTAATACAATAATAATTGGCTGTGGAAAGAAAAATACATTCAGCGATAAAAGCTTATACCAAAAATTGATTTTTTTGCCATAACTTATTCCCCATTTCAATATTTTATACTGATAGAGCAATGTCCATTATAGGGGGCCCATTACTGGATCCACGTCCATTACCGGGGGCCCATTACTGGAGCTTTGGTGTCCATGACTGGAGAAAAAAAGCATAGTTGTAATTTGTTAATTATGTGGAAACTCATTGCAGTATATTTGATACAACACGCCTAAAACATGAAAGGCGGATAGGACTTTCATCTTTTAACACGCTAAGCGGAAGACCATTTACATGTACAAGGGAAATATCATAAATACTCCAAATTTCCTCTTAAATGTCCCATGACTGGTGCTGTTACTATATAAGATAATTTCACACAGATCAACCTACGGCCACAGTAAGTAAAATCTTTATAAAATGGTACCTATGGGATGGGTGATTGTGTGGACATGACGGTTGTCACAAAAAAAATTGTATAACGCTCCAGGCTCATTCCTTGCTAACATTTTTATCTCAAGAGCACTTTGTATGATCTTAACACAAGGTTGTTTATTAATAGTGTGAATTAGGCTCACTTCAGTGCGACGCGAATACTCGGTTAGGGTGGTATTTCATTTCATCTTTGTCCAATGTGTATTGCGTCTCAAATTTTGTTTAATGAGATAGTGAGACGCAATGACATTGGACATAGAATGTGGACAGGTTGAATACCACCCTTAGTGAAATATATGAACTACATATATTATGGAGAATTGGAGACTACACATCAGGGATGTTGCGGATGCAGATTTTTTGACATCCGCGGATGCGGATGCGGATATTTAAAGCCTCACATCCGCGGATGCGGGTGTCAAGATTTGGTACTTAAAAAACGTCAAATATTACATTTTTAGCATTTTTTATTTTAAAAAAACGAAACGTTTAGTATTTGAACAAGAATATAGGTGCGTTTTATTTAATAAACTAACTTGGCTGACTTTTCGGGATCTAGACGATTTCGTTATATATAATGACGAAATTACCTAGCACTTACGCCGCCGGCGCCGCTGCTATTAATACGTTCCTGTTACCGACTTGGTCGACATCCGCATCATGCGGATGCTCCGCATCGATTTTATGCGGATGCGGATGTTGAAAATAATGCGGATGCGAATATTCGCAACATCCCTGCTAATGTGGCTAAACGCGTTGTATAGGCTTCATATTATACTCTCCGTTGCGGATCGTCGGATGCGTATCGGAGTCGGACTGAATTAAGCCTAGGCATAGAGAACAATAAGTAAGCATCGAGTGCCATTCATGGCTAAAGGGGCCCACAGATTACCAGTTCGCCGGACGATATCAGCCTGTCAGTTGTTCGGAACAGTCACCTTTTGCGTTTATCTGACAGGCTGATATCGTCCGGCGAACTGGTAATCTGTAAGCCTCTTAAAAACCTATTAAATTGATAATAATGAGTTTTAAGTCAGCTTTATTAAAACTTATTCTTAATAATAATATGAGCTTCAATTTAAGCGGTTCGATGACACTACGCCAGACACAATAAAAAGAACAATGGAATGATGTCTATAGCCGTCTAGTATGCCCCAGGATGTTAATAATATCATACCTCCCGTACAAACTAATATTAACGGTTAGCAAAGAGAATTTGAAATAGAGGAATATTGTCAAAGTAAAATATGTAGTCAGTAGGATAGGCCTAAGGTATGGTGCCATCTTTTCGAGCGATGACGCCACCTTTGGCCTTCATTTGTCGAAAGATGACAGTAAATGTACTGACTACATGATTTACTTTGACAATATTCCTCTAGTCTAAATTCTCCTTGCGGTAAGTAAAGCCCGCTCCACATTCGTGCGCGAAGTGGAGTCGAGTTCGCAGATCTGCGAGCGTGTAGCGGGCGTAAGAGTAGCCATGTATAGGGCGACCAGTATGCTCGCTTATTTCCCTATCGTCTCTAAGGCATATACTCATTGAATTATTAGTTTTCTAGAATATATAAGATATTATAGATGATAACGATAAATATAAGATTGAAAACGTCCGTTCACGGCGAGGAGCCGGCGTCGTCGGTGGAGCCCGCCGGCGCGCCCAGCCCGTACAGGTGCCCACTCGTGCTCTCGATGTTGCCGTCGAAGAATATCTGACCAACATACTACATATTACCACAGAATAAATAATAGTACTACCGTACGGAAAGGAAACTTCCTACAAAACCCAAGTTTGACAGCGGTTCAGGGTCGAATCATGCTGTCGCTTTCTAATATATGGCACTATCCCTTTCGGCTATTTAGGGTTGTCAAAATTCAAGCCATTATCTTATCTGTGGTCGTGCACGCAAAGGGACGTCAAGTTGTGTCAACCCTAATAATTGCTTGGAGCAATGCTGAGCCGAGTTTGGCCGAAGTCAGGAGTTTCGCACCCCTGACATTACACCTAATCTCGTTATTCATAAATTTCATATTTGTCGAATCTAACAAACCGTTGATAATCGTCATTATATTTCTGTTTGTTAGAAAGACAGGCGTATTCGGATTTTAATAATTGGATCTGGATCAGATCCATAACTGATCCAGATCTACTTAATTATTAAAATCCGCATACGCCTGAGACAAAGAGTGATGGTGCCGTTATAAACGTCATGATTACTTAACTAGGGCTTGCATTATCCGCATTATCCATTTTTTGTATCCGGATATTTCGAATATTTATAATTTTACTATCCGGATATCCGGATAAAACGGATAATTCGAATACTTGCCTTTTATTTAACAAAACTTACACGAACTTTATAAAAAATGTAATAGAATCAAATTTTACGTATAAAAGGTTGCGTAACAGCAAATGCTAAGGTATTTTTTAGGAGTTCTACCTTTTGTCAAAATTTTATTGTCCGAATTTCACTTGGTAAATTGTTTCTCTGAAGCTTTACTGTGACATGAATGAATATCAACCTTCGGCAAATTTTATTTTTTAACAACATATAGTTTATGAAGATACTTCAACCCTCCGCTTAATATTGGCACCCTGCGCTGCGAAATTCATTTCTTAAGTGACTTCAGATGATCACAAGATATTTGGCGTTATGTCATTAAAATTTTACAACCATGAATTATTTATAATTACGGTCAAACTCTCTTCAGTTAAGAAATTGGCGTCTTATTGACATATGATATTTAGAGAATCAAATACGTCTTCTAACTGCTGAGATATTACATTGTATTTAAGGTCAATCAAGGCTTTCATAACAGATTTATTCAAAATGCAGAATGCTAAAACTTTCTTATTCGTTCGGGAGTTCAATATCAACCGTAGTTCTCCTCCGTTGGACCCATTTTAGTTCTTTTCGCACGTTATTAATAATGTTTTCACTGTTTTCAGACGCTAATAATAATGTAGCGCGTTTGACAAGAACACGGTACAAGTACATTCAAATTCAAAGTTACTTCGTACGTTTTACGGAGCTAGGTAGTTCTGCATAAAATTGTTCCCAAGTATTAAAAAAAATAAGGGAGTAGACGACAATCAAGGAGAAATACTTAAATCATCAGTTTTTATACCGTAAAAATGTTGTTCTTATTAAATAATTAAATCAACCGACATTGTTTACGTTACAATTTTCAACGTTTTTGAAATAGTTTTCTTAAAAAATTGAATGATATTTTTGTCATAAATGGTATTCGAATAATTCATTTTATCCGGATATTAACTTCATCTAAATCAGGATAGTACATTGGACGGATATCCGGATATCCGGATTGCAAGCCCTATACATAACACTTTATTTTAGGTAAAGAGGAGTTCAATTGCAAATGATGTAAACAAATGTACTTGAGTGATTGAGTGATTCTTTGATTTGGAGTAAATCGGCGGGTCCACGGTAAAAAAATAAAAAATCTTTATTTTGGGTATTTGTTTGATCATAATCAAATGTTTAGGACGCAAGGATGTTGAAAAACGTTTTGGTCCCTTTCTGCGAAGATATGGACCTCGCAATTTTAAAGTGTCATGGTGATGACTTTGTATGGCGTTAATACATGGTAATGACAAATTGACCGTAGTTCTGTAGAAGGCGACCAACTTTTTATTTTTGTCAAAGTGACTTACACCCTAACTCAGTAGCTTTGGTCGCTTTCTGCATTGATAAAAAAATTGAGTTGGTCGTTTTCTGCATAACTACGGTCAATTATCATTTTCACCATAAAAATAATTATATATTTTTCTCACTTTATGTGAAATAAAATAAAATACAATAAAATACAACAAAGAAAAAATAACTCTCCTTCGGCAAATTTTGTTAAAAGACAACATAAACAATAAAAAAAAACCGGGCAAGTGCGAGTCGGACTCGCGCACGAAGGGTTCCGTACCATAATGCAAAAAACGGTCACCCATCCAAGTACTGACCCCGCCCGACGTTGCTTAACTTCGGTCAAAAATCACGTTTGTTGTATGGGAGCCCCATTTAAATCTTTATTTTATTCTGTTTTTAGTATTTGTTGTTATAGCGGCAACAGAAATACATCATATGTGAAGATTTCAACTGTCTAGCTATAACGGTTCGTGAGATACAGCCTGGTGACAGACAGACGGACGGACGGACGGACGGACGGACGGACGGACGGACAGCGGAGTCTTAGTAATAGGGTCCCGTTTTACCCTTTGGGTACGGAACCCTAAAAAGCGTTTCATATTCTTACCGTGGAAAAATAGTCATTACCGTGGTCGAAAAATACCGTAGTTCCGTGGTAATGACTACGGTAATGATAAAAACTATCATTTTGTCTCATAACCCTAAACATAGTTAATGTTCCAGAACATTCTTCCAATTACATCATAACAGTTCGAATAAGTTATCATATCAAATAGGATTCGTATTAAAATGATTTCCATTTACCGAGAAATAAGACACACGGAACTGACACATTTTTTTGGACGAAACCACGGTAATCGAGTTATTATTTAAAAATAAAATATATACGGGCACAAATGTTGAAGTGTGTTCCCACTGTCGATTAATAGGCGACGAAAGGCACGCGGTGGCAGTGGCAGGATCTCAGCACATTCCTTCTATTGGACAGCTATATGATGTGCAAATAGCATCCACGGAAATGACGGTACCGCGAGGCCGGAAAAGTTCGACGCTGCCATGTAGTTCTGTACGACACAATTTAATTTGTGCAATCAATAATGAATGTATTAACTAATATAGTTTTAGGCACTTAGTAAATACTAGCCATAAAGTTACATTTAAATTGACTTTTAGCTCATGTTTTGATGAAATCTGGTCAGGCGACACGCGTTGGTAGTGACATTATGACCCTTTGGAGCCTTAAAAAACATAGATCTTCTTAAGATATCGTGAAATGGTAAACGGCCTGTACTAATATTTTTTTATTTACTACTTATAATTATAAGACGGTAAAGATCCAACTTCGTTTAGTACCGAAAAACGCGGGCGACATGCATTTACACCAAATCAAAGAATGACCCACTTCATTACTTCGTAATCTCGCACTGTTTGAGAACAACCATCATCTTATTAACAATTTAATTTATACCTACCTATACAGAAATGTTTTATATCCATTTGAGGCAAATTATATGTTAATTAAGTATACATGTATTCACATTCAGTGAAAACAATTAACTTAAGTACGTAAAAAAATTACAAATGAGGTAAACGGCCCCAAGTTCGTGTTAGTACGTTATTTCGTTAGTTTTGTTTCTGGCGCAAATAATAAGGAATTCAATTATTTTTTATTCTAATTATACATATGAAAAAAATCTGTATTATTTAATCTCTTCAATAAAGTAATAACCAATATTTTAGTAATTAAACTGAGAGTAATACGACGGTCGAAACTGTCAGAGGGCCGCGAACAGCTGTGTTGTATGCGTGCACTTTTTTTAGGCGTAAGGTGCGCGCTCTCACTTGTTAAGCTTATATGAAGGAAAAGCTAAACCCATTCGAATAAAAGTTTTTGGGAGTGTTTCTGTGGGTTCCTTAGTAATTGATTTGATAAGAAAAAAGATTGAATATATGCATAGAAATAACTTAAAATTGCAATAAATCGACTCACGAAATAGCGGTCATTTTATTTTTCGTGTGTCTCCTATTTCGTGCCACTAACGAATCAAGGATTTTCTAGATACATTTTGAGTGCTTGTTTTTAAATATAACAACGAAGATAATTAAAAAAATAAATTAGTAAACAATTAATGTATTTCATGAAGTTTCGTATGAGCGAAATTCGGTATATGTTTTTTTCACTAGAATTCTCATAAAACGAATTTGAATGTGACCCGAGTTAAAAATTTTAAGGTATATTCCACGTATATTCTCATATTAACTACTAGCACAATTTTATTTATTATTCAATTTATTTGATTTATTTTTGTGTATGTTTATATTTAACGTATAAGATAGTAAATTATTTTTTGTAAATATTTTTTATTTTTTAATTTATTTTAATTTTAATTTTTATTTAATTATTTAAATAGTTTGGCTCTTAATCACGTATTAAAGTACCCATATGGTTTACAAAGTCTTAATTCAACCATTAAAGACGACGAGTACAAAAAACTTTAAGCTAGCTCTCAAATATTTTTTTTTAATATTATTTTTAATTTGACCATACAATTATTCGTAAGTAGGTAAGACCGTTAAATATAAATGATTATCAGCAAATTATCACCAATTACTCTAAGAAAACTTTATGCCGAAACAGGGGACACGAATTCACGAACTTAGGAGCTGACCTAAATTTGTATCACGAAATGGGAGCCAAATAAGAGGTTCACGACAAAATTCATATAAAAAAAAGTTTCAACTAAAACCCTACAGTTTATACATTAAATTATCAACAAAGAACTAATATAACTTATTCAAAAGCTTTCAAGGTAATGATATGCTTAGTAATATTTAAAAAAATATACAAACTCTCAACTCACTCTCAAGAGCCTTAACCTGCCGAAACAGGGGTCCTTTACCTTGCTAACAAAAATCTGTCATATTTGTTTACATTATTCGCAATTTCTATTGAACTTTAGGTAAATTAAAAGGTCGGAATTAAAGGTAAAAACAATGAAATTATATCGCGGTAGACCCGTTTGTGTAATTAAATATGTGTACAAAACGCGAGAGTTTAAAGTGTTAAACTTTAGGTAAGTTGTCATTGTCAGCAATGTTAATACGTGTTTTTAATTTCATGGCATTACATATGCTGCCCATTTAAATTTGGACTGTGGTTTTAGTATAGGTACTTACCTCTTTGATCTTGAAGAAGGCCATGCCGGTGAGGTGCGAGTCGGAGCCGGCCTGGTGCTGCGGCCCCACGCGCCGGAGCTCCAGCTGATCTGCTACCTCTTGTAGCCCCCCTTTTAGGTTCTTGCATAATTTCATTAAATACTGAAATATACATAATAAGGTACAATGAGAAAAAACTTCATTTTAATTTCAATTGCAAATACAGGCAAGCTAATATCAGTTGATCTTGTTTCTCCATCAGCCCAAGCTGAAAAGTTTGTAATATTTAGCTCTACAACACATTAGCTATCATTTTTATTATTTCATCGAGATGAAAACTTTTACCATAATTCCATCATACTCATATCATGGTCCATTTTTGGAATTATTACCCGAAATATATCTTATATGGTACCAATAATTTTATACTGAAGTGACAGCCACGACGAGGTTTGATGAAACACATTGTAGAAGCCCAAAACTAATATTATTCATACAACAGTAAGATTAAATTGAAAAAGTTGAAGAAAAATTAGTCTCTTCAAAATAGTAGTTTCACTATACGAGTATGACATTGCATACTTTCAGGCTTAACTAGGTAGTATAAAAACAAAATTACTTTGACATCATATACAGTTGGAAAATACAACCGTAGACTTTCAAAGAAATCATTCTCTTCCTGAGGCAAATTTTGATCAGTCAGCAGCTTTAGTAGGTATCCAAAATCGTAGCCGGAGTGAAAGCTCAACCAGTTAATGTTATCCATTAATACTATGCCTGAAATAAATAATACAGGAATTATAAAAAAAAAAATATGTATTTAAAAACCATTATGTATATTCCATCGATGACTCTATAATTCATGCATTCGTGATCAAGATCATTATCACAAAATAAAGGCAATGGAGGGATTTTTTTGGTTGGGGAGACCGTCATAGTGCATGAACTCTCGTATTTGTATACGTACGTCGCTCAGACACAGTCAGAAAGGAAGAGCTTCGCTCCTTCTGCTCCACCGCCCCTGTGTAAGTGGGGTATGCGGACAAACGCAAGAGTTAGAAGCGACGAAAAAACATGTAGACGGTCTTACCTGATAGACGGTCTTTTTCTCATTGATCTTAGCCAATAAGAGGCTCTAACATCAATATATTTCTTACGAGGCCTTATGGACGTCCTATAAACCACATTTATGTTAGAATATAAATGAAGCAACCAACCTGAAGACATGAGCAGTTCTGCAAACTCTAATGGTTCAATGCCATGCTCCTCGTGCTCTCTAAACTGAAGCCCAGAATTCTGCAGTAAATCAATGGAGTCCTGTGCATACATATCCTCCCTACAAAAAATATTATAAATGCTATGTATCAAAAACGGGGTATTTATTTACTGTGTAATTTGTTTTTATGAGTTCCATATATTTAGGCACAGTTAGGTACTAAAAAAACTATTTCGTTTCTTATAAGGTGCAGGGGGACAATTTAGACTGCGGGGTAATTTCAACTAATCGAAATATCTTCCATGTTTTACATTATTAACTAGAGACACACAACACACACAACACATCTTTTTCGCTATCTAGACATATATGGCACTCTAGTTAAAAATGTAAAACATGGAAGATATTACGATTAGTTGAAATTATCCCGCAGTCGAAATTGGGCCCCTCAGACCTTAGTTACAACTTTTTACTGACTGAACTTTTAAGCTACTTATTAAGACGATTTTAACACGCCCAAATTCAAAATCTGAAGGGGTATCTTTAAATCTTATTTAAATATATCTCGAACATATATGAAATGGAACATCTGGACACCCACAAAGGGCCACTTGCACCATTCACTTACCCAGGGTTAACCGGTTAAACCTGGAGTTGCCATGTACAATTTGACATTAGGTTAACAGTTTAACCGGTTAACCCCGGGTTAGTGGGATGGTGCAACTGGTGCTAAGGATTGTTTTGTACAGAAGGAGAAAATTACATCAAAGCAAATTTTGTCAATTAAATATAAATTGGTATTTTTATCTCAGCTAATCTTATCTCCAATAAGATAAAGAATTGAAGGTCTTACTGCAAATTGAACTTGAAGTTGAACTGCCATGTGGTGCAGCCTGGAGGTGTCTTCCCATTCTCATCCATGAATGTTAGCCCCAGCTGAATTATCCGTAGCAGATCTACATTACACCTAAAATAAAATTAATGGCTTTTTATAAAATATTCAGTCTTTATTTACCATCTTATCTTATAATCTATATATTTATATATAACTGTTGATGTTACAAATTCCCTTTATTATTTAAAAATGTGGCCTTGCAGTAAATTATATTTGAAATATAGTATTCTATTTTATATATTTAAATGGCATTGCACAAAATATAAATGCAAGACTTATTGCAAAATCACATTTTATACAACTCAACCAGCTATAGGTAACAAACAAAGACAAAATACAAATAGTGCAAAGTAAAAAGTGTATATTACATTGTATGTTATGTAATACACAGGATATCAAACTTCAACATTTATTCAGCAAATAGGCCACAAGGGCATGTCAACATTGAATATACATACAAGCAAAAATAATAATAATACATCAACAATTATATTATATTATAATTAAATTTTTTGTTAAAATTTAAAGTATTTTATAATTTTATATGTAAAGGTTATTGATGATCCTAATTTCCAGTGTGTTGTGAATAAAAAATGAACTTTACAAGCTTATAATAAAATTAGTTATAATAATTAATTTTCACCACACCAGCTCGGAAAGCCTTACTTTGCACTTCAAAAACTGATAGCAAAGTTGCATTTTATTCACATGTGAGGCAAAGTAATCAAATGCAAATTTTGAGTTGTTTTCTTATGTTTTCTGGTAGAATTGACTTTTAAATGATGATTTTGGATGATAAATATTTAATAACATTAATTTGGATTTGATTTGGTTTGATTTTGTTTGATATCTTACATTTAATATTTGCTTCGGGTTGGTGTGGTGAAAAATTTTGTGTTTCACTTGGGGGCAAATTTTGTTTAACCCTCGTGCTTTGAAACCCTCGCAACGCTCAAGATTCCATTTCCGAACCACTCGCTACGCTCATGGTTCAATTTTGGAATCTTTCGCTTGCTTGGGTATCAATATTAGCACGAGCGGTTAAACAACAACTTTGCCCCCTTGTAAAACAAATAACTATTAATAGTTACCTGAGTAGTTGGTACTGATAATCTGCTGTGGATCTGAATTCACCAATAGGCCTCGCCACCACTCCTGGAAACTCTGTGTCCATTGCCACCCAGTGGTACTTTTGCACAATCTGAAGAACACACATAAAAAATATATATCACACTTAAAAATCTACTTACAAAAGCTCCTTAACCTTCTAAACCCAAACCACAGCTTATGAGCTGCATGTGGTTATTTAGACTTGTTACTTAAAATTTCTCAAAAACGATAGGTACCTACTTAGATTATTTACCACCAATCAAATAAACATTCGTGGAGTCAAGTGTAAAAATATGGGTGCACTCATCATACTCAAAAATATGTCCCCTAGCTCTTATGTAAGCGAATTAAGAACTATGGGACATATTATTGAGTAAGCTGTATTGTATGCACCCATATTTTTACACTTGACTTCACCTTTTTGAGATTATGAAAGGGCTGATGCTAAATCGAAAACAAATATTTCTATTAGTATCTGAGTATTGTTCAGAATGTTTTTTAAGTACATTCAGGTTTTATATGTCCAATAATTTTTACACACCACTGATGATGTTTTACTTACTTTGAGGAACAGCTATAATATATCACAAGGATTTATATGTAATAAAAAATGTTTACCTTTCGAATAACATGAAATTCCTCATGGAGATTGTGGTTCCAAACATTTTTGATTGCACAGTCATCTTTCAATGAATTCATATTTACGCCGAAACTAGCGGTTGGCATCTGTAGAATCATAGCTTTTGGCACGTTAGTGTAAAAGCGGATATAAGCACGATATGCGACGAGTAAACTTGAAAGTGAATGAATTTGTATAAATAGTCCTCGGAAGGGCAAAACTGCAGTTTTCCTTTTTGAAAAATTTGACTGCAATTAGATTAGCCAGGGGCACCTGCGCAGAGATTTAAAATCAATAAATAAGCCGGGAATAAAAGCGTTTGATCATTTATGTTTATGAGGCTATGCCGACCCTATTTGAGGCAAAAGTACTTCGTTTCTTAATATATATATTTTTAAATTTCAACACTAGTACTGTATATGTATATTACACAATTAACTAGCGTTATTTGAGATTTAGATATCTAAATTCACATTTGCCATTGCAGTTGCATTCTTACTTTCTTACTGCTATGCTCATTACACTGAACTGACGTTAGTTTGACAGTGACAGATAGGACAACTTTTTTAAAAGGGGTCTATCATGTAATGGGCTCTACAAACCCCACTGAATATCGCTTGCGATATATAGTCTGGCACACCCAAATTATCAGTGAATAAGAATAAAAACAAAACTATACTCATCCCTTTCTTTTAGGTTTAAGACAAAGACAGTATAATTCTTTCTATCTATGTTTGAAATGAGCAGGAATGGTCTCATTTCCACAGAGTAGGAGAAACAGTCCCTGGCCAGACCTAGTTTGGCTAAATGATCGAACGCTTTTATTCCCGGCTATTTATACCTACACTGCGGGCATTGCGGCATTTTGATCGATCGATTATTTTCATATCGCTCCTTGAGAAACATAACGTCATTATCCAAAAAATGGGGTTTTTGAGTTAATAACGCCATCTAGCTCGTATGATCGTAACGCACGCAATACGAAGACACCTATCGCCCTAGCTCTATTAGAACCGCCAGAGGGCGCTAATGTCGTTATGGCGAATAGAGGGAATAGGTGCCCGTCTCATAGGAACAATGTCATTAAAGGGAAGTAAATTGTATTTTTTTGCTTAGTGACGGTTTTCTATGAGATTCAATGGTAAGTACGTCAATTTACATAAGAAATAGTGTATCTATACGTACTATGTCACTTTAAACTTATAATATGGTATCAAAATCAAAACTCAATTTAAAGCAATATCGTACTTTTCCCTTTAAGGACACTTGTACTTTTGAATTTAATAGAATAGAATAACGTTTTGAAATAAGTAAAGTGACATTATACCTATAATGACGGTTTTGCTTAAAACTTAAAGCCATAATGCTGACTAAAAATAAAAACGTACTGTTCTTTTACTTTAAGTGACATTGTGATTTTAAGAAGCTGACAGAAGTTTTAGCAGGTCGATCGTCATTATCTGTGTAGTGTCAATATGCTAGCTTAGTTTACCATAGCGACAGTTGGCATGCTTAAGTGAAAAATGTCGTTTTAAGCTTAAAGCCACTACAACGCTTATAACGGTGTGGTTAATGAATGTCACTCGTTGTTTAATGTCACTGTGTTGTATTTTTTCTATAAGGTTCATAATAGAGTTGTATTATGTGTACCTACTAGACGACTATTTATAATTAGATAGATATAGCCACATTAGGAGCTCTATTGATCTAACTGTGGAACTAGGTTGGTATGTGTAAGATTCCCATATTTATTAATTATAATATAATATTATTTATGTGTTGTGTGATACTTTTTCATTCATCAAAATTTGCAAGTTATTTTTGTGATGTCTGTTATGTTCCAATTTTATTTCTGACAAGGTGACACAAAACACACATTAATTATTATTATCACTAGGTAGGTACTTACCTATTAATTACCCATAAAACTATTGTTCTCTTACAGTAGAAAATGTCTCAATGTGTCTTAAATGACAAAAAAGTTTAAAGCTATTTTAATAAAGTTAATACTACTGTTTTAGGTAGTTGAAACTGTTAATAAAGATAATACTTATGATGATGAAGAATTCGTACCTCCTTCAGAAGAGCTAGTTCTAATAACGTAATGTGTCGCATGTGAGTTTTTTGTTGTTTTTCCGGGTTGGTTTAATTTTGCTACTGGCTGTTTCTAAAGTATTTATAATGTTGTTATTTTGAATTTGAACTTCTGAATGTGTATTTGTGGTATCTCTTCTTGTAAGGTGTCAAAATTACTTCGTAATTCTAAGTTAAACTGATCGTGGTTACAAATAAGAGTGTGTTTCTGTTTAGGTGTTTTGCCTATTTATGAATTAATTGCTTACGGTGGATTTAAGTCTTAAACTTTATTTTTGCTCTCACGGGTCTGTGATCGGAACTAAATTTAAACCTATTGATGTACCTAATACCTACATAAATAAATATCTAATTAAACTTTTGTCAGATGAAAATATTATTATATAAGTAGTCAATTTCGTGTGTGATATTCCGCCAGGCGAAGTCCAGGTCCAGCGACTTTGAAGTTTTTTTGAGAAAGAAGGAATTACTTATCTACGTTCATGTTTCGACCAAAGGCAAATGGAATAGACCTAGAACTACGGTCGTTTCTGCTGCCAAGGCCATATTATGTATGTGTGCTTGATCTGACTTCACCAAGGACAATGGTCCATGTTTCCTGCTTTTCATCAGTAGATTTATTTAGAGGGTCATAATCTCGTAATACTCTTCAATCTTATCATCGCAATGTGTAGATGTTGATGCGTAGGCTTTGATTGCGGTTAAAGTAGGTATATAGCTTTGGGATTTGGGATATGCTTAACGTCAACACAGCCACCTTGTCGGAGTAATTTGATAATCCGACAATGTTGTCCTGCCACTTCTTTTTGACGACAAAGCGTGTGGGTATCTTCCGCCGGGTAGTTTCAAAGTAGCGCCAATAACAGAAAAGCTAACGGAAAAACGTCTGAGGTGGTACGGTCATGTACAGAGGCGTCCTGTAGACTACATGGTTAAGGTAGCGCTCGATATTTCAACGACGAAGCGAGGACGTCGAAGACCACCTGCTACCTGGCTGACGACGGTTCAGCGAAACCTGAAAGACCTCAATATAGACGCCGACGTTGCACTCAATCGTGCAGAATGGAGGAAAAGAACAGGGAAGGCCGACCCCAAATAAATGAGAACAAGGCCTAGCAGGATGATGATGACGTGGGTATCTTCCGCCCGGGGATTCTTAGCACCACTTTTACAGGGTACTTAGCGCCGTAACGAGGAGTCGTACATGTCAAATTAGATTGGGCCATAAGCCCACCATGCTGGTTCAGTGCGGGTTGGTGGATCGCCAGAGGCTTGTTTGGTATTCCACAGGGTGACCACGTGCAGGAGAGGCTGGTCTGGGGTCCGTTACATGACATTCAGGCCCCTTACATCGCATCCCCCAATTATTATCCTCCCCTTTGTTTATTTACTTTGGTAATTTTTGATTGTAAAAATATAGCCAAACAAAACAAGCTAAGAATACTCTAGTTTTAAAGAAAAACTAGTCTTATTTGCTAATTTTTTAAGACTGAAAGTCGCTTACTTTAGTAAATATTAATTAACATCCATGTAAAATGATTCTATTTGCGCTTTTTCTTTGAAATAAACGTTAAGTTATATCAAATAACTGGATATAGTGTTGTTCCATAAATTGAATCAATATTGCGAAGTCGTCATGTGACATTAAGCAAAACTAAACGGAATAGTGACATTACAATTTTCTTTTAATTGAATTATCTTAGAAATTAAACAAAAAAAACACAGTTTACTCAAATGACTCACAAGATTAGTTTAAATCTAACAAAATATAGCAAAAAACTCTTTCTTTTATCTCTAGTACGGCAGTTTTAGACGTTTGAAGATTTCGAAAATTTTAAAGCTCTGTACCCAAAAAACACGTTTTTCGCTTAATGACACTGTGTTTCTCAAGGAGCGATATATTGTTCTTCAATAGAGGACATTTTATTGAAAATCGCATGCAATTATTTTCAGACTAAACTAGACGGTCGCATTCTGAGGGCTTACCATGAAAATCGAAATTTCGTTATTATCTATTGCTCGAATAAGCAAAGGCGATAAGAGGCAGATCCCCATATAAACTTACATGGCGATCCCAATTTGTCCCACCTGCCTTAGTATTTAGGTAAATAGGGTCAATGCGTCAGTTCACCGTCCAGTGCCTGTTTCCATCCACTTGGCGTAGTTGGCGTAGGTATAATTTGAATATATACCTGTATATTCAAATTATACGCAAGTCTTTGTAGCTACTTACGCCAAGTGGACAGACACAGGCACTGGATGGTGAACTGACGCATTTACCCTATTTTAGATTAATCAACTAGGTACCGTTAAGTAGGCATAAAATGCTTGATACCTGCACCTTAATAAACTCAGAATCTTAAATGGCTAGTCGGATCAATCTTACTCTGCATGTCATTTGCAATGACAAAGTGTGGCAAAATCATCATTAATATCAAATTAATAATATGAAAATATGACGTTTATAATGACTCCCCCTCACTTTGATCTATTCAAAGTGCAATCGGTGCAAAGTTAGGTTAGACGGACTCTAGTCACTGTGTAACCGCATTTAGCAAGTAAGCATCCTAAAGAGTAACCTTAGTAGGTAAGTAGGTACGTAGTTCTGACTGCACTAACTAGGAACACATTTTTAGAGTAGGTGGGTATTAGTTAGGATTCTAGTTATGATGTTAGTTAGGACGACTTAAATAAGTAAGATGCATCAAGGCCTAAGATCATTTATTGGTATAGTAACTTCGATCCGCTTACTAAAGTGTTTTGGTGTTAAGTATTCGTTTTTGAAGGAGGTGAACGTACAATAAAAACAATTATTATAACAAGACTCAAATACACTTTATTCATACAGCTAGAGCTAGACCAACCATTAAATAAACAAGTATAGCATACTTATAGCACAGATTAACTGCGTTATTTGTAGAGGTATTACTCGACTCCTGACTCGGCATAGCATCAAGAACGCTAGGTTTTCCATCGTTGTCACAGGTAAACATTGTGCTGTTGACGCAAACACCTTCTATAGGACTATAGAGAGTGTTTTCGGGGCACTGTATTAGTCTGGCGGTAGCGAGTTGGTTTAGCCCTTGAACGCAAGCAACATACATGGTGCAATTTTTGTCTTTGCTTCCCTCAAAGTTTCCTACGCTAATGCAATTGTACGCCGGATAGCACTGATAGCTGGTCACGTTCGTACACTGGTGGTCTACGTGGCTGTAGACAAAGTTATCTGGACAGCTGAGGTCTATTTGCGTGTAAACACCTGGAGCGCCTTGAAGACACATGGTGTATCCTTGGCAGTTGGGCAAGTTCTCGTTTGGAAACCGTCCACGGGCCGAGCAACTAGCTTGACTGACGTCGCTCAATAAGCCCTGCAATTGAAACGCTAATCCTTTATCTGCTTAACAGTTTAATAGGCCCCTAAGTCTAGGTACACGTATAACGATCGTTTGATTACAAGAAAGAAAACAACGCATGTTCTTGACGTGTTAAACACATATGACTCATTGATACTGTAGGCTAAACCATCAACACTAAAATAAACGCAATGAAAAACTAAATCAAAAAACTGTCAATGTTGTAGGTACATATTTAAATGAATGCTTATTTAATTATTAATATATTGAATTGAGATTTTAAGATTTTACAATGGGAACAAAAGACTTACTATGATAAACACTGTAAAAATCCAAACTCGTGTCATTTTGAAAATAAAAGATATAAACTTATATATCCCAAACCCGTAGTAGCCCTTGGAAGACAATACTTAGTTTAATGGCAGCTTAACTTTTTAAAATAAAGTAATTAACGAGTAACACTTCCATTTATCTCGTATGAGATAAAACAAGTACTTATTGCGAGAGCCTCTTTAGTACTGTCTAAGCCTATAAGTTTATAACTTTTGGTAAATTATGTTATCGATACATTTGTATTCAGAAATAGGTGGCTTACATTTTTAAATATATAGCTAAGTAGCTGTATACATATATTTATTATTGTAATAAACGAAAAAAAGTGTTAGGTAAGTACCTACGCCTTTTATTGAATAATTTTACGGTTTAGCCTCACTTGTTTTTAGTCAATTGCGCGACATGTTTCGAAGAACCTAGGTGCCTAGACATGTTTAGGCGAGTGACTAAAAACAAGTGAGTCTAAAGTCTAAACCGTAAAATTATTCAATGGTAGTATGTCTCACAACAGTTTAAATTCGATTATAAGCCTTTTATTTTAGTAGAGTAGGTTTTTTGGTGTTTTGGTGGCTGATTAAAGTTTCTCACCAGGGTGACGATTTTTGAAATTTGCCTGCTCGATTTCGTGTATTTCGTTCAATAATAACTCCACTACTAGGCATTTAAATTCTACTAAAAGAATTGAAAACGAGTGGTCAATACCACTAGATTCCCAATTTCTATCGCTCGTATTTAATAAAATAGCATTTTGCCGTTTTCCACCGATTTTCGAGTGACGAAATCGAGCGATCGAAATTAAAAAATCGGCCCCCAGCAAAGCAAATGATCCTGGAACTGATTTTTCCACCGCCCATCAATATCGTCTCTATGGGCCAGGATCGCCGCTTTTCCTCTGACCAGGAAATTAGCTTATTTATTCGCGTACGAAACTTAGCAAAACCCTTAATTTGGCGCAAAACGTCAATCAATACTAGTGCTAAGGTTTTTTTCCCGGAAATATGCAAAAAGACGGTCAAAGGTAGTGCCTCCTGCGTCCCGTTGCCAATTTAAAGGTAAGAGACGGGAATTCAAAGTTGCCCTAGCTTACAGGGTACTTTCCTGTGCAATTTTCAGGAATTGCTTAGTATCTAGTAAATTGTACTAGATAGAAAGCTATAGAAATTTCGGGGGCGAAAAATCGACCTAGGTCTTATCTCGAGGTAAACGCGCATTTTTGAGTTTTTATAATTTTTCCGAGCAAAGCTCGGTTTCTTGATATTTTAATTTTAATCAAGAAAATGAGAACATCGACTATCGCACAACACTATGTTAGTATTAGCGAGATAGCAGATACAGATGTTGAGATACAACTAAGCTTCGCCTAGATTTCCACACAACAATGAAGTAAGTAAAATAATGTATATACGCATATTATTTATATCTGAACTATTCTATAGCTTGGCCTCTGCGTCATGAATGTGTGCTCTTCAGATTAAAAATCGACATACTTACCTGTATGTTGATATCACTTGAGGAAAATACTCTATTTAAACACGTTTTTTGATAAAAAGAATCATAAGATTTAAATCGTAAATCAAAATAATATCTGTTTTTACGTTGGGTGAAGAACACGTGAGTATTAGGTACCGGTACCCTACGTAGAAGTTAGAATGAAGGGTTAACTATATCTGACTGTATAATAAATACAATCTACCTAATTAAAATTATTTAATGAGCCTTTCTAAAAAACATGACTGTCTTAATTTAAAATTTGAAAACACCGACAAAAAAGTAGGTAATTTTACTTAAATCTGTTGAGTTCAAACATAAGCATTCAAAACCTATCACACCACTAATCCTTTTCGGAATACTGTAACTAAATCGGTTGATCCGTAGCAGTTTGAAAATGATTACAATCAGAATTAGCCTCGGTGCGTCTCGCTTACCTCGGTATATAGTCTGCTCGAGAAACTGAAAACGGTGAAAATAGAGATACTACTCCTAAAAATACGTGTGATACCTTATTAGATTCGTCATGATGCCTAGAAAAATGTATTCGAAGCGTGTATTATAATAAGTAGTAAATTTGTTGACATGTTTTAAATACACCATAATTATTTTTATTGCCTTTTAAATAATATTTAATGTTACTTAATCGCTTTTTCAAGCCGCGCGCGTTTCCCGAAAATGAGACGCGGAGGGCTGTGTACAGCGTTGAATAAAAAGTATAAATAATGGAGATACAGTTCTACAAGTATGGAATGTTTGATTGGAAATATCCTCCTCTTCAAAATACAAATACAAATGCGTTTATTTCATAGCTTTTTACATCAGTTCTCCTCTTTTATAATATTAATTTTAGTTTCTTAAATATTAATACTTTTTGAGATAAGTATTGGGGAAATAAAAAAATATCTATTTTTTCCCCCTTTTTTGATATTTTTTTGTGCTGATACTAGCTTCGAATACATTTTTCTAGGCATCATGACGAATCTAATGAGGTATCAGTATCACGCGTATTTTTAGGAGTAAGTAGTATCTTTATTTTGCACACTTTTCACAGTTTTTAGTTTCTCGAGCAGACTAATATGTAGAAACAAATACGAGCGACTGATAACAAAATTACATAATTTCGATATCATTTTGACATCAAAATGTTTGAATTGGCCTCCATATGGGCAGCCAAACTGATTGATACAAATCCTCTTTACGCCTCACATGTATGTTTGATGAAGGATTTGTATTAGTATTGATTATCTCACTGGAGCCTTATTAACAAAAGCCTTTTATTAGCTTGTATTATTTGCACTTTCTTGGATACCTATAAAGTATGAATGCACTGTTAGTTCTAAGATTATCGAATAACGTCAACATGGGCGGGAGGATACTTGTTGGAGTCTTTCTTGTAAGTTCTATTTGATTCTAATTCCTGTTAGAAGGCACAGCAAGTAAAAACTTTTCTGCTTAGATACTAGAATTGGCTATATACTTACCAATATTACATCTTCGAATCGGCCCAGCCCGGTACTAATAGCTGGTGCCTGCGACTTAGCCTGCGTGAAAATCATTCCACGTTATCATCTGATTCATAAAAACTACCCTATGTACTTCCCCGGGTCTCAAAGTAACTCCATACCTTTCATCTAAATTGGTTCAGCGGTTTAAGCGTGAAGAGGTAATAAACAGACGGACACAGGGTTTTTGGAGTCTTTCTTGTAAGTTCTATTTGATTCTAATTCCTGTTAGAAGGCACAGCAAGTAAAAACATTTCTGCTTAGATACTAGAATTGGCTATACTTACCAATATTACATCTCCGAATCGGCCCAGCCCGGTACTAATAGCTGGTGCCTGCGACTTCGCCTGCGTGAAAATCATTCCACGTTATCATTTGATTCATAAAAACTACCCTATGTCCTTCCCCGGGTCTCAAAGTAACTCCATACCTTTCATCTAAATTGGTTCAGCGGTTTAAGCGTGAAGAGGTAATATACAGACAGACACAGGGTTACTTTCGCGTTTATAACATTAGGTACTTAAGTAGGGATAAATAATTATTCCCTACTTAATATTTAGGAACTTTTTTTTCGCTTGGTTGGTGAATTTGGAAAATTTAAAACGTAACAACTCAGGATGAATTCATCCTTGTAATTATAATGCGGTTTCAGGTGTTATACGGCGCGTGGCAAGTGCAGGCGGCAGTGGCAAACTGTACAGCTGCAGGCCGCTTCGCCGACACTAGCGACCCCACCTGTCAGAACTTCACTCTCTGCGTTTACAACCCCTTCAGCGGCGGCTACCTCGCCTACTACAACCGTTGCCCGGCAACCTCTGTATTCAACCCCAATACGCAAAGATGCACTACCAACTACATATGCAACAATACTTCGACCAACAAGCCCGTATCTGCTTGTGTAGACGAGGGATTCTTCGAAGATGAGAACTCTACAGACTGTACAACTTTTATTGCTTGCGTAGCGCTTGGCGGGAGCTTCATAGAAACAAAATACACTTGTCCGACAGGGTCGTACTTTGACCCAATTTTGGAGGATTGCTCGTTCAACTACCTGTGTGCTACCGTGTGTACTGCCGCGGGAAGGTTCGCTAACACGGCCGACAAAACGTGTGCAACTTTCTACAATTGTGTTGGAGCGCCCGGTGGTGGCTTCGTGCTGGCTCAATATACATGCCCCTCACCGTCTTTGTTTAATCCTAGAACTAAGCTATGTTCTACTATGTACAAGTGTACATAAATAACAAAGGAATACTTCTTCGCACGAGTACACAAGTCTTAAGAAACTTAATTGTATGCATCTAGCCAGGATTCGGATCTTTTTAACGACTGGATTGGAGGGTTTACTGCTTACTAGCGCTCACATACTTAATTTTGTATCAGTCGTGTTTATTTAGATTTCAATCGCTTTTGAAATAAATTTCATTAATTTGAAGTGATGTGATAGGCGTCTTACTCTTATTTTATTACCTTAATTACTCTTATTTTAATACGCATGAACTTTCACACGTACCGAATTTAATTAATACCCTAATTATAAATTACTATTTAATTACTATTAAACTTGTTTACTTGTACCATTATCGATATTCCTTAGCCATAACAAATTAGACATCATCCTCAGGTGTAGTTATTTTGGCCTTTTTTTTAAAGAGGGGAAATGCGTTACGCATACCACCCGGCGCGGGGACGGGCCGGGATGGTTATGTGGGACTCCCTGTTGTGGGCTAATGAGACCCCAGGTTTACCCACTAAAACCCCTCTGTTGGCCGCCTCAAGGCTATAAGGCGGGGCACGGGAAACGACCGAGACCATGCTTCACCACAACATAGATCTACTGAAGTTATGGTATCTACTTACCACTAACTTAATGCCGGAAAATACCTATATCGCATCATTCTGTCCATGGTGATTTACAGCGTAATTGCTGAAGGATTACAAACATTGCTATCATTCTGAGGAGAGATTTTGGCAATCGTCTAATTGACCCGTATTAAGTTTACAATCCGAGATACTATATAAACTGGCGTTTTGTGGGACTTTATTGAGAGCAGCAAAATGGACAGCAGGTTCGGAGTTGCAGTATTCCTCGTAAGTGTTTTTTATATATATGAATATAATGTAAACTGTTACATAATAACCAATTTTTAAAGTAACACTGATATACTAGGTGCTTTGCTGCGTGTGGCAAGCCCACGCCGCGGTCAACTGCACGGCGGCCGGTCGGTTCGCGGACCCCGACGACACCACCTGCCAGAACTACACCCTCTGCGTCTACGACAGTTCCACCGGCACCTACCTCTCCTACAACTACGTCTGCCCTACCACATCCGTCTTCAACCCCAACACGGCTCAGTGCACAGCGTCATCCAACTATGTCTGCAACGTAACAACAACCAACACGACCACATCAGTGTGCACAGAAGATGGCTACATAGCCGATCCTGATTCGACAAACTGCACTACTTACATTCAATGCGTCGAGATCAACGGTACCTTCGTTGAAACAACGTACACCTGTCCAGACGACACATATTACAACCCTAACACTACATTGTGCGAATCCGACTACAATTGTACCACCACTTCCACGTTCACCTGCACGGCAGCAGGAAGGTTCGCGAACACTACGGACACTACGTGCCAAACTTATATCTATTGCGTATTGGCGTCCGATGGTACTTACCTCGAATATGACTATACTTGCCCTTCCACGTCCGTATTTGATCCCGATACTGCAGTATGTACCACAAGCTACACTTGCACAACTTCTTAACAAATTCTGTTATGTGAAGTAATGTCGAATACCTGTTTATGAAAATTTATTAGCGGGTTGTAACGAGTTTATTGTCAAGAATTATAATATATTATTACCTTAATTGTTGCAAATTGTCATGTACTAATTTTGTTATTATTGGTTAATTATATTGTAGCCAATGCAATGATACATTGTTTAAATTTATATTTGGACACGACACCCATCACCCTGTGGCATTGCAAATTTAACATGTGATAAGGTAAGTTAAAAGAAAGTAAACATTAGAAAACAATGGTTTACTACGCAGATCTCTCAATGTGACGTACTGTAAACAATTAACAAGTTGTTAGCAATGTCTGTGATTGTATCTAGGAACGCGTCGTCCAAATTTTCTGATTCCTCGTTTCTTTTGTGCATTGATATCTATATTCTCTTCTTTATGCCTGATGTTGATGTGCTCAGATATCAATAAAGCGACGAGCCTTTTAACCGTTTCCTGGTTATGTTTAAAGCTAGATTCGTCTGACTTAACTCTGGTCTGAAATTCTGTACTAGTATTTTTATTTATTGGTTTTTGTTGGATCATGTTATTGGTTTTTGTTGTAGTTTCGTAAAACTGTTTGAAATACATTGCTCTTGCTCTTTTTATGTATGATGATGGTATTCTGACTTTGTTCTTCTTTTCGCCAATACTTACAGTGGTTGGTCTGTTCTGTTCCTTAAATATATAATAATTTTTGGTGAGGAAAAGTGTGTTTTTAGCTTTTTCAGGGTATATATCATTTCTGTATTTGTCGTAGTTGACATCGGGAACATTAGTCACTAAGAAAGTAGACTTATTGATGCGTCGCACTTGATATGTATCAACACAAATAGCAAATTTGTTCAAACTGAATATTATATACTTTATCATTATAAAATAAATGTTTACTAAATTTACTTTCATGGACATTAAACACGACGTACCTAAAGTTTCTTGAAATGTATTTATTACATCATTATTACATGCCATTCTGTCTATGCCATAGACTTGGCTTTAGCTTTTCGTTTTTATTCGAGTAGGTACCCTGTAAAAGTTTGAATGCGTTGGAAACTTAAGTACAGTTAGACCGACCGAGGTAAGTGTGCAACGATTTTGATAGCACACGCAGTGTTATTTATACGTCTTAAGTTCATAGAAGCTTGACGTTTAAAATAAGTAAAATAACACTTGCATTGCACTGCGTGTGCCAGAATTTATCCGAATTTTATTTGTATTTTTGCAGACTTATTTAGGTCTGACTCTTTGGTTTGCCTCATGTTTGAGTAAAGCCTGACAACAGTTTATTTGACCCTCGCCATTTTGCGGATTTTCAATGGTACTAATTTCTTTTACTGGCAACAAGTAGGTACTCTTTGACAACGAACGTTGGATGTCATCGAATGTCACCGATGTAAACAAACGGAAAATATCTACGAATATATTCAAATATAAACGGTTTTATTACAAAAATGCCAAAAAAAAAATACCAAGGATGCGAAAAAATTGTAGTGAATGCAATCAAATACTTACAGCTTAAAAAAGACGAAGGATTACATAGCATTCCAATAAACAATGTTTTGAAGTTGGTTGTTGACATGACCGGTATTGACATTTTATAGTGCGGTTTTATTGAACTGGTTAGTTGTTTGGTTTAAACTTTAATATTTCATTTAAGGTTTATGTAGATCGACGATAAAAATCCTATAATCGAATTGGAAACTGAACGTTTTATAATCGAGGTTGGTGGTTGAAAGCGACACAACATCTGATGAAAATCAGACTTCGTCAGAGTCAGAAAACGAAGAATATATTAATATTGAATATATAGTATCAGATTTTGACGAATAGGTAAATTGAATGAACCGAATTTTCTGTAAGCAATGTTTTTGACATTATACGAGTATCAACATGAAGCCAATGCCCACTACCCCGACTATACATGACGTACACACATTATTGCCATACGTAAGCTGTTTGCAGCGACACTATCTCAGGGTTAAACAAACTGTTGTCAGGCTTTACTTATGATTTTGACAAATCTGACAACTGTAGTCAAATTCTGATCGCGGTATTTATTATTAGTTTACTAGCAAAAAGCAGAGCTTTGTAAGGGCTCGCGGAGGTTTTCTACCTAAACATACCGGACCGCGACTTTCATCCAATCCGAGGCTTATTTCATGTTCGATCGAATGGGTACGTAATAAGTCCGTTAAGAACGCAGCTATAAGTGAGAGCAAGAAAGAAATATACTAACCGGACCCCGGTTGCTGTCCGGTACGCCTGTCTGTTATAGCTTTTACTTTGTCCATTTAAAACGTGTCCAAACGACAAAATCAAATTGCCAATATCATCCACACGTAATATACAATTTCATAAGCGCTTATTACATCCTACACGGTCGCCCAGTACCTACTTTTTGTAAGGAAGCCAACTGGCTTTCCTACATAATGTTGGGTCAGCGAGCCAATGTCCTTGAATTTATTTTTGCGTCCACACCACAAAATTGAGCGAAAAACTATCCCGTCTGGACACCTACTGGCGGTAATCACGCTGCTCCGCACATAAACACACACACCCAGTTCCACCAGGTACCTACAGCCAGGGTTCAGCATCAGCTCTATCTTGGGTGCTGCTATTATAAGTGCTCATTAAGACGTGTCAGATGACCAAAACAGCGTGTGCCTATGTTGCACCAAACCTGAGTTCCAATAAGTATAGCCAGGGTTCAGCATCAGCTTTATCTTGGGTACTACTCTCCTAAGTGCTCATAAGACGAGTTGGATGACCAAAACAGCGTGTGCCTATGTTGTATAAAACGCGAGCTCCACTAGGTACTGTCAGGGTTCAGCATCAGCTATCTTGGGTACTGGTCTACCCAGTGATCACATGACGAGTCGGATATCCAAAACAGCGCGTGTCTATATATGTTGCACCAAATCCGAGCTCCACTAGGTACTGCCAGGTTTCAACATCAGCTCTATCTTGGGTACTACTCTCCTAAGTGCTCATCAAGATGAGTCGGATGACCAAAACATAATGTGCCTTTGTTGTACCAAACCTGAGTTCCACCAGGTACTGTCAGGGTTCTGGGTCATTTTGTTGAACTGCACGCTGACGTTGCAATTGGCGTGCAGTCGGCGTGTAGTTCCCATACAAGTTGCAGTCGTGTATCGGCCCTAAGTCACTGAAGTTTGTATTAATACACTTATCTTTATTTATAATTTTAGCAGTTCCAAGCAATAGTAACACTAAAGGCGCCATTCATTAATTACGTAAGACAATTTATGCCAGTTTTTGACCCCCTCCATCCCCTATGTAAGAAATAATAAGAATAGGCTGACCCCCTCCCCCTATATTTACTCGTATTACGTAAAAATCTAAAGGAAAAAATTAGTACACGTTTGGTTTGTTTTAGTGTATTATAAAAAAAAATATTTTTATCAACTTGAGCTCGTTTTAAGCTAACTCTGCACTGTGTTTGATAGCCTAGAGTGTGGAAGTATTATTAATATTTTAAACGTCATAATTTCATAGAAATTAAAAAAAAAACATCTTTGTGATCTTACGTAAGAACTATGAAAACCCCCTCCCACCCCTTGTAAGAAAAAATAAGATATGTTCGACCCCCCTCCACCCCAAAATCGTCTTACTGTAAAACTGTTTCTCGAGCTGAAAATACTCCTCCTCAGTCGTTCACTCCTGACAGAGTGATCATGGTTGTATGATGGGACGTATCTAATGTGGATAACGCAGCCCTCGCAATGCGCCTCCACTTGCCACGGTCTTCAGCGTTACGGGAACATTGAACTATTGGAACATTGGTTTGTGTCGCAGATTTTATCAGGTCTGTCCAGCGCGTAGGTGACCGACCTCGTGATCGCTTGCCTTCCACTCGTCCTTGGACAACGAGACGTTCCATGGAGTTTTGGTTGTCGTGTAACGTGCCCGAAGTATTTGAGGATTCGTATTTGAACAGTCGACGATAATCTCTCCTTCACTTTGAGTTCTTCCAAGATCGAAACATTGGTCCGAAACTCAGTCCAAGGAATTCGCAGTAGTCTCCGCCAGCACCACATTTCGAATGCGTCAATTTTGCGTCGATCTTTCAGACGCAGTGCGTCCACGTTTCTGCGCCATAAAGAAATATTGGGAAGACTAAGCTCAGGCTCAGGCTAAAATCAGGCGCACTTTCGTGGTTTTAGTGATGTTGCGGTTGCACCAGACTCTGTTCAGCTTGTCAACGGCAGATCTTGTAATAGCAGATCTCCTGCGGATCTCGTCCTCACACCCACCATTGTTCGTGATCTATACTATTGAAAATACTATTTCTATTCTATTTCTATTTCTAACACAACATGCTGATCAGTTCATCAGCGTCACAAAACATACGAGTAAATTGACCTCCGCAGACTCCGCAGTGAATATACAGCAAGATTGATTTTCTGATTCAAGTTCTAGTATATAGGTATTCACAGAAACTTAATTGCTAAATTGGGAATCAAACCAAGGGAAGTGAGGTGAGTCTGAATGCAAAATTTTAACCCACTTTTGTATTCATCGTTGTTAATGGCCTAAGCGCCATGGACATTATTGAAACTGAAAACACCACATAGCCTGTATCGTTGTCTGAGTACCCACAACACGAGCCTTCTTGAGCTTACTGTGGGGCTTAGTCAATTTGTATAAGAATCAAAGAATATAATACTCACTAGGAGAAGAACGATAACTCCATACAAAAAAATGTCCCTTTCAAAAGTTCGTTTATACTACTAGCGCTCTGGTAGGATACCATTGTAATTAGAATTGACAACCCGTTTAGCCTAGCGGGTATTGGCAGTAATCCAGTTCAGGAAGCTAATGGTCCTGGGTTCGAATCCCAGAGAGGGAATTTCTTTTTGTATTTTTTTCTTTTTTGTTGGGGTCAGGTTTTTAAGAGCCCATCAACGTGCACACTAGCGCCACTGCTGAATACATTAAACTAGTTTTTATGTTATTGGATTCGTCAATCTACCCGTCCAAAGTTAAAACGGCCGTTTTTGTTTTGAGCTCATAGATCGACGAATCCAGCAACATAAAATCTAGTTTGATGTATTCAAAAGGTACCTAAATACACAATACAGTCCGTAGCGGCCCCTTTTTTAAATACATGTCGTTAAATTTAAATAATCACGATTATTTAGCAGTGGCGCTAGTGTGCACGTTGTTGGGTTCTTAAATTAGCATTTCACAAATAAGTAAAAAAATACGTTAAAAGATAATGATTAGGTACTATATTCAGAAATTCGTGAAATATAAAAGGTAACAAAAAGTTACGTATTATTAAGATATAAATATTTTCATAATACATATGAATACATACACTGATATGGCAAATGGTTACAAGTTGTTATTACATCTATCCGGTCATCGGACATTTTCTGCTTCACAGCTCCGCGCAGCGTTCTTGGTCACCGGGAAACTAGTTTGGATATGCGGCAGATACGTGCCCTTCTGAGCTTTTTCCAAGAAATCATATGACGGCCCAGGATTATATTATTATCTCACGCTCAAGCCATCTGCTGATTCACTTTCTAAAACAAAATAGTCAAAAAATTAAACAATATAATCTATCTTCCTAATTACTAACGTCGCTAATTCCTAGGGTTACCAGCTTAAACAATGTGGGGTTTTACATCTATGTTGAATTTTGATTATAATTTCGGACGCGATATAGCGTCCGCGGGACTTACGGGGATAGTAAGATTAAATTATTATATTTGAATTTGGTAATTAGCACGCTCATTTTTATTTAAAGATTAATATATATCTTACCTTGAAATTATCGCTGTTTCTGATTTACTACAACGGTTTCCACACACACATTAGGGCTTTCCATAATCTGGATAAGAATTGTTGATAAAGTCGCCATTGCCGGATACATACAGCAAGGAAGGAAGAGAGACAACGGTTTATATTTAACTAAGTCTGTGCGAAGACGCATTTAGATATGTTGCTCGTACATATGAATAGTTTTTATTTTTAAAATTAATAGGTAAATAAATATATTTCAAGTGAATAAATCGTTTTATATGAAAATTGATATTTTTGCATTAAATGACTTAAATGACAGCATTGACATTACAGACTTTTATCTTGTCTATGTTCTTACCGGCCAGACCCAAATCAAGACCTATCAAAGAGGCCAATTGACAAAGATTCTTTTAATTTTATCAAGGAGGGTAGAGGCACGTCTACCCTTCGAAGATTTTATGAACATAGACAAAGACAAACTGAAATATAATAGATAATAATATACATATATCAAAAAATAAATAATAATTTACATATGACTACTTCATAAAATACAAATCAAAATATATTTGATAAAATAATTTGATTTGTTCCTAGAAATCGTATCTATAGACAAAGCCAGTTCTAGAAATGTTGCTGTAGTAAAATATTTTGATGTTAATTACTGGCAATCTCGTCTGGGAACGGACAACACATGTACAATTTTGAAGGGTCACATCGTTTCAAGGAAGTCAATAGGCCTTGATAAGAATGTTCAATATTTATTTATTTATTTACTACTAACGCCATCTATTGAGAAATAAATTCATTATTTTGCCAACAGATGGCGCTAGTAGTAATACAAAGTGTAATTACTTTATTTTATTTTTTTAGGTTTATTAAATGATATTTTTATGTTTGATAACACATCTAGACATGAATTTAAATTACTTATGTTAAATCTCAAAGCTAACAGTGCAGTAGTTTTTCCGTAAAGTGTACCACAAGAATGCATAGTTTGTCGAATACTGATATAATAATAATAAGTTACAACTTTTTTGTTAAGGACAATGCTCCACAAAACTACATTTTGTTGCACGCGGTATGGCACTGAATTGTTAAGGTGCATTAATATAAATATTAGGTATACTATATTGAGTCAACACGTGTGTTTCTTTCAAACACTGTGACTAAATATATACAACGTACACATGTCCAGACGACACATATTACAACCAGAACACTACGTTGTGTGAATCTGACTACAACTGTACCACCATCCACCACGTCCACGTTCACCTGAACGGCAGCAGGAAGGTACGCGAACACTACGGACACTACGTGCCAAACTTAAATGTGGTTTAACATCTTAAGCCTGACAAAATGCAAAATTAAAAATGTAAAAGGAGGTAAGTCTAGGAGGTCTTTACTCTGACAAAGCAACTTTGTCTGCACAAAAAGGCGCGAAATTCAATTTTTGTACTAGATCGATCTTTCTCAGGATGGTAATTACCACCCACCCATCCAATCCAATTTTTCAAAATTAGCCGCTTTTTGCTACTGATAAAGCTGGCTTGCCAGATTATAGTTACTAAACCACCTAAGCTGTATGTATGGCTATGATACTTAAAGCAATAGAGTAACTTTATGTTAAATTAAATAAGTATTAACCGACCGAGGTCCTCGTTACATTGAATTGAGTGAGTACCTATGTCAAAATCCTTTATCGGACGGAGAATATATCATTAATGCGAGCACGATATCATTTTACTGCATTTCACATTGTTATATTCATTCACTATGACGATAATATCGTGCACCTTAGAAAAAAGTGAATGAACACCATACAATGAATCTCGAGAGTCAGCGCGGAATCAGGGTCAAATTTGTCTAGCAAATCATCCAAATACACTAAGGAGATTCCATAGAAGTATACAAAGAAAAATAGACCTTATAAAATGGACAGAAGAGGTAGTATGGCAGATGAATACAGAAGTTACTTACGTCGCTGTGAGGAAAGAGCCTGAGACTGTTCCCGGTGTCGGTATTGTTTTCAATGCCACTGAGAACATGCTTCTTAATTGCTACTTCCGTTACTGGAACATATGAAGACATAGAGCGGTTTTACAAATATATTTAAAATTTTAAGAGTCTGGTCCTTGTCGGTAGAGTTATTGCCTTATCAATGGAACTTCACTAGTATCATAAAGTAAGTATCTAGTATCATGAATTTAATCATATTTTTCGGGCGAGAATTGCTGAAAACGGTAGTTTACGTCTATACGTAGAGTAAGACGAAGAAAAGCATATTATTATTTTTATAATATCCTATAATAGTACGTAGTCCTTATTAATTATAATAGTTAATAAGGATATTATAAAAATATAATATCCTTATTAACTATTATAATTAATAAGGACTACGTACTATTATAGGATATTATAAAAATAATAATATGCTTTTCTTCGTCTTATAGTCCATTATAATAATGGAGTTGCAAACGGCATCTTGCTATGTATGTACGTACCTAACTATTTTTACGTTATCCAGTGAAGGCAATAAATTTAATTTAATGGTATTATCCATAGTTACACAGGTTTAACTAATTTACTGGAACGGCTGAAAATTAATACACACATTTTATTATAAACTTTTTATATGCTATGGCTTATAGAGCTTTAGTAAGGTTTAAATCATAATTCATATGAAATATTAGACACCATAGAATTATATACGTATGAAAAAAAAAACAACGGGTTGCACTCCGGGACTGCCGGCAGAAGTGAAAACTCAATGACATTGTAACAGTTTTTCGATCAGGTCAGGTGTCCGTCTTACGAAGCGTCTTACGTCTTACGTCTTACGCTGTCGCGAGTTTAACATTTTTTCCCCTCACAAAAAGTGCACAGCGCCGCTAAAGAAGTTTTCACTTTTAAAAAAATCCTACTCCACGGCATTTGCCTTAGCACTTTGTGCTAGCAGTTCGTAGTGCGATATACCATAATATATAAGCTTTCATTCGCGTGTCTTGGGTAACCCCGATCGATTTTAAATCCAACACAGAACAGATAAACCAGTATTAATTAATAATAAAATGAAGGGGTGTAAAACATTAGATATAATACAATATTATGTGCAGGCTGCATGCTTAAGTGGTTACTAGGGCAGAGCGGTTGTGGGAAAAATCAAAAGTTCTTAATTACTGCTTTTCCATATTCGTTATGGAAAAGCAGTAATAGATTGCGAATGTATGGGTACATGTATATATTTAGTAATTTCAAATAATATATGTATAAAAAATACAAATTTTAGCAATCTATAAAAAATAATATAAACTTTCAAAAATAGTTATAAATTCTAAATTATTATGTATATTTAAATTTAAAAGTGAATTAGCATGTAAAAAACTAAATTCGTATTTGCTTTATAGGTTTTTTTTTATATATTATGAAAGCTGCAATTTGGAATGGGTACCTAAACTTGGTCAAGCAAATCTTGTCAGTAGAAAAAGGCGGCAAATTTGAAAAATGTAGGCGCGAAGGGATATTGTCTCATAGAAAATTTGAATTTCGCGCCTTTTTCTAACTACTGACAAGATTTGCTTGGCCATCTATGTATATCTAAGATATAAATCAATCAGGCCGAAAAACGGTAAAATAAAAAGGTACCTCTCCTACACAAACTTGCAGTGAGGTTGATTTATTCTTGCTTCAACCCTATAGTGTGGGATGTCATTGGATAGGTCTTAATCTAAATCAAAATAAATAGGGGTTTTGATAATATTAATATATTAGACTAGGTACACTAATTATCCGTTGTAGATTAATAAACGGTTAATTTCAAAGTGTTTCATCGCTTAGTATTTGTAGAGATTGCGGAGCTTTCTGCAACTCTATTAAAAAACATGCCATGTCTCAGAAGTTGAAAACCATTTTCATCATGACCACTGCACCTGGAGATTGCATAGACTACAGAGCAAAGTAAGTGCTTCTCTACGTGATGTAGGCTGCATTAATAATGAGATGTAGACTTATTGCTCTCACGTAGGCGATAACTTCCGTGTAGGGTGTAATTTAAAAACATCGTTATTAAAATAGTGTGAAGTTTCTCGCGCCTTTCTCATAAGGTCGATAAAGTTGAGGGGAAAAAAATGTTGATTAGTAAAAGAGTAAAAGTTTAATCCTCTCATCGGTCATGATTCCCATGTTCTGATCATCTTTCATAATTCGAACCGCATACACATGGTCGGAAAATAGCCAAATTCAAGTTGGATGTTATGGATTCGAATCTGTATAAGGAGATTTTATTGTGTAATGAGACTAATGGCTACGAATATTTATCCCAAAACCTAAGTTTTTGTTTTATAAAAAAGTATGTATACCGTTACCTACGTATAGAACACATCATCATCATCTTCTTCGCGTTATCCCGGTATTTTGCCACGGCTCATGGGCACCTGGGGTCCGCTTTTAGCATCTTATCCCAAGAACTGGCGAAGACTAACTACGTACGTACCTATTCACTACCCAAATATGTATTTGTTATATTTTGGCGTTACGTTGATCGTGTAACATTGTTCCCAAAAATTGATTTATTCATTTATGTCGTTAATTCGCCAAAACGCTGACCACTAATTTACCTAGTATTTATTAATGGTTAACTCAAATACATAATTTTATAAAAATTGTAGGTAGAAATCAGTATTTACCCACATTAAATACTCTAGTTTGCCTAGTGAAAGATACGCGCAAATCGCACGCAGTTGCGAAAGCAGACTGTTTAGTAAGACGCACGCGCCCCATTCGATATTTAACAATTTCTCTGAATAACAGACAGGACAGGCCATGGAATACTAACCGGTGAGTTTCACAAGTTGGTGATGCAATGTCTATTGAAATGTAAGTACGAATTGCTAAATAAGGATATTCAAAAACTATTTACTTGATAATGTTGGTTTTCTCTGTAAATTATCAGTGTAAGTAGGTACGTAGTTACCTTATCCACTTGTAATGGCAATGTAGTATTGCTACTAATTAAGTTACTAGCTGGCACCAAGTGTTTAAGGAATACGTGGAATAAATTACATTATTTATTTGCATATATTGAATGAGATTTCTGCGTTGATCTTGCGAGACTTTAAATGATTTAGGTACCTACAGTTAATTAATCTTATTTTCATGGATAATTTTTTCATACTATTGAAAACAAATCGTATTAAGTATACAATATAGAGGTATAATCTGAACTTTGTTTGCTCGTTAAATCCAACACAAATAAAAAACGAAAAAATATCTAGTTTCTGTAAATGTTAAATTTACAGAAACTAGATATTTTTCGTTTGTAAGTCACGAAACTTTAAATTACGGTCATTTTCATTTGTTATGAATACTCCAGCTAATTAAAGCCCAACAGGAATCCCAAAAAAAATTGTCTGTTTCATACATTTTGGCTGGTCCATTTTCTATGGGGCGGTAAATTTTTAGTATAATCCCTCAGTATAATCCCAAAACCTCCCTGGCAACGGGAATGCAGTTATTTTTTAGTCACCGTGTATATGCTGCTACGTACCTATAGCAGACTGGCCACGTGTTCGCCAGCAACGTCGAATAAAAAATATGAGGACAACATGCAATAACGTATCGCATGAAAACAAAAAGTGTTAATATGCTCGTGCGGTTAGCGTGTTAGTAACACTTCCGCGATGTACGGAAGAAACCGTACATAGTTGAAATGAGACATTGCATTTAGTTATGACAAATGGTAATATCTGATATTTACACTTAATAGGCTGCAATAATGCACCATGATGGAATTATGATTGATATCATCGAGGCAATTAGCAATTATATTCAGTTTGGGCTGTAATGTAATCTCCTTATCTTTTCTAAGTTACTATGTATTTTCTTTTTCAATGGTGTTGTGTTTGTTGTTTTTAACCGACTTCAAACTTATTACAAGTCAAACAAACTGTACAGAACCCCTAGTACACAAGGGGTAATTATTTGATTATTAAAAATAGGTAGCCATGAAACTAGCCATGTTAGTCTTTAGGCATCTTTCGTGTTGATCGATGATCGTATCCTAAACAGTAAAATCCAACGCCGCCGTACAAATGTGTACTTTACATAGGCTTTATTCAATGATTCTAAGAAGTAGGTATTTGTAGGCATTTGTAATTTAAATGTTGACCTAACACAAACTGAATACACCCAAAAAATATTGTTTTGAGTACACTCAGTCGATTCAAACTTCGTTTAAACTTTAAAAAAAAATCGTACCTAAGGGTTAAGTTGTGTTTCGGGTTTCCCGGATCAAGGATAATAGCCTTGATACGATACGGCATGCATGATGTTACAAAAAATCGAGTTATAAACAGATGACATTCTGATCGCTTGCCTGAGCGCAGGCTGATTCAATCAGACGAGCCAGCATAAAAGCTCTCAAGAAAGCGTGTTGGGCGGCGCCAGCGTGATGACCGCCTTAGTCATTCAGACTAAATAATTTTTTTGATGCCCATGATCCATAAGCGGTTAGGGCGACAATTATTTAGGTCAGTGAGAAACAAAAATAAAAGCATGACAATAATAATAAAACAACTCAAGCCATCACTGATATTGCTTAAATCGATAGGGGCCCATTTTGCAGAGCCTCCTCTGCCACCGTCTGCCAAATATAAAATCGGATAATGTTTACAAAGAACAAGTCAGGTTTTTCTACCATTAACCTAGTAAGTATTTAGTCCATCTTTTTGACCCATTAACCGACAATTTTTAGATTCAATTAATTCTAAAATTTGTACATCCTGGCGGCTGCTGGCTCTCCGTGCAGAGCGTCGCGTGATATGACAATCACAAGGCTGACATTTCATGAAATTGTAGGAAGAGATAAATAGAGGAGGATAGAGAGAGATGACTACGCTACGCCACGTCACGTTAACGATTGCCACGTTGGATAAGCACCCTGGAACTCGCCCGCGCTCACGCCACCGATGACAACACACATCCTGCAGTTTTGTTGCATTCTTAGACCACGAGAGGACCCATCGCATTTAAATAAAAACCGATGACAAAAATAGAAGAAAAGCTTTAATAGTCATTTCGGGGAAAGGTTAACATTTATTAAGGTCTTATTATAGAAATAGGGAAGATGAGGACATAGAGTACTTTAACGTTACATACATATTATACGTTATCCATGTAAGTATTTATATATAATGTCTTACACAACGGAGCCCTTTATGCCATCGTCTGATCATCTCTACAGCCAAAGAATTAAGTACAGCAAGTTATTGTATTAACTCATAGTTTCATAATAAAAAATAAACAAATAGTTCGTCCGTGTACTTATGATTGTATCAGAATTACTTGTCTTGACCAAATCGGACTCAGTCACTGCGATTCCGACTGTTAACCCAATACCGAGGCCGTCGCCGGGGATCGATGGGCTTAGAATTCCAATTATCGGTGGTGGAAGCAGTTGAAATGGGTCAGCAGGTATCGGCCGCCCCCGCCCCATCGCCGCGCGCGCTTCGTGCCACACTCATTCTGTTTTTGCCCACCTTTCGACTCGCGCGCAGCCTCTGTCATTGTTCGTGAACGAGCATTTCTCTCACGTGGGAACGATTGACTCTTTTGTGCTTTATCCGCTATTCCCCGGCCGCTATACGACCGACCGCACGTAATGAAATGACTTTATAAGTGTAAATGTGATCGGGATAAACTGTTTTGTGAAAATATGACCAAGTTGAGGTGATGCCGGGGTTCCTAGTGAAAGTTGAGTGATGATAGAACAAACAGAGTGATCGGGATCCTTCCTCTTAGATAAGCGGATACCATGGCGGTCGCACCGGTGAGTTATGTTTTCTGTTCACTTTATAACTTTTTGACAATTTTAACGAGACATATATCACTGAGCCCCGTGATGACACCAAGTAATTGATTTGGAGCCGGTTCTGACTAAATTGCTTTATAATGCAGATGAGTATGGAAATGGAGCTTTTAATTGTTTTATTACAAAAGATTGAGCTTTGATGCTCTAGGGAGATATGAACTTATAATTTTTTGAAGCAATAAAACGGTTTAAGTGGAGTGTTATTATGGTGCTCTGTCATGGGAATAAATAATTGAATGAGTTTAGTTTGTCTCGATTAGATGCTTCGGTATATTTATTATTTTAGCTACATATTGAAGAATAATAGGCATCAAACAATTCGTGGACTATTAATTCAATATTATAAATGAAATTAGGACGATTAATTTACAAGAGCGTGCCCGAACCTCCCGGCTGCCCAATGGTCCCCTACCCCCCTAGGTATTATAGGTTTCGATAAGAACTCCATTTTATTAAAATTTGCAATTTTCGGTGTATCTACCTAAACCGGCAACATCGATGCGATTGACACTTATTTGGCCAATGATAGTCGACCTTTTAATTCTTTGATACATTGACCTACACGACGAACAGTAGGCCAGTTCGTTGGTGCGCATGTTCGCTCGGCATTATATGAAAGGGCCTATCTTTACTTTTGAAATCTTTGTTTGACTGGTGCTGCCAGTTTAGGCACATCACATCATGCTTGAGCTCATTTTTTTCAGTAATTCAGAGCCTTAATTTCTATGGTTACGCAATATCAGAATTTATTCCCATTATAGAGATTCATGCTCTGAATTTCTACAAAAAATCAGTTCATGTGTAATGTGCCTTACGTAAAGTCGTAACTTGTAGCCATTAAAAAATTAGGTCTAGTCCAGGTATCACATATGTACGTAATTATTATCGTTTCTTAAAGCTAAATATGTAGGTACTTCATACGCATTGAATTCGACAGCAGCTGACAGAAGCTTACAGTTGGCTTATCGCAGCTTTTAGGTTTACATCTTTTATGGTGTGGTCTGTGGTCGTGGTCTCAATAACGTCTTTGACGTGATCTTGTGCTCGCATTTAATTGTTACTTACCTAATGACTTTGGACATTTTCTAAAGTAATTGATTAATTTCAATTAAATTTAAATTATACCTCACAGCAGTCAAGAGCTTTTATCAATAGGTATATAGGTAGTACGAATGCAGTAAAAAGATTTATTATTGTATTGATTCGTTTAGCAAGTATTTGCTAGTTATGTTCCTTCTCTTTAAATTGAGCAACTCAAAACGTGTTCAAAAGTTTTTGTAAGAAAATAAATAACAGGAGACCGAGGCATAAAAAGCTATAATGCATTTTTGTAAACGACAGTGTTCACTGGTCTTCTAACGAGCCACTTCCTAATGTAAACATTTCTACCCTTTTTTGTCGACAACGAGGTTTTTAAAAGCCTGATAAAAACTACCTTAAAAGTTGATAGTTGTCGGAAACGTAACTTTAAATGGTATATGTAATAAAACATTAGTGCTACTCAGGTTCCATCCATAAACTCGTTTAAAGTTTGGTAACAGGTGCCTAGTAGATTATCGGTAGGATTGACGTAACCGATAATTAGAAGTTTTGAATATGTATTAACTATTTAACATATAATTTGTTACTAATTTGTTAGATTGGTATCGTCTTGGGTCGTCCCATTCGTTTTTTGCCAAGTTCTTAAATTAGTCTTATTCTGCTTTCGTCACCCATTCTACATTCGGCACTATCGTCGGTGGTCTTGCTCATCTTTGGTCATATTTGTTGTTTGCCTTTTTCTTATTCCAGCTCATTCCGGTATTCGTCATTATCTTCTTAGGCCATGTTCGATCTTATTAGTTTATCTCGTTTTCAGTCTCATTCATTATTCGTAAATTTTTTTTCGCCATGATCGTTGTCGGTCCCATTCGGTTATTGACAAGTTCTTAATTTGTCTTATTCTGTATTCTATTATATTCTTCATTCGTCACTTTCGCTGGTAGTCTTTGTCATCTTTGACCATATTTGTAGATTGAAGGTTGACAGCAGTTACCAAAGCTTTTATCAGTCTGTCACTATCTAAGTAGCCATACTGCCGTGCCCTGGTCTATGACCAGGCACGGCACGATGGAGTAAGTCCCGTGTCTCCGTTTTGTACTAATCTCCCCTACATGTTGTATTGTTTAGGGTACTTTCAATTAATATTTTAAGTAAAAAGATCATTGTTTATGGAAACAAAACAAAAAAACAAGATGAAGAGTGAATGGGACGAATGTCGAATGGGACGGATATCAAATGGGACGAATATCGAACGGGACCAATATTGAACGGGACAGTAAAGAATGTGTCCAAATTTCAAAAGAGCCTAAATAAGAAAACCACGAAATTAGAATAAGACCAAAGACGATAGGACGAATAACGAATGAGACAAAAAAAAAGAAATTGACTAACATTTAACATGCCCAAAGAAGATGATGACGAATACCGGAATAAGCTGAAATAAGAAAAAGGCAAACAACCAAATATAACCAAATATGAAAAAGACCACCGATGAACTTGACGAATGTAGAATGCGTGACGAAAGCAGAATAGGACTAATTTAAGAACTTGACAAAAAACGAATGGGACGACCCAAGACGATACCGTTAGATTTTATCCTGTCTAAAATATAGGCTCGTAACATCAAAAAATATTAAGTCGAGGAATCGTAAAGTAATCGTCATGTAATCATACGAGTGAAACTTAAGAAAAGAGTCGTGGATGAGTACCTATTTCACGACCGGCTCTGAGTGCCATCGAGTACACTCTCGAAGAAAGTGTTAACATACAGTGTCCTGTCAAAATGCTGTATCATTGGTAAACATTATGCAGTAGGTAACTAAAAGCCAATACTCACCAGATTCATAATATGCAGAATTGCAGACTTCGCGTCAAAATCAATATCGATGTTCTGAATGCAGCAATGCTGCTCAGCAACGCGGATGCAGTATTTAATGCTGGAGTGCAGTATGAATCCGAACGTAGATAACCTGCCCGTAAAGGTCGCTCTCACTTAACGCATGCTATGCTATACCTCTAACTATATACGTAGGTATACCTAATGCATGCATCTATTTTGTACGTCGGAAAAAAAGGCAGGCAAGAAATATAATGCAGGTAAAAGTAAACATTTCTATCTGGTTTCCGCCGCGACTGTCCACTTGAGCAAACAAGTGATGGGGCAAACGTGCTTGAGGCTTTGTCATTTGTAAGCTCAAACTATTTATAAAGCAGACGACTCGATATGTGAATAGGTTTGAAAAATAAATCAGTATTGGTCAAATTATCAATGACAACTTATGACTGACTGTGATGACTTGAATGTGTAATGTAAACAAACATTCTTTCAGGGTTTCTTTCAATTTATTATACCCATAATATAATAAATTAAAAATAGCAAAAAGATTAGTGCTTACTCGGCATGCTGATTTTAAATGAAATTTGAAATGATTTTACTTTAAATGAAATAAATATTAAATCAATTTTTTTTAAACTTTAAAAGCCCGATTTTACTTTCAGATTCATACCTAATACGAGTGTTACTAATTACCTAATACTCATACATTACCTTATTGATATAAGTAATGTAATACTTACACATATAATACCTGCGTTTTAGTTTTACCCACTCGACCTCATCTCCATTGAGTGCAGGGAAGGTCTCCAAATGATACAAGTCGCCCGATGACACTACTTATTCCTAATTTGTTTGCCATCATTTGTTTAACTTATATTGGCGAGAATTATCCGTTTTCTAATAAATTTATCTTTTCCGTCATTAAAAAAAACCAGACAAGTGCGAGTCGGACTCGCCCACCGAGGGTTCCGTACTTTTTAGTACTTATTTGTTGTTATAGCGGCAACAGAAATACATCATCTGTGAAAATTTCAACTGTGACAGACAGACAGACGGACAATGAAGTCTTAGCAATAGGGTCCCATTTTTACCCTTTGGGTACGGAACTCTAAAAAACACTAATAGCCATACTTTATCATTATCATATTCTTTCTGTATTTAAATTAAAGGCGTAACGCACTGGAACATTTCGGTCTTCTACGTGAATGCGCTAACACTATACTTGACTACACGCACTTTCCATTTCGGTGCACCCAGCGTTTACCCGCTCTATCACGTTACGATGCATTTTTTCAAGGGTTCCGGCTTTTTGGCAGACAAGTGTTGCACAAACACTTTGTTGTTTATTAGTTTATGCATATGAGGATTACGTCCACAGCAAATATGCAAATTTCCACTCCATTTCCGAATTTTGGTTAATTACCTACTATCCGATACGAAATGAGTTGAGACGAAATGGAAATTAAATACGGAATAAGGAAGTGTATTAGTAATGTGCCTACCTGTTAAGTTAGTTTATGAGTAGTTTTACGCATGAGCATGTTATTAGAGCACTACCTATATACTTATACCTATGTAGATTATTTCATAAAACTGATTTTTGACAAAAGTCAGTTGGAAATTGCAGAAATAGACAACACTTATTATGCTGATAAAAGTGTATTAAGTGTAAAAAATAATTTAATTTATTAATTGAAATTATCGATAAAACCGCTAGGCTCAAATGGGACTGGGCCGGTCACGTCTACCGCATGCATCCGGAGAGGTGGGCTAGCTTAGGTACCAAGTGGATGCCGGTAGAGGGACGTGGCCGCGGTAGGCCCAAACGGAGATGGCGAGATGACCTGGACAGCTTCTTGAACAACTGGCCGGAGGAAGCACCAAATCGGGTGTCGTGGAAATTAAGGGGAGAGAGAGGCCTTTGCCCAGCAGTGGGATACTCAAATAGGCTAGAAAAAAAAATTGATGTAGCTAATGGTATAAGTACTTAGGTATGTTGTAAGGTTCAGTAATCTTCATTACAGAACCCAAATAAAATTATACGGTTGCAATTCGCACCTCACGAATGTGCCAAAAACCGCATGAAACACAATGGACGGAAACAATAACATTAAAAATATGTGCTCGGAACGGAACACACTTTTATAGCAATTGTATTTATTATAGGATTTATAGGGAAGTATACTATTACTATAGGTGGCGTTCCACGCGTAAAGGGTCAGATCGGCATTGAGTTAAGCTTGGATAATTCACCATTATATTTTCTATCTACCTAATACAAACGAACCCAATGCCACCTAATCCTAATACTATACGTTTTAAGTCATCAACCTTATGCATGCTAAATTCGCACTTCTGAGAAATAGTTAAAAAGCTTGAAATGTATTTTTAGTACCTACCTATATATGTATTATAATATCGTATAGAATGTGTAATACAGTGGAATCTTGTTAGCACGAATCTCAAGGGAAACGCCGAAAACTTCGTGTTAACGCGATTTCGTCTAATAGAGGGCATCGACTTAGGGAGGTTCTTATAGGTTTTTGTTCGTCTTATATGTATTACAAAGAGGTTTCGAGTTATAGAGGTAAAATGTATGAAAAATTCGTCTTATACAAACCCGTAACGTATAGTATAATTGTCTTTTTCGAGTTACAGAGGTTTGTTATAAAGTAACTTCGAGATATCTGTAACTCGAAAAAATAGGCGTATTGTTTTATTACCTCTAAGTATATGATATAGTTACAGAGGTCGTATTTTATTTTTCAAGTTATAGAGGTAAAACGGCTATCCAGTACAATGTACTGGATAGTCGTGAAGGGAAACGTTGATTACTTCGTCTTAATGATGTTAAATATTTCGAGTTCCGGAGGTTTTGGGCTTTGAAGGGAAGGGAATGACCGAGGATTTCGCCTTATCGAGGTTCGGTTTCGAGGTTCCACTGTATTATATGTATGATAACGAGGTATATACATATGTATAACTGTTTACATATTTTTGTTATATATATATATTTCATATCCCATACTAAGGTTTACCTATCTTTTAAGAAAATAAATATTTTATAAAAAAAAAATGCAGTTTAGTACCGTTTTTATGTCTACCGTTCTCCAATTCTCCCTCAATTGCTCAAAGGTTAACTGGAAGAGATCCCTGAAAGGGATAAGTTCGCCTTTGTATGTACTACTACTACTAATGATGTGTTTTTCATGTTTTATGATTATTCTTATACAATAAAGTGTTTTACTACTACTACTGCTACTAAAACACGTCCACTCTGCTCTGTGGCATAACTAAGTAACGACTAATATGCATACAATTTCAAAGCGAATTTCAATGTCACAGTCAATCCCCGTGTCATGGCTCAGATGCAATCTCCATAGCTAAATAATGCAATGGGCAAATTATCCATATCTCGCGTCACATTCCGTTAAGGTCAGCCAAGTGCTCGGAGCATTGTTCATCATCGTCGCTGGGAACCCGGCTCGTAGCGAACCTCGTGAAAGCGCATTTTCCCAACCAGTAATATCGTAGTAGAGAACGACTTAATGCTAAACTGTTTAAAAAATATCGCATTCCCACGAACAACATGCGTCTCTCGATTGTTGTAAAAACGTTAGGTCATACTTTGCAATGGCTATAAGTAAAGTAATTATTACTACAAGTTTATGTGCGTGAATAATAAGTCATTTAGATTCTTAAACTATGGAAATCGTGAGTGTTAAGTGGTTGTTTATAATATTTATATATTACCGCGTCACTTTCAATAAGTCACAGGAAGTCCCGTCTAATGTACCATCATCAGCCGTAAAAGTGCATGGCGACTTTATCAATGAATTCATTCATAATTTCTCCATGAAATTTCGCAGCTCACTGTACGTTTCCCACCGACCGGCCGGAGTCGGGCCGCGCCGGACCGCATTTTCAATGTGGGTACAGCATTAAGTATGGCTGAAGCGATGGAATCCGTCCAGAACCGACCGCGTCCGCGAGCAGCCGACCGGCTTGCGGCAGTACAAATGTGAAATGCGCGCCGAGTCCGCACGTTCAGTGGGAATCGTACTATCGAATTGCTTCCTCTATTACGGCGCTTGTCGTAACTCAATGTAATATGGAACTTGAAAACAAAGTGCGGAAACGCGCATTCATCTGTGGCACGCGCATGCGCGGTCGCGAGCAACAACCGGCTAATCGTTATACAATTAGCGAACTGCAACGTCCGTGACATACCTGCAGCATTTCTTTCAAACAGCTTGCAATTCTATTTAAGAGGATTGCAAGGATTGTATACGCCGTACGGAGTTATAATCGATAACATGATTTTATTTATTTATTTATACTTTATTACACAAAAGAAAAACTTAGTGTACAAAAGGCGAACTGAACGCCATGAGGCATTCTCTATCAGTCAACTTTAGGGCAAAGTAGAAAAGATTGTAGCGGGTCCATTAGAGAAACAAAAAAAATGAGAACCTAGTACAATGCATACAATACACATACCTATACATAAATTACATGACATCTACTAAATACAACCATTTTTACACAAATATAAATAAATTAGAAATAAATTAGGCCACAGGTGACCCTCGCGCGGGCAGCTTTCTCGCGCAAAGATTGGCCATAGCAATCCAGCGCGGGAACGCTGCCTGCGTGATGGGCACCTTACCAAGGGCGCAAAGTTTTGATAAATATTTTTAGTTTTTAGTTGTACTTAATTTTAGTTTTGTATTCATTTTATAACACTTATTTTACAATAAATGAGTTTTCCCAATAAATTAGTATCATATTCAATTTGCATTACATTCATCATTTATATGTAGAAATTCATCATCATGATTCATTCATTAAAATTAGAATATATCATCTCCATTTATTTTTTAATTAGCCTTAGTGTGTTCCACTGCTGAGCAACTCCCCTCTTTCCCGCCACTTGGCTCTGTCCAATGCACACTCGCGCCACTCCACACAGAATGTATCGAGGTTGTCCCGCCAATCTCCGTTTGGGTCTTCCTCTGCCCCGAGATCCATCCTGTGGGATCCAGTCCGTTGCTTATTTGGCCCAGCGTTCTGGGCGCATTCGGCAGATGTGCCCTGCCCAGTCCCTCGTTTTATGTAGGTAATTCATAATTTGCTTATCCCTTAATTTCATATCCTATACCTAATTGTTTTTGTTGTTGAACTGGTTTCTTTAAAAAACTGATGCGATTGCAATTAGCGATGACTTTTAACGGTTTAATGTTTAACGCAGCTTTCAAATACAGACTTAAATGGCTTAATTAATTTGAAAGCTGCTCAAAAAGTAGTCCCCTATATATTAATCCTTTATTTTAATGATAACGCATGATTGCACAATATGCTAATAGTTGTTCATTATATTGTCTCTTAACTTTCCGTTTCGTTACGGCGTGAATGAATTACCGTAATACTCGTAATATTTGTAATTCTCGTAACTCGTGACGTTACGGACGACGAAATATTAGTCGCTGTCGTAGACCTTTTACCCTGACATCGAAAATCACCCATTCAATGTGGCGTTAATGTGTTCCCATTTACTTTCGACGCCATGAACACATAAGTTTGCTCATCAACATGGCTTGTCATTTGGGAAATCGACTAATTTATCGAGTTACTTAAGTTCACGGGAACCTTCGTACCTATTGCGACTGCAGTGCAGTCACTGTCACATAAGATGTCACTCACAATTTGCTTGATAAATTGCTGCGTTGCTGTCTCGATTAGAATGTTCAATCCTTCAACCTGTGACTCATTTGATCTAGAAGTGATATTGCCCTTTTCCAGCTTCGGCAATGCTGCAGCAGTTACGCTATTGCAGTTGCAAACAGAATATATGTAACGTTATAGGCAAGTTGTAAAATTGGAAAATTTCAGTATACCTAGTTAAAAAAACAGATGGATCAAAATTAAACCTACAATTAAACATTACTAAATTTAACACATTAACCTACAGTTACACATATTCATATTATCCTACAATATCACGCATGTTTGCATCTTCACCTACTTTTTTATTCATTCATTATAGATTTTTTTTTAAATTAAAGTTAACCGAATCGGCATCAATATATTATCAAATGTCAGATCGACATGGAATAGGCCGACTTGTTGATTAGAAAAAAGAACAGGTTTTCACATATCTACGCAACGTCCAGTAAGGGACACCCACTGCGAGACACAAGCGTGGAATTCACTTTCAATCTCATCGGCATTACTTCACAACACTGTAATCAACTTTTGATATATTGTATCGCTATTATCTCAAGTGTATTTAGAAACAAAACTGGTCAAGTGTAAACTTGGTTTTTATTTTGTGACTTTTGTTTTCCGATTTGTTCACGACAACTTGTACCCAGCAATTACCCTGTTTTTATGCCTCTGCGTGCGTCCCAGCAAGGGCAAGCGCAGCATCCGTTTGGTGTATATGTCGCAGTCGGATCGTATAATCCGCCGTATTACATTACGGCTAGCCGTTTTCAAAAACAGGGGCGTTTTGAAATGCGGCGGTTTAACGATTAGCCGGATTGAATGCGGCTGAATGAAAATCCGCCGGAATGTATTCGGCGCCATACGTTCTTCAACACGGCTAGCCGTAATGTAATACAGCGAGTCATTAGCCGCCGCTTTGACAGTTTTTAGTTCCCATTTTTAACACCCGTGGCGCTGCCTGACAAACGCTGGGGTGTCCATCAAAAATGGAGTTCGTCGGACTGTTTCTTTTCAAAAAACATTTCTTTCGCAACTTAACTAGACGGAGCCCCGCTTCGCGGGGCTCCTATTTCTGAGCGGTTTGCCCTTCGGGCATCTGAAGCTACCTAACGAACCTAACCTACCTACCTATTGATTTAGTGAGACGTCCGTGAAAACATTACACTTTGGGGAAAAAAGCGTAGGTAGGTAAGTAGGTTAGGTTCGTTAGGTAGCTTCAGATGCCCGAAGGGCAAACCGCCCAGAAATAGGAGCCCCGCTTGCGGGGCTCCGTCTATTTAAGTTGTGAAGGAAATGTTTTGGAAAAGAAACACATGTAGTGCGGTGGGACCATGGTAAAAATAAATTAAATTGCAAACATTGTCAAACTCCGGTTACGTGGGCGACCGAAAGAACTGGTCACTCTACAATCTAAAATAGTAGTACGATGCGGCTAAACGTTGGCCGCCTTATTGAAGAACGTATCACAATGACAATCCGGCTAATCGTCGAACCGCCGCATTTCAAAACGCCCCTGTTTTTGATAACGGCTAGCCGTAATGTAATACGGCGGATTATACGATCTGACTACGACATATATATGACACCGTAAGATTGTGAACCCGTTAGTTTATAATCTAACGTAGGTTAGGTTAGGTTAGATTGTAATCTCCCTGCCGTCAGTTTATAATTTAACTAGCGATATTATACAATTTTACGGTGACATATATACCCCTTACATCTAACATTAAAGTGCCGTTTTGACACTTGTTGGCTTCGGCTCCACGCACGCCTCCCAAATGTCCGGAACATCATTGTTCCGTGATAGGAAAGATATTCATGATTAAATGAAAAACCATAAACCTACCGAACCCTAAAACCGATTGCGTTCTCAAAGGTGCTCCGAGCTAATGACGTTCAAGCACATACCCGTACATAGTATTTGGAAACACGGTAGCGTATCCGGCCAAGTTATTTTAAGAACAACAAACAAATAACAAATGCCGTCAAACTTAAATTCTCACCCGTACATTTTTTTCGTCAGAGTAAACAGAGTACCCACTGCTCATTAAAAATCATATGTATCTTTTATTTATACTACGTCGGTGGCAAACAAACATACGGCCCTCCTGATAGTAAGCAGTCTCCGTAGCCTATGGACGCCTGCAACTCCAGAGGCGTTGCCGACCCTAACGTTCCGCACCCTCGTTAAGCTCTATTTAGCTATTTGTTAATAAGGTAAACCTCTCCTAACAATTTTTCTGTTTTATACATTCCTGTGATGACGCTGACTTCTATGCATCGGACAACCAAATTTTTTTTCGCGATTTTGGCATTGGTCCCATAATAAAAGTTGTTCAGCATGAAAGTTACTTACTACGCAGAGTATGGCTAGTATAATTAAAATTTCACCCTGTTCTCGTTGCAATATTTGGTGGCAAGTGAGAACTTGGCTTATTTTTACGTTTATGGGATACTGTATAGGTTGTGTCTTTTTAAATTGACTTCAAGAATGAGAAATGGACCTATTAATTACGTAGATAATTTATTTATTTGATTACCAATGAATTGATGTCCCTTATGGGACACCCTGTATACCGAAAGGTATATCGGTCAAATCAGTAATCTTTTCATTCAAAACTTTTCCAATAATATTTTACAAACTGTACCTACTTCAAATAAACAACTTAGATTCGGCACGAAACGCCTAATATAGCTATGCAAACCTTTCCAAACACATGGTTAGAAAATGCTGGGCAAATAGAAAACAGATTATATATTGAGACACCTGTATAAATACATCATTTTTACTTGCATGCATGTGTATTGTTAAACTATGAATTTGACGTAACAAGTTTATTGTGTAGTAGCAAATTGCATATGAATATTTGGTAAGTACAGTCAGTATCAAATATATTATAGCTGCAATAGTTCGTTACACCATATATTTAGTACAGTCAAGTGTAAAAATATGGGTGTAGACAACTTACTCAAAAATATGTCCGGAACTATGGGTCATATTTTTAATTCGCTGACGTAAGAGCTATGGGACATATTTTTGAGATGATTTGTGCACCCATATTTTACACTTGACTGTACGGTGTGACGAACTATTTAGCCACTTTAGCTGCTACAATATATTTGATGCTGACTGTACGATGTACACTTGTACAGTACCAACTAATATAGGGATTAGTTACCCGCATATGTACTTAAATATTCCTAATCTTGTATACACTATATGTATGTACACTATGTACCTACCTATTGCTGGGAATTGAGACTCTATCAAAATAACAGCTATGCAGTTAGTAACTGCAACTGAATACCTGCACATCTTACAGCAGTATAAATTTAATGTCATTGGACATAACCTCGTGTAAGCAATAAATAAACATCATATTTAGCATTCAGAACTTCTTTTTATTGCCCTCAAAGATAGACTAATAACTTAACATGAGTCATATTTTATAGGTCCTAAATATTTAAAGAAGCGTATGATAAATTTACTGATGTCCTTCTTTGCCTTTTCTGTAGTTTAGTATTCATGCTACATAGTAGTTTCAACTGAACAGCATATGAATTTAAAGCCCTTAGGTGTTTATATTCTGTATGTAACGCAATTTTACTTTCTAGATACAAATTAGTAGATATGGTGACAAGTTAACTGACTTATCATAATAGTTTTAGCAGTTAAATTGCAAAATAACCGTTGTTGCTGTTTGGCGTATATTATATATTTTAAATTAAGCGCATCTATATCTATGGGTCAAACTTTGTTGGTAGCTGATCAAAATCAACGGCGATTCATCGGGATAGATACCTATATTCCAATTTACCTCCCGGCTTGGTAACTTAAACTAACTTGTTTACCAACGTAAACGTACAAACAGCAACACACCCAACTGTAGATCGGTGGACCTTATTATAAAAGACATAAGGTGTACAGTTAACAGTGTGGGCGATGGTACAGGAAAGGTAGCAGTTTATTTCTTGATTGAACTCAAAAATCTCAAATACCATTAAATAGGTATACCTATTTACATTAATATGCACTCTTAGAAAGATTAATAGGCGGGATATTTTCGTCAGAGCTTGCTGTTTCAGTCACGAAGAGGCTTTCTCTCCGGACGTTCCCACCCCATTTATCGTCGTAAAAAGCGATGAGCCTCCATTGTTTACTAACACTTCAATATCGCCCACTAAAGGACCGTAATAAGCTTGTCATGAGCCCGATTGTTTTCTTTATCAGCCTTTGTCGAATTTCCGTATCGTGATGGGACGTTTGCGTAAGATAGAGCCAACTTGTTTATTTATTGTTTGTTCTTTTTAAGTATTACTCCGTCATTGTCAGCATTTTTATTGGGTAGGATAGGCGCTTGCTTTTCAGCAAATTTTAAAATTTATAAGTTAACTTTTGCTTAGTTGAATTTTTAGCATTTTATCGACCGAGCGTTAGCGATGGTCTTTGTTTCAGCTTGGGCAAACATCCTTTCGTATGTCCGGATGTTCTCCTCTACAGGGTCGCAATTGTCAACCGATTCTTGTGAAATGCTGTGAGCAGGTTCGATGAATAAAAACTTTTTTTTTTAATTCAGTTTTTGGGAATTATTAATAATAGCGGAGCCATACAATTATTTAGTTTTAAGTTATGCTCGCGAGGTCTACAGCTTAATAGACTTATTAGAGCCACTAGTTTAATTTAGTTTAAACATTTTTAAATGTTTCAGTGACGTTATGAACTGTCTGCTGTTAGAGTTATAGACCAAGACAAGTCTGCAACGATTTTGATAACACACGCCGTGTAGGTGTTATTTTAAACGTGTAACTTCTATGAAATTATGACGTATAAAATAAATAACACTTGCACTGCGTGTGCTATCAAAATCGTTGCAGACTTTTCTTGGTCTAACTCTATTAGAGTTCCCTTTGGTATTCCGCTTCACTTCGTAATCATCGCTTCGCTTTGTAATTTTGTAACAAACTACAAATCTCCGTAAATGCAAAACATAGGTTTTCAGATTCTAACTTTAACTACAGTTACCTATACTATAAAATATTCATACATATCGAATTATAAACATTAGAATGCTTGATTCCGTTAACATAACACACTTGTAGGGTGTAGACTGTAGGTGGGCATTTCTCAGGAGGGCCATTTTTACGTGCTCGGGGCAATAAATAATTGAATTTACTGATCAATAAATCTGAATTAATTTAGGCATGATCTTCAGCCTATATACTGTCTGGGACACTATCAAATTATTTATTTATTATTTATATAATACAAGAAAAAAAAAATCAAATGCGTAAATTGATGTTCGGTGGGAGTGTCCCGCACCCAGACTTTATGAAACAAAAAATTATTACTCAAGATGGGGCATTAGATCGGAGTTATTATGGGTATTCACGCATAAGGTATTAGTTAACTTATCATATTCTTTATATCAACATAATGTGTTTGCTCGACTCATTGAATAAAACCAAATTTACGATGTGTCCCGGGCTAGTGACTGATATCGGTGTAATTTGCAAAACATGTCGGTACTCTTACAAAGTTGTAGACCAGGAACTCAGTGACTCAAATATAGTATGCTTTAGTTGTGCCTTAACCGTTGAATAAAGTAGAGGTACAGCCACAGTATAATAAAGTGATTTTTTAAACGTTTCTCCGCCCTTCAGTGGGTTTGGTCCTATGTTTTTTTGAGATCGGTGGTGCAATTTACTCCGAAAGTTTTAGTGCATTTATCGTTATGCAAGTGATTAAGAAATCTTCTAAAGTACGTAAATCCATCATGATTACACATCTCTTCTGTATCATTCATGCTATTTCTGTAATTGCTAAAAAGCGATCAATTTTGACATCGCTAGTGTTGATTTCCCTGGGCTCGGTGGATTTATTGACCACCGATATCAAAAAAGTGATCACTGAATTCAAATCCTGCTTTGTAAACTAGTTTGTTGTACTAATTTATCACACCTAAAAAGTACAAGATACGTTGTATAAGCGTAAAATTATGTTTCTAAGTAAATTTAGTCACAAAATCACTAGTTTTCTATGAGTAGTTTTTATAAACCAAAAGTGTTTTGAAACTTGTAAACCCAATGTTTCTTTCTCTGTCTTGATATTCTCTTCAAACCAATGAAGTAAATTATGTATATTAATTGTCCTCTGTATCACCTGAGGCCGAGTGAGGCCCTACACCTCAATACCTTTAAACGTGTTAGCCATGTTAAATAAATGCAGTCAATTATATCCCACTTCTTTTAAAATAACTTGTGTATGTAAGTATGCAAGGTGCACCCAAGGGACAGGGTGTACAGAACAAGGGATTAAAAATAAAGGGGCCTTCTAATATATTATCGAGATGGCTTCAAAGGCACTGAGCGTACCTATTGATCAATATTTCTAAAGGATAGCTATAGACACAAATTGAACATAACAAATGTTTTAACAATCCTCAATGTCTTATGTATTTATGTCTAAATATAGGAGTTACAATTTAGCTCAAGTATTTGAGGGTGCTGGAGATCATAATTGATAGGTAATTAGATCTTCAAAAATTAGTCAACCACTTCAAATAGTTTTGAATTGATGGAGTTTAAAAACATTAAAACTCTGTTATTCAAAAATACTTGTTTTCCGTATTGCATCACATTGCTTTATAAGTGCATTAAATATTTTTTGAGAATTAAACACCACTCAAAAGATTCTTGTTTATCGGGTGTAGGTAACATAAGTTTCTTTTTGATGCGTGTGCCGATCGGATTGTGTGAAACAAACATCTTCTCCTTCATGGCACTAATGTGCGAATTCGTAGTCGACATGTCTGAAACTCGTTCCAGGACCATGCATCGCCCTCCATCCCATCATATGAAGGGCAGTCAAATAGTGTGGGATATCTTCTAGAGATGTTGTTTTACAAGCTGTAATTTGGTTATTTTAAAATCTTGAGTCTATATCTATTAAATTTATGTAAGCTTTCGAGATGATTAGCCTTGTTACATCGCTCATCATGAAATAAGAATTAAAAATATTATTAAATTGTAATATAATTGAGATATAATATTGAAATGTGATTTTTGTGTAAGCATTATTGAATTCGGTGACGCAAATTGATTTCAGTGCCAGCACATGATTTCGGTGTTTTTTAAATCTCAAATATCTGAAAAACTATAAGGTTCTAAAGGAGGCCTCCAGGGCCTCCACTACCAATATTTTTTATATTTAGACTAGTTTTTAGGAAATAAAGTCGCATATCAAATAAGTTTAAAATAAAATTTGGCACCGAAGGTCATCTCTGAGAATCGCCCAGGTATAGTTAGGTAGGTACAGGACGAGCTTGATCTCTGCCCCTTTCTAGACAACTATCCTACCATCTCTCGTCGTTTTATGGGGCCACTCACCTTTACGTCTAGCGAAGAAATATAATAGAGATGTTGTTTGTTGATGAATGCCATTCGAAATGTAGGTTTTTTTGGTGCTTTCATTATTATTTTACCTATGAAACATAGGTACATTACATTTTAATCAAAATTATACAATGCTTCCTAAATAACACTGGAAGTACGAGTGTTTTCTGAGACCGTTGTTGCATTAGGTAAACTGCATTCGTTTTCGACAAGTAAGAATAATTAGCATTATTTGTTTAATATTATTGGTTTTGTACTAATGGGTTATATGGGTACAGATATGGGTACATATTAGGCGACATTATACCATCCCGAGTTTAAGAAACAATTCTTTTGTTTTTGAATTTGATACCTTCTGTTAAAATATTATTTTATTTTAAATAAAGTTTTGAACATGTACCTACCTACAGTATTCATCATAGGGATTCACGAGTTAGAACATAGAAAATGTTCATTCATAACTCAGGATCTCGGGAACAAATTAATACTCTTGCTCAACACACTACCTATTAATCTTAATAATTGCCCTTACCGGAATTCAAACCCCTGTGTTTCGTCCAGGTTAGGCAGAGTTATAATATAACCCACTAGGCTAACAGGCTGTAAAAAAATATATAATAAGGTCATGTGGGTGACGTGAGTTAAAAAAAACATTGGGGCAGGAGAAACAGTATGAGGATTCCCTACAAGTGTTTATTTTTCCCCAGTGTTTCTCTTACCGCACCTAACCTCACTTAGACCATAACAAAGACAATTCGAGTTCATTCACAATGACGGGGGCTAAATGGTAATCAGCTAATCACATTCATAGCATGTAGCGTGTATTGCAGACGCCACGAGTATCAGCGAGGTAAATTCAATGATCACATTTCCGTACTTTCTCTTCGCAAATGACCTACGAATCGCTTAACATTTCCAAGGTTCATTCATGGTTAATCATCATAGGTGATCATAAGTACGTTTTCTATTCTCATGTTTTTTCTATTGACTATTGCAAAATCCGTAGCCACTGTACGTGTAGGTACAGATACGTACAATAGGTAGAAATGTAAGTACCTCTAAGCATATTGGCAAGTTATAAACAAAAGGAGCTTTGGTAAAGATCACGATTGTCCACTGTCAAGATTGAAGTCACGATATCATGGTGGTATGAATGATCTGAACAAAACACGAAGTCATTTGACTTGATTGTTATTCTCCGATAGCTTAAACAACGACCAGGTAGGTACAATTTTCAGTTCAGTTGTTGGCTGTGTATGGAAAGTTGATATTTATGTAATCGACAGCAATTTTAAGAATTTCCTTTGTTTAGGTGGAGAACTTTGCTTTCAGTCTACACCAGCAATAAATTTAGTGCCCAGGATGGCTAGGACTTTTTGGCTCAGTACCTATTCGAAGTTCAGTATTATGGGACAATCTTACTCAAATTGACCTAGTCCCACAGTAAACTAAATAAGGCTTGTGTTTGTGCTTTGCAATTAGTTAGGTACCTAACCTATTTCAAAATGCTCGTAGCATATGTCACGGCACAATATATATGTACAAGTTTCATATGTAGAAAGCTTATCTTATGGTTTTCGGGGGCCCTTGCGGATACACTTCGACCCATAGGGATCTTTTGTGTTTATAGTTCAGTTCAGTTCAGTTTCTTTATTGGTAAAAAATATTAAATATAGAAAGCTAATATTACTGCATGTTTTAATTACGGTCTAGGGGTCTTAGCAACGTTTTAGAATTTCGTGTTATACATACATTTAACCGTGACACAAGTATTTCCAAACAAAACATTGTCGTACAAGCGTGCAGATGCAGTTAGTGGATTCTTCAGCAATCTTATCAACCCTTATCTCATTCAGAATCAATGCTAAGCTTAACCCAGTTTTCACTTTCGTGTTTTCGTCATGAGAGAAGGCACCTTATGTTATGAGAGCATTGCGTTTTGTCAGGCAATTAAGTAAAAGTTCTCTATTTTAAGATCGTGTGAACTGTGGAAGGCTAATGTTCCGCGTAGTGGGATGACCTTTAGCGAAGAACGCTACTCAGAATTGCGGTAATAACTTATTTTGATAACTTTTTACAAGCATTGCTACTGTTGGAGCATGACCTAACGTCGATCCGAATCGATGTCATCTGACCGGAGGTGTAATTATGGAAATTATTCTTCCGCGATTCTGTGTGACTAATAGAATTAGCAAACAATTTCACTTTTCTTCACGTATTTATTTAAATGATGCACCCAGATGTAGTACTTACGTGGACAGACAGCAGTTTCGAAACTCGGGCGCGGACGAGGCTTGAATGGGTCATAGCTGTTTGTCTCGCTGCCAAATCATGCGCATGTTCGTGCTGCAGGTTTTAAATGGGTGTTTTTGTTTGGATCCAATACGATATATTTCGTAATCAAATGTTAAATTTACATGATGTATCTAGAACCGATGGAAACTAACAGTTTGAGTAGGTATATTATAAGCGGAGTTTAGACCGGCAGTTAGAACATTTAACATATAATACAAGAAATATTTTCTTATTTGAAAATCAAAAAAGAAAATATTGGTAACTATTCGGATATTTATTGTCAGTCGTTACCAGTACTACCATAAAATAGAGCACCACATTTGTTATAGGAAAGCACCATGTAGTAAAGTGAAACTGATTAAGAAAATAAATTGCTGCCATTTTTAACTGTTTAACGATGTCATCGGTTCTGTTTTGTTCAAAGTTATAATAGTTGATGAACTTTTGTAGTGATACGGAACCCTCGATGCACGAGTACTACTCGCACGTAATCGATGCACTGGTGTGGTCGAACTTAATCGTTTTAAGGGTTATTTTTGTATTTAGCAGATCATGAAGGAATAAAGTTTATGATTATATTAGATTATTTTTACACATTTTCCTCTGTAAATAAATCTAGTTTATAATTGAATTAAAAAACGTAGCGTCTTCTGATTGCGTCCATTGGCGGCATATTATGAGAAAAGAGAAAAGTGCAAAGAATGGCAGCTCGTGGGACCGACTCCACAATGCCTCTGATATGTCACGCCTAGTGTTTCACTGTATTTTCTAAAAGTTGTTCTTGTCAATCGATGATGATAAAGATGATGATAACTTCCCGCACTTCATCATTGAATATGGAACTTAATAACAATATATTTTTTCTTTTCCAGATACTCCCGTTCATACTGCTATCTGTGGTCTCAAGAAGTAAATGCGAATCCTCGACTGGGTACAATTACAACAGCGGGAACGGGGGAACATTCGGGGAGTTATTGAAGCCACCACCGCCGCCACTGTCTCAAATCAAACCGGTGCCGTTTCACGGCGGCGCCAGCAGATCGCAACGGCAGAATGTTGACCCGGGGTATCATTACCAACCTCCACCGCCGCCTCCACCTCAGGCGCTATCGTCTGACTTCAAATTCCCGGCTCCTTTTTACAAACAATACAATTTTAATTTTGTACCTCCTCCTCAGCCTTTCACAACTCCATCTTCTTCGCTATTCCAAAAAGTCTCCGGTTGGTTATTCCCTTCTCAAGAAACAGAACCAGTATCTGCGTATAACAACAATAACAATATAGCGCCTATAAAAAAAGATTGCAATCCCTGCAATCTAGTGCCATGGATTCCAGTAATAAGATACGATTTGGGAGGTAAAAGTTTGCAGCAAAGTTTGATACCGACTTATGGACCTCCGAGTCCCACCGCACAAAACGCGGTTCAATTTAGACCACGGCCGTTTTATTCACAAAATCAGGAAGTACCACATATATCAACTGGGATACCTCATGCAAATTATGGTCCACCTTCCCTAGATAACAATAAGGGCTTCTTAAGCTCCACATATGGGCCACCAAGTCCAACTCATACGGTAGCAAATCCGACTAGCTCTACGTTTATACCAAGTTCATCATTTGGATCCAGTTCATCTTATAACTCAGTCAGTAATTCATACAATGCTCAAAGTTCGACTTACGGACAACCCAGTTCGTTATACAATATTCCTAGTTCTACATATGGGGCACCAAGTTCATCGTATGGATTACCCAGTTCAACTTATGGTCCACCTATTTCTACTTACTCTACACCTGCGCCACTATATGATTCACCGAGGCCTATAACATCGACTTACTTACCTGTGACTCCCAGTTATGAGCCAGGAGTAATAAATTATGACCTCCCTCAAGATAATCAAATAGATGTTATACAGAACACTCTTCCTTCCGAGGACTTACAATTACCAAAAGTTTCCGCTCCATTAGGGTTTAAAAATTCATACGGGGAGCCAATTCCAAGCTCGTATGGAGCAGAAATACCTTTCCCAGTATCGGCTACTGCAGCGGAATCGTCTAAAATAAGGACTGAAGTTTTACCTCTTGATGGGACTAAAGGATTAAATCCTAATCATTCATTAGCTCTGGCAAAACCAGCCCCATTTACTTTGAATAGAGGACGAAACATACATACGTTACAACCTGTTGCTTTACCGAACTTGAGCGTATCTCCATTACCACCAATATTTAATGCTCGGCCATTCCGGCCGCTACCTAACTTGCCCTTAAATCATGCCCTCGGAATAAAACAAGTGCAACCACCATCGAATAATGTTAATATACAACAAAGCTTACCAATTGCCGAATACACTCATTCTATAGATTATCCTACATCTATAGTGCAATCGCCAGTTATCGACATCGATGTCGGAAAAATATCAAATCAATCGAAGGCTTACAGAAATATTCCTAATGGATTTATAGTAGAGAGTTTCAGGGATATTTCTTCCCAAGCATCTGAAGATCATATTGAAGCTACAAAGTCAAATCAAGATTCTAGTTTTGAAAGTACTGGAGTTGAGGTTGGCAATGATTTATATGAGCCGAATATACCTTATGATTTAAAATATAAATCCGGTAATCACCTTTCCAACCACAAGAACTTTGCTGATTTAAGAGGAGTTAAGGACGAAGACGTTGATAAATATCGTACAGAGAGTAATTTACAGAATATAGATTCACCATTGTTGTATCTAAAGCCTGGAACTCCACATAAAGAGTATACTAACTTCGTGTTTTCTACAAGTGGTCCATTAAATGTAGACGATTATGAAATTTACGATGATATTTCTACAACAGTGGCACCAAAGCAATCAACGTTCTCTAGTAGTGCTTGGGAAGAAAGTAGAACCGATTATAGCGATGCGTTTTCACAACCAACAGCAGCTCAGGAAGATTCAAATAAACCAAAAATTGTTCAAATTATCATACCATACACAACTGGGCAGCAGAATAAGCAAACGAATGAACACGAACAGAACCAAGAGGAATGGATATCGACTCCTGATGACTACCTAGCTAGGAAAGTGCCAACGAATACAGAAAATTATTACACTGTTGATTCTAGTACGGAGAGTTACACTACGCCTAGTACAACAACAGAGGAGCCATCTCACACAGAAAATGATAATTACCAATCAGAGAGATTGAATACCCATTCTATACTAAACGACTTGTATGATGTAAAAGAACCTCCCTTTGATATTATAAAACTTCAACAAAACATCGATGATTGGACCGAACAAGAGTTTTCTAAACGTTTTAAAACTCAATCTCAACGAACTCGTAATAACGGTAAATATGCTAAACAAATTCCAGACGAATATTTTACTACAATTAGTCCGGTTACTAATTCTGTGACGCCTAGCATATATAATTATGATTTTTATGATCACGAAGGATCATATAGTATACGGCATTCCGTAACTGAGGATGAAAGTACAAATACAAAATCACACAAAAATAATAATAATATAGATAGTACCAGGTCTAAACTGAAAGACAAAAATAAAGATGATTATGAAGATTTGCAAAAGCTTCACATCTATACCGCTGCGTCATCATTCCGATCTTCGACCACTACTCCTGCTCCATGGGAGGCTATTCAAACTTCTATATCTCCACTAACTAAAGAAAAGGTGTACGTGGTTACATCAAAACCATGGACGGAATCTCAGAATACGACTGTTCACGATTATGAACATATAGCATCTTTTGAGTCTAAGAAGACGAATTTAGATAACGAGGCATCTGCCTCAGACAATCTTCCTTTTCAATCTCCCAGGTTCTCCAACAGACCCAGCTTCACAACTGGCGAGAATATAGAATCCGTTAAATCCGATTCTTCGTATGGATTCTCTAGAAATTGGCATCAAAGAAGTAAGTTGTAACTTAAGTTTTTCATTAAATTTACTCCGCAAGTCCGCACCAACTAACAAGGAAGGGTACCCAACTGTCCGACTCCGATTTGATTTATTTTGATATATGTTATAGAGTAGTCTAAAATAACGGACACGTATTTTTTTTAGCTGCCCAAACTCAACCTGTTAGGAGAAAATGGCCTTCAAAGTACTGAAAATTGACCAAACCTTCTAATTTCTGAGAAGGGACATGTTCTATATATATAATAAATAAATATAATACATATATTTTTATATAAAAAATGAGTTTGTGGTGAAATGACAAAACACGTCCCCATTCTTTATTCATGTTCTCCAACATATAACGAAACCAGTAATTAATTATCAATTTTTTTGAACATGTCTCTTCTCAGAAATTAGAAGGTTTGGTCAATTTTCAGTACTTTGAAGGCCATTTTCTCCTAACAGGTTGAGTTTGGGCAGCTAAAAAAAATACGTGTCCCTAATTTTAAACTACTCTATAACATATATCAAAATAAATCAAATCGGAGTCGGACAGTTGGGTACCCTTCCTTGTAAGAAAGCTAATTAATTATAGTGTATTTATATATATATATATATATATTTTTTTTTTTTTTTCTTTTGTTTCTCGACTTTCATATTTGTCTACTATAGGCAAATATCTGTTGTACAAAATATATTTTTATTGTAACACACTTATTCTATTTTTTTCAGTAAATGACTTGGAGAATAAGAAGAATAACAATAGTACATCGTTTCCAGAAGGTTCTCAGAACATATCCACTAACAATAAAGAGGTTCTATTCTTACTAATTTACTAATTTTCAATCTAGGTATAAAATTCCCAACTTACAGTATGTACTTACAGTATTTCAAAGTCAAAGATCGGTACTTAGTAAGTAGTCAATTAACATTGCTAACTTAGTTTTTAAAATAATGATTCTTAATACAATATCCCTTGTACATACTTATTGATATACAATCCTGGTACATTCATGAGTTTAGCACTGACTAATCATAACATAGTATACATTTAGAGTCATAGAAACTACTAGAGTAGGCAGGTTAATGGTCGAAAAATACTCACCAAGTGGGTGTCGGACCAAGCATAACAGAGGGTTCCGTACTTTCCCACGATACGAAAAACGCAACATACTAAAACCCACAGAAGCAAAAGGGCGTGTGTTCGCGGCACGTGCTAGGTTTTTTTTATGCCTAATTATTAATGGCTCAACTGATCATTTCCAAAATAGTTTTCGTCGAAAGTATTTATTAAGTTATTATTTCCTTACCTACTTAACGATAATATATGATTAATATGATACAAATTTAATTTTAATTTCAGTGCGACCTACTCGCTGTATGTACATTAATATATTATTATTGTATTCTGGTGCTACAGACTGAAGGACTGAACAATGCTACTATTTATTAAATTACTACCTATCGTAAGAAAGAATAATGCATACATACGAGTATAGTATTAATTTTTTTATTTCTTATTTCAGGATACACACCCCACTACAGTGACTGCAGAACCTCCTGAAAACGTCAGTAGTGAGAAAGTGTAACAAATAAATCGAACGATCTGTGATTGTGTTGTTATTGTTACGCATAGTGTTAGTTTACAAAACCAAATGAATAAAAACGTGAACAATTACAGATATAGTGAAAGTGTTCAAGTGTGCGTGCGTAACGTATTGACTATGAAGACAATAAAGAACAAACTATAGCGAATTCATAGATTAGATATATTATTTTATATTGACAAATTAAGAAGAATACAGATAGCCACGTCAAATTAAGCCGAAGTTGGGCAATCTGCGGAAATAATTCGTGTAGTTTTGAAAATTGCTATAGATCTACCGTATGGTGTCCAGATAAACATACTAAAAGTCCTCGAGGGTAGGGGGTGTGCTGAGGGTGTAGAGGGGGGTTGAAGGTACCTTTTTTGATATTTTTGATCATATCTCGAATATCTGTACGAATAGCATTATAATTACTTCGGACAAAAGTTTTATCATAAAATTTTCTACAAATTTGGTTATGTTTATTTTTACTCTACGATCAATACTTTAGGAGCTACAGGCTGTTAAAGTTAAATAAGAGATAAAAAATAGAAGAAAACGTCGTTTTTTCGTAATTGTTCACCATAAATAAAAATTTTAGTTTAGAATAAGCAAGCTAAGCGACCTGCTGATATAATATAAAAAAAACGGCCAAGAGCATGTCGGGCCATGCTCAGTGTAGGGTTCCGTAGTTACCCGTCTGTCAAAATAAACTATTTGCGAAAACTCAAAAACTGATAGACCGATTAGGTCCGCTATATTTTTCCTTAAAAGTCTTTACTAAGTTTTACTTTCACGATTTTTTTTGGACCCATGGTTCAAATGTTAGGGGAACTAAAGTGGAAAACACAACTTTTTTTCTTTCAGATCGATTATTTCCAAAAATATTAAGTTGATCAGAAAATGGTCCTTAAAGACCCTTATTTGTTTTAAAAGACCTATCCAACGACACCCCACACTATAGGGTTGAAGCGAAAAAAAATTTCATCCCCACTTTAATTTAGGGCAGCTACCATAAAGAAATATTTTTTCTGGTTTATATTTTACTACTTTGTCAGCGTAACTGATTTATATATTCGTGCCAATTTTAATAATAGAAACTAGAAAAAAAAATTATGGTGGCTGCCCTACATTAAAGTGGGGATGAAAATTTTTTTCGCTTCCACCCTATAGTGTGGGGTGTCGTCGGATAGGTCTTTTAAAACAAATAAGGGTCTTCAAGAACAATTTTTTTATCAACTTAATATTTTCGGAAATAATCGATCTGAAAGAAAAAAAGGGGAAATCCCCTTCAGCTCCCCTAACTTTTGAACCATGGGTCCAATAAATGTGGTAAAAATCGTGAAAATATAACTTAGTAAAGACTTTTTATGAAACTTTTTTATGAAAAAAGGTACCTTCAACCCCCCCCTACACTCTCAGCACACCCCCTACCCTCGAGGACTTTTAGTATGTTTATCTGGACAATTTTCAAAACTACACTAATTATTTCCGCAGAGTTTTCTAATTTGCTTAGGCCAGTGACAGGCCTATTACAATCAGTTATGTACTTACAACTAATTACATTAATTACAATTTTTAGATAAAAAAATTTGCTTAGGCTAAGAACGATAATCGTATTCTTTTTGATTTGTCATAAAATGGGTTATAATATTGTAAACTGTGCTATTATGTAACCATAAATTTGTAATGTTTACTAAAATTAGTTAATTTTCCAATTATGTATGGTTTCAGTCGCCTATCAATTTATATTTTGTTCGCATAAACCTGTTTTATTAACTGGATAATTCATGTTTCCTCATATTATATTTAACTTTAGTTTATGAGTTTGTAAATATTTTATATGACTGAAAAAATATATCTGTAAATAATAAATTCATAATAAAAAACTAAATTCATAGGTTCTGTCTTATTAATTAAAGAACAAGTTTATAACGAATGCCTGTCCTAAGCATTCGAAAAGGTTCGTTAAAATAATAATTCCTAACGGTTAATTTCAGCCTTCAACTGGTCGTTTCTTTTGCCTCTTCATTGGATTTGTTCTTGAACTTGAAGTAGAGAAACTCGGCACCCCACATTATTACAGTGACCATTGTGACACAGTTCAAGATAACGATAGGTATTCTGTAGTTTCCGGATAGCTCACGGACTTTCCCTGAAAAACATGAAAAAAATGCGGTGTTATAGGTACCCGATATTATAATTTTGAGTGTTTGTTAAATAAGGTAATTGCGTCAGTTTCCCGTCCGTTGTCAGTTTCCGTCCTATTGACGGATTAGCAAATAATACATTTCATTTATAATTTGCTTCTTGTGAAATATTATTTTTATGTGGATAGATAAATTGTTTAGGTATTAAGGATTTCAATAAGACTGTGCAGCAATGAAGGTTTATATTAAAATTTCGTCAAGTGGACGGAAACTGACACCGGAGTAAAACTAGCGCAATGACCCTATAAAATACCTATAATTAAAAACAACTCAAGATTTGCATCAAATTACTTTGCCACTCTTGTGAATAAAATGCAACTTTCTCATAAGTTTTTGAAAAATAAAGAGATCCTATACGAGCTGGTGTGGTGAAAAATAAATGCTTAAATAAAATGATAGGTACTTACCTAACACGGTACCTAGCGTGATAATAATGATACCGTTGAAGAACATCTGGATTCCAGAGGCGAAAGGCAGTCGTTCTAAGGGCACGTAGTTCGGTATCACAATATTCATGTAGACCGTCCGTACCCCTTTCGTTATCCCCATTGCTAGGGCTACGAATATCATTCCAATGAACGAAGTTGTAAATAACATTACTGAAAAAAGAAGTTTAATTTTAGTTTTCAACCATGCCTCTTGAGCTGGCTGAAATGGAATAATAATAAGATCTTGTAATGGGCATTTTAGCGTGCTTTCGCTTGTCTTTTACGAATGAAAGCACCCTAATAAATGTCTACTGTGCGGGAAGATAATAGTCGTGGAATGTAAGGGTAGGTACCTATACATTCTACGACTTTTCTCTTTCCGCATTGCGTACGAGCAGAGAGCCAGAGATTATAAATGTCCCTAGAAAAATTGAGGTATTATGATTAAGTACACTCATAACTACATAAAGTACTACTTGCAAAAAATACCATATGAAATATATTAAATACTTAAACGAAATATATAATGTGATTGTACATTTTCATCTTGCATTTTCCTGTTTATCTTGCTACCGGCATGAAAATCCTGCTATTATTAGGTATCATTATACATGATATGTTGTTGTGTACGTAGCCTCAATTCTAGTGCCGAGACCTATAGTATTTACAAAAGACTAGTAGTCCTTATTTATAATAAAACGTATCATGCCACGTCATTGATGAAGATGATGATTTTAGAAACATAAAGTACAGATGAGCTTTCCGGGAGATGACTAGATCACGCCAACTCATGTTAATCAAATCAATCTAACCTCTTTTATAACCAAAACCTACACATTGCTAGTGTTTTTGATATTTTAGTGATACCTTCTGTCATTTTCTCGACTCAAACAGGGCCTCTAAAATCACGTACCTAAACTTTTTTTTACAAGACAATGGGAGATCTGCTTGAACTCTGAAATTTTTGCACGGGAATATACAGTTAATAACTGAATCAGTTTGTACTTACTTGACCTGATAAAGATGACCATAGCTAAGCTGACTATGTACATGACTCTGGGCGACTTATTGCACCACTCTCCTATAAACGGAGACACTAGTCGAAACAAAGTATCGGAAAATCCGATCACAGCCATTAAGTTTGCTATTTGCGAAGTCTCAAATCTTAACATATCCTTAAGAATTATTGGAAATAATAAGGAAAAATTTGTCTCTACACAACCAGCCATTGATAATCCAAACATTATGTTCAAGAATATTGGATCTCTCAATAGAGTCAGATCGAAAAAGTCAACAAATTTTTGCACAAGTGTTTTGCTTGATTCAATTTCTAGTGTTTTATCGATGAAAGCCTCTTTTTCTGGTACAGGCTTTTTGTGAAGCTCATTCTCACGAAATATATTTATCGAACTACCCAAATTGATTTCTTGAGATTCCCACCATTTATACTCTAAAACCGATGTTGGTTCTTGAGACTTTTTATGCACATCGGGATGTGAAATGGCATTTCTGGTTTCTAAACTTAAACCGTTGGATAGTGATCTCATTGACAGGCTTTTGACAGACACCGATCCATTTTCTTTCAACTCTTCAAGTTGTGGAAGCGATGGTACAGTGCCTGAAATGATTTAGAAAGGTAACTTTAGAAAATTCTTGTACAATGATATTAATGATATTTAATACAAACAATCTATTTATTACCGTATTTTCTTACCATTATGTGGAAGTCCTTCATTAATAAGTTCTACTTGATCATCTTTGTTCAGCGGCACCATTTCCTGGGGAGGTGTTACCATGTACCATTTTACTGGTCTAAGTAAGCAAGCTCCTACCAAAGAGTGTAGGCAAATTGCTCCCAGAGTGAGCACAGCGTACCTCCATCCGTAGGCATATATGAGTGCACTCATGAGTAGAGGCATGTAGATGGTTCCGAGCCCTGTGATGGACATTCCGACACCAACAGCTCTGCTTCTTTTCTCTTTAAAATATGAGTTAATGGCTAGGGAGAAGGCTGCCATGACTGATGCTACTCCCATTGCTGAAACATAATAAAATAATTAATTTTAACGTTTAAATTAAAACTTGTTATTTCGCCTTGTATGATTGGTATTTTATTTTTGGTATAATAGGTAGGTAAACAAAATACTGGATAAACGAAATCAATTATTATGATTAAATAAATATACAGGGTGACTTTGTTATGTCTGATCATACTCTAAGAGGAGTAATATGGTCGGACATGTGTGTAAATTATACTAAACAACTTTTACTATTCGGTCCACTCCAAACGGAAAAAAATCTGCTACTTCCAACATTATTTGAGAATTGTGAATATGTTTTTTAACAAGTAGTGCTTCCATAAGCCGTGACAAACAGCCGGGACAACGCGAAGAGCTGATGATGATAATATCTCGATGCTTTCCACGGAACAGCTACCTGTCAGAGTGTGGTCACTATGGTCAATGTGGTCAGACAACAAAATCAACCTGTATAAATAAATAAATAAATAAATATTAGGGGGACATCTTACACAGATCAACCTAGCCCAAAACTAAGCAAAGCTTGTACTATGGGTGCTAGGCGACGATATACATACTTATATAGATAAATACATACTTATATACATAGAAAACAACCATGACTCAGGAACAAATATTTGTGCTCATCACACAAATAAATGCCCTTACCGGGATTCGAACCCGGGACCATCGGCTTCGCAGGCAGGGTCACTACCCACTAGGCCAGACCGGTCGTATGTAAATAAAGACTGTGCACTATTGACAATTACCATCACAAACAAGAACAGAAACAAGTACAAAAAACTCACAATTTAAAATGCTATAAGAAAACAGGAAGAGCCAGAAACTGGACGCAACGGACGTGAGCATAAGCCCCGCTGAGATGAGTATGGCTCCCGTGATGGCCACCTTCCTGTACCCGAAGCGGCGCAGCACCGGCCCGCCGAAGAACGAGAGTAGCATCCCGAACCCATGGTTCAAGGTGATGATCAGGGTGCCCTGTGTCGCTGACAAGCCCACGTCGTGGAACGCTTCTTGAAACACTAAGCCGAAACCGGCTATGAGCGGCAGTACCACGACCTAGGACAAAAAACCAGTTAGATGACTAGCTTGATTATAATTATGTTTTTACTTTAATCTTACAAGCACCACTTGCACCATCCAGGGTTAGCCCACTAATCCGGGGTTAACCGGTTAAACCTGGAGTTACCATGGTTACTAGTACAATTTTATTGTGACGTCCCACGGGTAATTTGTACCTTATGGCGGTTGGCGCTTACGCTATTATTAACGCCGCTCCAATAATATTGCGGTGCTATGCGACGTAAGCGCTAGCCACCATAAGGTACCTTTTCCCGTGGAACGTCACAATTTGACACTGGGTTAATGGTTGACCATGGGTTGACCCCGGGTTAGTGTTAGTTGCTAACCTTGGCTGGCGTAAGTGAGTGATTAAACAGTTACTTAACCTACACACTACACAAGTTTTATGACAAAGGCTATAGTCGGTTTTCCATAGTAAGTTAGCCCTTAAGTCAATTTGATTCGGGTTTTTTTTTGTGAGTACCTCTTATGGTGAAGGATATTTTTGCTGAGTATCAACATCCTACTAGTGACAGTTTTTGACTTATGATTTTATTATTTTTTTTCTTTAATGTATTGTTTTTCGGGATGTATTCAAGCGATATGCTTAAATTTTTTAAATAGTGTTCTTTATTTAGGTATACATCGGTACTCAAAAAACGAATACCAGTTGTCATATAAAAAAATGGAAAAAAAGTAAAACAAAAATAAAACATTTTTTTTTATGTCGTGGTGAAGAAGTGACACCTCTAATTTTTTTTTCTAGTTGTAGGCCAAACATTGGCCTACTATTTGCCTAAATATCAAAATTTTCCAAAAGGTACTTCCTGTCAAAAATTAGCAATGTGTGTGGTTAAGTTCTGTACTCAATCGATGTTTTTCAATGTAGTATACAATGTAGTAAAACAAAAATAAAAAATGTTTTATTTTTGTTTTACTTTTTTTTTCCATTTTTTTATATGACAACTGGTATTCGTTTTTTGAGTACCGATGTATACCTAAATAAAGAACACTATTTAAAAAATTTAAGCAAATCGCTTGAATACATAACGAAAACCAATACATTAAAGAAAAAAATTAATAAAATCATTACTCAAAAACTGTCACTAGTAGGATGTTGATACTCAGCAAAAATATCCTTCACCATAAGAGGTACTCACAAAAAAAAACCCGAATCAAATTGACTTAAGGGCCAACTTACTATGGAAAACCGACTATGGCCTTTCCTACTCTACCGTAGAGATGAATTTGTGAAATAGTTACCTATGCTATACTTTAGCAATAATTGTTAATATTGCATGCAGATGGATACATTAATGCGATAATGTAACCATCTACATGCAAACTGATACGGTGTCAATGACAATGAGTGTATATTATAATAAATGTTTTTGGTTAAGAGAGCACTAATGATAGATTTGACACATATCGTTAATTTTAGGTTCCTAATGTACTTTACGTATGTATTTTGATTATGTTTATTAAGTAATTGGGTTTTTATTATACTCGATAATAAATAAGTAAAATAAAAATAATTGTGAAGTTTAGCTATTCTTACAGGCCAATTCGAACGTGTCTAAACATCAAAATGATAACCTAATGTCCTAAATGATGCCATTTAGTTATCGTGCGTCTCGCTTTAGCCAATGCATATACGGACTAGTACGATCGAAATGCACGATAACTAAATGATATCATTCTTATGTCAGTGTACGTTCGAATTGGTCTGTTAATTCAATAACAAAAGTACAAATACTTACATTGTTTAAAGCGTAAGCAAATGTGACGACCCAGCCGTATCCCCCGTCAGGCGGCACTTTAGTCACTTTGGGTCTAGACATTGTAATGCAACTTAGTTCCCACTATCACATCTCCTCACAATGTTCACAATTACTTCAATCACTCAATGTTCTTCCCAAATTGAAGTCAAAACACTTATATATTGCAAAACGTTCTCATTGCACTAGTCCTTATTGACTATTGGGTTTAGTAGAACTGTCTCAGTGCATTGTTATATTCACTGCTGTAGCGTCGACTCTGCTTTCGACGTTGATGTTATTAAATGACATGATGCCCGTAGACACTCGTTATCGGGTTGACTTCAGTCCCTGTTATCACGGACGAGGTATTGTGTATTTAGGTACTCATAGCTGTGATAATATCTAGGTACCTAATTTAAATAAGCTACTTATTTTAATTACACGACAATAGATTGAGAGAATGTTACAGATAGGTAGATAAGGTCTAAAAGAATCCCAAATCAAAGATGCCAAAGTAATTTCTATAAATTATTTAAAATATTGGTTCGCAATTATGCATTTTTTTAAGCATATGTCAGTTCTGCCCACCACGTATGTACTTACAAGGTGTATCAAAAATAGTGAGGATCCGTTTGAGCCCGCATATTCGATATCCTTTTTCAGTTTAGGAAAAAGTAGAAGATGCGAAAATCATTTTCTATGGGGCAGGTCGTCTAAATCGACCCTCCATACAAACAGCAACACTCCTAACTGTACATCGGTGGACCTTATTACAAAAGGCATAAGGTCCATCGATGTACAGTTATCAGTGTGGGCGATGGTACAAAGGCCAAAAAATTTTCACATCAAAAAATTTTTCCTTCTACTTTTTCCTAAATTGAACACGATACCGAATATGCCCTTAAATGGATCTCCGCTATTTTTGTTATACCTTGTATATCAGGCGTAACACCCATTGTAAGATTTTATTGTTTGGCGTAAATATTTTCGTACAAGAGCAAGATTAGCTATTACTGGCTAAATATATGTCTGCGTAAAAATAACCTTTTTGATAGAGACAATAATTGAAAGTCGTTGCCTTCATATAGAGACCTAAGGAACGTTAATACAACTTTAACCCTGATTTGAATTTGATACACACGTATATATATTACGTGTTTCAGATAACAGGCTTAGCTACTGATTATTTAGACGTGAATGTGTGTCCTAATCTTAATTACCTACTTGGTAGGTTTTATATGATCAATATATTTTCGGGCCTACCTACCGCGGGCAAATCGAAATGTTTATATTTTTTTGTCCAACTCCGTGGCTCTCATATGCAAGGGAGACGCACATGGACAAATTCCCAGATAGCCGATATAAGCCAAAAGAAATGTTTTTTTTTACTGATTTATCTGTAACGTCGCATTAACCACTCTTTAATAATAACATTATTTTATTTTACGGCAGCTTTAAAAAGAGTTTAAATGCTTACATTTTTAGTTGTTATATAAATAGGTAGAACGACTAATAATTATGCTTATCTCATAATCTCATTATCAATTCCTTGCCACGATTGACGTATTATATCTAAGGACTGGCCTCATGGGCACTAATAATGGTACTAGTTCAGCGATGTCACTGACGAATTTGAGCCAATCGTGCAGCCTAACGCAACTAGTTGCGACCAATCGCGCGCGTGATGCGGACTCATCAACCAATCTAGGGCTTCCAATACCGGGATCCCGGGATCCCGAAATACCGGGATCCCGTCGGTTTAACCGCATTTTTCAATACCGGTATTTTTTAATGCAATACTGGGATCCCGGTATTTTCAAAAACAAGGAAAATGTGCCGATTATAACGTTTATAATCCATTAAAATGATCAAATTCACCTGTATCAAGAAGATTACTTGCCCATTTAATTAAAGAAGATCATTTAATTGAAACAAGATCCGTGCATATGCGTTAGATAAATATTTGGTGATGAATTCTGATGTTCAGGATATGATATTAATATAAGTCAGAGATATAAGTAGTTCTTAAAATTTTATCAAAAAGTAGAAAGATATGAATTGTAGTATAGCAAACGAATTTTTGGTGCCACATTTGAATATTTATTGCCTGGTTTATTAGGTTAACTAAAAATGTAACTGGTGAAGTCAACAAGACGGATATAGTAATTGGTACATAACAAGGGATCAAAATGATATATTTCCGTCAAGGGCGTACATTGAATCCTGAGCGTAATGAGTAATGAGGGATTCAAGTGTTAACGCCCAAGACGAAATAATTTTGATTGCGCGTGACACATACTGCTTTTCACATCAACTATATGAGGAAATTGTTATGTTCCAAAATATGTATTATTTAACCAAAAAAAATAGTATGCAAGAAAGAAAAAAACGTGTCCTAGAACAGAAAAGTACAACTTTGATCCCTCCTAGCGGGGAAGAAAAAGCCCTGTTTCGAATAGGTGATGTGAAAAAATCATTGCCAACCTGGAGGGTGAAATGATAATTATTGCAGATGGCGATTATTGTTTAATATCCTGAGCTAAGGACATACATATCTGGTGTTACAGTGAGCCTTTTTTAATAAAACTCAAAAAATTTAAGCGATTCATAGTAAATACCGGGATCCCGGGATCCCGGTATTGATGAAGACAGTTCCGGTATTAATACCGGTATTGAAAGAAGTCCGGTATTTTGAAGCCCTAAACCAATCACGCGCGTGATGCGAACTCATCAACCAATCGCGTTGTAGCGGTGTTACACCGCTGTACTGGCCCCATTCATTCCCCATTCTTATTGCCTGTAAGGCCAGTCCTTAGATATTATACGTCAATGCTTGCCACATTCTGAAAGCAATATATTATTATAATTGCCATATTCCCCCGGAATTGTAACAGGGTCTAAATTCCTCTCAGAGTTAGAATTTGGAAGGATCTTGGGAAAGCGCAGAAGGCAGATTATTTTTGTAAAAATGACAATCTTAGATTTATGTAGGTACTCGTAGTAGGTACTCGTATCCAGCGAACCCCCACTGTTTTAAAGGACAATGATTTAAAAAAGTTTCTCTCGTTTATAGTTCGTTTTTTTAGCATTAGAACAATTTGCCGTGACTAATTTTGCAAAAGTGTTTTTCAATAAAAAGACACGTCAAGATTGTTTATCTTTTTTCTAAATAAATAAAAACGAACTAAGTATCGCATAGATTCGTTCACATTGAAACTACAAAACTACATTTAAGTAATTGCTCCCCTTCAGAGTTCATTGAATGATAAATTACTAGATACACAGTAGGTGTATTGGCACAATTATCTATGTACTAGCTAGAGTATCGTGTTCTACTGATAACAAATCAAGTTGCAACAGAGTCCTTCAGCGTACTGTATGATATTCTCTAAACAAATATTTGGTTTATAATAATTATAATCGAAGCGTTACGCTCAATAAAGGGGCTATAACATCTATGTCTTTGACACTTTTTTTAGGAAAGGATGATATAGTTAGTTAGTTTTGCTGGGCATTTTCCGCAAATCGACATCCACTGTGCCTATTTTGCGTGAAACGAGGTAGCTCTACTCTAACCACCCCAGCTCCTCCACAAAACCTAGCAAGGTCTTCAGGTTGCTAACTGCCTCCTTCAGTGTGCACGGATTCTCTAGGTATTTGCTCCTGACTTCTACCTGTAGGAAAGGATGATATGAAATAGAAATAGGATCCTAACAAAACTAGGAAGGTAGGAATTTTAATAACAAAACTTCCATGATGAGACACAGACACATGAATTGAATATACGAGATACATTAAATAAACATTAAAACGAGGAGTTCCTGTTGAGGCTACTCGTTATGGAGCGATACATGTCGAGCAATCTTCGACTTAGAAAACGCGAGTAACCCGTTCAAACATCATTTTTAGGGTTCCGTACCCAAAGGGTAAAAACGGGACCCTATTACTAAGACTCCGCTGTCTGTCTGTCTGTCCGTCTGTCTATCTGTCACACGCTGTATCTCACGAACCGTGATAGCTAGGCTAGACAGTTGAAATTTTCACAGATGATGTATTTATGTTGCCGCTATAACAACAAATACTAAAAACAGAATCAAATAAATATTTAAGTAGCTCACATACAATAAACTTGATTTTTTTGCGTAATGTTACGGAACCCTTCGTGCGCGAGTACGACTCGCACTTGGCCGGGTTTTCATCATTTCGTAAAGAAAGTTCACTGGAAAAAGGTTGGATGTATTTATGTAATATTGAACCCCTCAAGCGGATCCGTTTAAAGAGACTTACGTATTGATAATTTTTGTGATTGTGATAAAGTAGTCACGTTCGAATTATCTTGTAATTACTTAATTGCGGATTAATGACAAATTCTTATGTAAAATTAATGACAGGGACAGCATGATTCGTCCCTAAATCGCTGTCAATCTTTGGTTTTGTAGGAAGTTTCTTTTCTGTACTGTATAGTACTTAGTTCCTATAGGCAGGTACTACCTGAATTATAATGCTCCAAATTCTTCTTTCGTTCGTTAAATGGCGGTAGGCGGTAATTAAATAACATAACACAAGATTTGCTATGTCACGATGTCAAAAATTTGGAGCATTATAATTCAGCCAGCAGCATTACTAATGAGGTGTGTTACGTGGAGTTTACGTGCCTTAATTGTTATTTAAATTTCTTGAACACTTTAATTTCAATACACGCCTGCTTAGAAACGTTCATATTACTCGTATTTTGATGGCATTTGGCTACTCTTTACTACATAGGCGCTGCTATGTTGCCTAATAGCCCTTTGAACATTTAAGTAATATGTTATCGCTATCTTACACAACTCTTTGAAATAATGTCATCGTTATATACAATATAACGCTTAATATTTTTAATAACATAAAATTGATAAAATGCAATGCGTACATGGGCAATTTTTAAATGTATCTACTTATAATTTAAATAAATATTTATCTGATTAAACGTGACAAGTGAAAACGGAGTCTTATCGTTTTCCTTCAAACTAATTTTCAGATCAAAGTCTACAATGTTTTCCTGAAACTTTCCAACATAGGTACTTAGGAAACTTTCGAAACTAAAGCCTACACAAACTTACACTACACTTTTACAAACACTAAGTATTTAGAAACAAAAGCACACTTCACTCTGTCGCTGATAGACGAGGTATCACTGTTTTACGATGACACACGCGTAGTGTGAAATGTGTGTGCGTGCGCACTCGGATGACCCCTAGCACTGCGCCTGCGGCGGCGACTAATCGACTTCATTGATTAAGAGTGCCGGTTTACTCAACGAGCGCTCTTTACACCGTAATCGTAGTACAAAGGTGGCGTGTCACTGACTTCGACAAAATCACTTTCAACAACCCATATGTAATTATGTTTTCAGTTAATAATTATTAGTTTTTCTGGTATAATCTACATTAAGGTATTACATACAATACTTACGGCCCAATTCCAACAACGCTTATATTATAAGAGTCACAGCAGCTAAGATAGGCAGCAGATACCGATCTATCAGTGTCAAAAGTGACATTTCTTCAACTAAAAACGTCAAGGAACACAAGTACTTAAACAACGGAGCGATTCGTATGATACTTTTGACACTGACAGTTCGGTATCGTATCGCTATGCCATCTTATAAGCATTGTTCGGGTCGGGTCATTATTTTTTAATGTAGTCAGTAATAGGACATCAAGAAACATAAATATTGTATTGTATAACCGACTTTGTCTCGTTTTGTAACTTTGGCCCTTGGATTTTAAGAGCCCATCATGCTCCTTGCTCATTAGCGCCACTGCTAAATAATTGTGATTGTTTAAATTTAACGATAGATATTTAAAAAAGGGGGTCGCTATGTACTGTATTTTGTATTTAAGTACCTTTTGGATACATACTTAATAGTTTTTACGTTGCTGGATTCGTCAATCTATGCGTCCAAATTTAAAACGGCCGTTTTGTTTTGAGTTCATACATCGACGAATCCAGCAACATAAAAACTAGTTTGATGTATTCAAAAGGTACTCAAATACAAAATACAGTGCATAGCGACCCCCTTTTTCAAATATCTATCGTTAAATTTAAATAATCACAAAATAATTATTTAGCAGTGGCGCTAGTGAGCACGTTGATGGGCTCTTAAGAACCTTTATTATGTAGTGTAGGTACCTGTTGGACAAAATACTAATTATGTTCTCAATAGGTAAGCATGTTGCTTTACAGAGGCAGGTAAATAACCAGGTGAATAAAACTTGTCTTGACTTATCTACAATTATTTTAATCAAATATTAAATACCTACTAGAATTAGTATGAAATGTATATCCTATTTACTATTAATTTATTACGTAATTATGTTTTAATAATGTCTTCTTTGGTGACGGTTACGGGCTGTTGCTTCGATCTGATGAATTTTTCGAGGCCCCACGAGAGAGCTGTGAGCCACGTGAATATGTTTAAACTATGTAATGTGACAGCTGTAGAGGCATTGTCTTTTATCCAACCTGAAAATTAAAGTATTTCATCTCAATAATCATGATATCAAATTGTATTGTATTGTACATGACGCAGCAAAAGTGCATACGTGCAGTGAATGAATTCCATTCATATATGCACTTTTGCAGTTTCTACACTACCGGCAAATGGGCCTTTTGTGATGAACCCAACGTAAATAATTGTTTCTCCACAAAATTCCTAGCCTAATTAAACAAAATGTAGTCAAATTAATACTTAATACTTTAGTCTTAATTTACTTTCGACTTAGTATATATGTAACATCAGACACAAGAATAAAGTTCAGGATATAACTAGAAAGATAAGAAGACAGAAATGGAAATGGGCTGGTCCTTCGAGCAACACGGAAGGGAGGCGGCATTCGCACTATTTCCCCTCTGCTGAGGTACAAGATTAGCGCGTCAATCTAATCTAGCGCGGGTAATAAAACTAGTTGCACTTGGATTTTTCACTAGACCGAGTCCAGACGCGCGCGTGAACACTGCTGCACAAAAATGCCTGTTTGCTCGGTTTTTTGTTATAAAAAGAGGTCGGGGACATCAAATTTACAAAAAGAAAGTGTTACATTTCGCATGTAATATTTTTTTTTACATATCATACGTTTAATTACATTCAAACACAATTATTATATTTTAGTCTCATGATATTGTTGGATTTATCGATTTTGCTCGCTCAGTACAAATTGCGGATCGGTCGAGCGACAAATCCGACTTCTCATCTCTCAGAATACAATAACATACTTCAACGAAAATGTGTTAGTGTGCGTGTTGTGACACTTGTCACTCGTCCGTACACAAAAAGAGATCGAGGTTTGCAAGATTTGTCTTTGACGTGTGTCATTTTCTATGTATTTGTGTCGTCATTACAGATTGGATTTTGTATGTAAGTGTGTGAGAAGTGCGACTGTGTGCACCTTTCCCCCGCGAAAAATGGCAGAAAGATTTGTACGGTGAGATATCGCTTGGGCCCCTCCCTTCCGATGTGTCGGAAGCCGGTGTTGCTCGAAGGGCTGGTCACATGGTTAGAGGAAAAGACAAGTGGAGCAAACTAGTCACGCAATGGTACCCAAGAGATGGAAACAGAAAGAAAACTAGACCAAAGAGAAGGTGGGACGACGACATAAGACAGGTCGCAGGAACAACTTGGGGTAGAGTGGCCATAGAAAGGCCAGAATGGAGAAGATTGGAGGAGGCCTTTGCCACCTGGCAAACGGACACACAGAAATGGAAAAAAAGTGAAATATATGAATGAACATGAATAATGTATTATCCGACTAAAGGCTAAATAATAATAATAATAATTGTCACGGCAGGTGTCCGCTAGTCTCCTCCCATAACCCATTATCCAGTCCATCCAACTTGCATATCAATAGCCCATGACCTTAGTTCCCATCGCAGCACAAAAGTGCTGCACTTCAATAGTCTTTGCACCTGGCGGAGACCATCTCCGGATGTATCATATTGTGCGCTCGGGGATGGTATCCGCCATGTGTATCCCTTGCTTTTAGAGTAAACTGTCTTAAAGGGCCTCTGCGCTGTTGGCTTCGGCCCCACGCATGCCTCCCAAAGGTCCGGGACCCCATGGTCCCGAGATATGGAAAGGACAAACAAATAATAATAATAAAAAAATATGTAATGTATACAAATCAGGCCCAAATAAGATTTGAGATAGAGCAAGTTTCTATCAATAATTTTATTTGTAAAAACACAGTTTATTAATTCTGACTGCACTTAATGCCCTAAAAAGACTCGTTGAAACGAATCATTCGAGCGAGCCTAAGTATTCTGACTTCACCATCAGATCAGATCGATATTATCATAGTAGATTGTTAACCAAGGGATGAAATGATGCCTTTCACCCGAGTTAAACACCCTACTTTTCATTTCGAATAGCCACAAGGAAAGAAAAAGCATTGTGTTTTTAGGGTTCCGTACCCAAAGGGTAAAACGGGACCCTATTACTAAGATTTCGCTGTCCGTCCGTCCGTCCGTCCGTCCGTCTGTCTGTCACCAGGCTGTATCTCACGAACCGTGATAGCTAGACAGTTGAAATTTTCACAGATGATGTATTTCTGTTGCCGCTATAACAAAAAATACTAAAAACAGAATAAAATAAAGATTTAAATGGGGCTCCCATACAACAAACGTGATTTTTGACCAAAGTTAAGCAACGTCGGGAGTGGTCAGTACTTGGATGGGTGACCGTTTTTTTTTTTGCTTTTTTTTGGTAGTTTTTATTATTTATTTTGATTTATTTACATCGATACAGCTTGAATAAAGAATAACGTTCGTAAGCGACATCAGTAGGAAAGTAGTCGATTCAGCAACTATAGGCCTTTTGGATTAGAAAGGAAACGTTCCGAATAAACGACCGTTTTTTAGGGTTCCGTACCCAAAGGGTAAAACGGGACCCTATTACTAAGACTTCGCTGTCCGTCCGTCCGTCCGTCCGTCCGTTCGTCCGTCCGTCCGTCTGTCTGTCACCAGGCTGTGTCTCACGAACCGTGATAGCTAGACAGTTGAAATTTTCACAGATGATGTATTTCTGTTGCCGCTATAACAACAAATACTAAAAACAGAATAAAATAAAGATTTAAGTGGGGCTCCCAAACAAGGGGCCGGTATATGAGGTTTTCGATTTAGACCTCACTTTGTAACCATAATTCGTTCAATAAATGTTTAATAATTGCATTAAATTACACGTAAATTTGTTCACGAAGAAACCGAGTACCGACTCTTCATGCCATTATATTTTTAATTTGCTGTTATTCTCTACAAATCGACACTAAAAGTATCAAAAAATCAAAATATGGAGTTCCGTTTGAGACAGAAGCAAAACAATTTTGTCTTTGACAGTAATTGAATTATTGTATGATTTTGAAAGCTAGATAATTCAGCTACCAATTTATTATCGATTTATATTTTTACTCACAAAGACAACACAGAAATTCAATCTCAAATGTAAACTTTCGAACAATTTCCATACATTGGCGACATCACTCAAAATTCTTCTTCAAGTCAGATGCCCGTTGGGGTTACACCGGAGCACACGTGTACTTCTTCAAATGAAAATGACAGCTTGATTTTCTTGCTTTTGACAATTATATTGACATTAAATCATATACGCACACGAGAAAGTATACCAGTAGATAAATTGTATTGTGCGTCTTGCCCACCGCTAAAACTTTTGTGTATTTAGGCCTTTTTAGTTTAAATCTCAATAGACATAATCTATGCTTCATGTGTTATAACTCAAACCCGGAAATATTTGTCAAAGGGTTCTCAATTTTTTCTACTTGCATTCATTATTTATAAATTTTTTGCCCGCCGAAATATACCCTATATTAGGCAACTCGCTCAAACTCAAAATTCCCAAGTCAAGTTATGCACAAGTTTGGTATATAGTTTTGTCAGAAATATAACCTATTTTCTACTAAAAATAGCAGTGTGGCCATAACTATTATAATTTTTTCTACATTAACGAATTTGTTTAAAATTGTCGTTTTGGGCAAAGTTTCTCTGGAGGCAAAGTTGGCGCTAATGACGTAACATATTATTGCAGGTGACTGTACATAAATGTTTCGGTGATTTTGAGATTATTTTCCAGGTTAGTTTACTAACAATCAAGTTATGCAGATACCGATTTCGTGAACGTATAAGTAGTTTAGTACCGCTATTGTTTAGCGATACCGATTATTTTTGAAGGTAAAACTGTACCGGTTGAAATATAAAGATATTAAAATTACAGCAGGGACAACCATTTTTTATAGGTGTACCTAAACCATCATTGGCCGAGCGTTAGCAAGGTTCTCCGTTTCAGCTTGGGCAAAAATGCTTTTGTATGTTCTCCTTTGCAGATCACATTTCTCAACTGATTCTCGTGAAAATTTGTAAGCAGGTTCGATAGAACTATTCTGTTTCGCTTTATCCGCCAAAATGGAATTGCCACCCTGCTGAAACTTTATTTATTTAAATTCCTATTGAATGGATTTTGCACCTTATGAAAAACCGTATAGAGTAGTAAATAACATTTGACATCTGACTTAATGACATCTTGTTTTATTCGCTTTAATTGTACAAAACGCGTATCTCGACAAAGCAATATTAGGTAATAAAACAGTCAATAATCAAATGAATTAAATAGGTACGTCACGTGTGACATGAACAGACAAGGAAAGCAAGATTAAATGCATTGTTTCTCTTTCATCTTTCAATGGAACGCTTTTACCCTCAAAGGAGGCTAGTGGTCAATACTAAACTAAAAGTCCAATCTTAAAAAAACGTGATGGGTCACTGACCTGTCCCAGTAAAGTGAGGTAGTGTGCGTGAAGTGCGCTTGTGTGTGAAATGGGGTAAATTGACAGAATCTGAAATTTTACCCACCGCTACCGTCGCCTTAAGCAACGTCGGGCGGGGTCAGTACTTGGATGGGTGACCGTTTTTATAGATAATGGTACGGAACCCTTCGTTTGCGAGTCCGACTCGCACTTGGCCGGTTTTTTAAAAACATGACTAAGTATACATTTTTAAAGTATTTTTTGAGGATACTTTCAATTAACAATTTAGGGAAAAGTATTGTTATTTATGGAATGGGGAGTCAAATATCAGAATGGAAATTGTATAACAAATCCATTTATACAAATGCTTATCGTAAAAAAAATAAACACCAAGTAACGATGCCGGCCGTGAGCAGTTGGATGCCGGTAGCCCCGGGCAGCTTGTGCAGCGGCACGTGGGTGGGGTCACCAGCGCCATGAACACCGTCCGCAGACCCTTGCCGAAGCCGATCATGACTGCCACCAGGAGCACTACGGAGTACGTCTGGTAAGTGCGTTAATAACCGTACCAACAACAGGTCCCAACACCAAGTATACGATGCCGGCTGTGAGCAGCTGGATGCCGGTAGCCCCGGGCAGCTTGTGCAGCGGCACGTGGGTGGGGATCACCAGCGCCATGAACACCGTCCGCAGACCCTTGCCGAAGCCGATCATGACTGCCACCAGGAGCACTACGGAGTACGTCTGGTAAGTGCGTTAATAACCGTACCAACAACAGGTCCCAACACCAAGTATACGATGCCGGCTGTGAGCAGCTGGATGCCGGTAGCCCCGGGCAGCTTGTGCAGCGGCACGTGGGTGGGGATCACCAGCGCCATGAACACCGTCCGCAGGCCCTTGCCGAAGCCGATCATGACCGCCACTAGGAGCACTACCGAGTACGTCTGGTAGTGGGCGAGAACTGTAACAGAAGATCATATTTAGAGTGTAGAAGAGAAAGTTACTGGGACTGATTTGGTTTCAGAATTCAGACAGTATACAGCGGTGGATATTATTACGAAGCCTGGCAGTTTCTAATAGAGATAGAGAGATAGAGATCTTTAAATAATAATTAATAAACTCTTAATTGCTACAATACTTTTTATGTCAGTCGCCATTAGATATATCGGAGCGGCCGAGATACTCAAAAATATTTCTAGTGCCTTGGCAAGAGAGGCGTGTTCAGATATTTGTGAGCACCTTGGCGGCTCTGATATGTCTGATGGCGACCGTACGTATATTGATCATTTAAGCAAATTATTGTCTTTCTTGCCTTTTTACACATTTGGATTATTCATCCTAATAGGATACTCCAAATACTATTTGCAAAAACAGTTTTGGAAAAAAATATATTTTAGCGACTTACCCACTCTACCCATTGCCATTGATAAGACACCAAAAAGGAAGAACGAATTGTTGTCCCATCCGATTTTGCCAGCTACGAAAGGGATGCAGAATCTGACGCAAATGTCCACTCCCGCTAGCAACGACATAAAGAAAGCCACTTCTGATTTACTCATACCGTAATCACCTAGTAGAAATGGCGTTAGGATAGAGAAATTGAGTTCATTAAAGTTAGCTAAGGTGATTCCGAGCATCAAGTTAATGAAAGTGAAGTCTCTCAGCAAATCTAAATCGAAGAATATTGCAACTTTTTGACAAAACGTAAGCTGTTCTTCTTCATCATCTTCATCATCCTTGTTTTCTGTGTTTTCTTCAAACACATCATCCTCCAACTGTCCATTAATTAACAATTTGAACTTATCAGGTTCTTCGTTCTCTTTTAAATATTGCTCTAATTTCAAAGAAGCTTGTTTTAACACTTCGCTTTCGTAATTAAAATTATTCGATTTCCGTCTATATCTAGTACGGTATGATTGATTGCTGGCATTATCTCTTAAATATTTTCGTTCATCAACATCGTCTTGATTTTTAAGCGATATGTTGCTATGATTATTTTTGTTGTATGTCTCGCCATACTGACCCTCCATTTTGAATGATTTTAGACTTTTACTGCCAGCTAAATGTTTTTCAGCCTTATCTGCAATAACTTTAGCTTTTTCTGGGTCTATATTTTCAACAGCTGCCTTTTCATCAGCTTTAAGATCTTGAGGAGCTTTAAGTGTCGGGCAGTCTTCTATTTCTGATTCTGGAATCTGCGTTTGAGTGATAGAAGTTTTTCTCTTTGGTTTATAATTGTCTCTTTCTTGAGCCATGGCTCCTAAATTCACAGCAGAGTTTTTTTTAGATTCATTAAGGTATAGCTTGGGTTTATAACTTTCTCGTTCGTTGGCTAGTGTGCCCAGATTTGCTGCAGAGTTTTTTTTAGATTCATTGAGGTATAACGTAGAAGATTTGCGAGATCGATTTTCAGCTAAATTAGACATTGAAGGTTTTTTTGAATTCATGCGGGAAGTTTTAGCTGAGGCATCCCTTGACGACAGCCTGCTTCTCGATTGTCGTGATTGACTGAAGTAACCGTCGTTGGCACGCAACATCATGGGCACTCCTGGGTCTGTGATTTCATATCCTGGATTAATTGGATCATCCTCATTATAAATATACTGACTGGAAAAAGCACTGAAATTCTTAAATTTTGACATATTGCTGAAATAACCACTTTCTTTATCCTTTTTGTCAGATTGTTCAGAACCCAACAATTTTTCTTCGTCGCCATTTTCTCGATTAGTAGATTTGCAGTGCCATTCCACTGGTTGAAGTAGCAATGCGCAAGCGATGGCATGTAAGGAAAACCCACTTATAAGAAAAATGCATCCATGTTCGCCAAAGAGATAGATCAGACCGGTGATAATGTGTGGCCATAACATAGGGCCAAGACCTGTGGTAGTCCATGAGAGGCCGGTCGCTAGACGTCTTCTATTCTTCCAGTAAGTGTTTAAAGCAAGTGCATTAGCTGAGCTGCTTATTCCGTATCCAGCACCTGAAATCATAAAATTAAATTTAGGCGCATTCTAACTTTATATTTGATCTCATTTCTGACACAGGAAATCATCGATGACTAATCAAATTTTAACCATACAGGACATAGGTAAGTACCATGACCATAAAGTACCATGACACTCAATGACCTTCATGTTTTTTATTCGCTTGTGAGTTATTACCTTAATCTCTCTTTTAACAGTTTATCCTAGTTTTCAAGTAGTTATACTAACAATAATGAGATAAAAATACAGTCACACATAGGTATATTTGTTCCTGAGTCATGGATGTTTTCTATGTATATTAATAAGTATGTATTTATCTATATAAGTATCCTATACTTATTCGTTCAACTGTAATCATTCTTCGATTAAATGATTGCACGACGAGCTAGTGGTTATCAGATAAATTTGTTACGACTTATGAAATGATGACGCTTGCGAGGCGTGGTCACAATGTATTGATATTACTGGAATTGGGATTGTTATTGGCAGTTGTTTAATCCCCACACAAATGAATGATGATTATATTTCATATACATATTATTGGTACTGGTACTATTGCAGATTATATTGATTATTGGTATTTTAAATGGATTAAGTATTTTCCTTTTTCATTCACTCATTCAACGTTTTCACACTAGCGTTTGTTCATTAGCTAAGTAGGTACCCCGAAGCAAAATAAACAATTATTATCTTCCTCGGTGACCTCGGTATGGCATAACATCCAGACGAAGACCCGTTTATGTGAACAAGATGTCTCTTAAATAAAGTGGTAGGAAAAAACCAACACCATTGAGCGTCGGCAGCTTAATCAAAGGCCATCTCGCGTAAACCAAACAAAAATAAAAAATATTCACTTACCATACAGTATAGAAAACGATACGAGGTAGGTGACGAAGTTGTACGAAAATGTGCATAGAATTAATGAAATGAAGACCACGCATGCTCCAGTCAGCGACACTTGGCGGTAGGTGAATGTTTTAAATACTGGCCCGTTGGCTAAACCTGTGAAATTAAAAAAAGTTAGTTGGATGTCGGTAATAGAAATGTTAACTGATATTTGATATTATATTTAATAACATAATCTAATTAACGAACATTATAAGACATTGGACATTAAAATTATTTTATTGCAGTAACGAAAAACCTCAGGATTTGGAATGTTTATATTTTTTCTATATAAACTATGCTAATACGTATACGTAAACTGTATATAAAATAGCCTATTACACAATTAGGCTTCCAGACATGCATGAGAGGAATTAGGCTAAATATATAGATTGGTTACCTATTATTTTTTGTCAAAAATTAATATTCTAGTAAGAAAGGAAGAGTACATATATATTTGTATGCAAGGGTGCTTACCAAATAGTTTTGCTGACTCTACAAGTGTACATAAGACATGTTCCTATCTATAGTCACAACAAAGACGTTTTGAATTAATTAACTTTCAGCGTCTGGCTTCAGTTTTATAAGAGCACTAATTAATGCAAGTGCATAGAGCACTGATAATAGTCCTATTACTAGCTACGGAAAATTATAGTAGCGTTTGCCTTGGCTTCATAATCATGAATATAAAAAAAATGTGATGTAATTATAATAAGGACATTTAAAACTGTAACAGGACATACTTAACGTGAGTCGTTTCCAGTTCTCTTGAGTAATAAAATTGTAATAGTGAAGGTATTTATAACGAAATACCGATACCCACTTCTTAATTTAGGCGCCTAATCAGATAAGTTGCATCGCAAAGCCTATTGTTTTTTTAATGGATCAACTTTAATTTATGTATGTACCTTCGTAACGAATGAATTTTTAGTTATAGTTATAACAACGGTACGTCTACCGTTTAACTTGCGGTTAGTAAGACGTTCTTATGGTCAGCTATGGACTGGCTGAAGTCTTGGCTGCTTGAAGCTGATTTGTCCATGCACAAGTGGTTTCAGTCCCAAAACTCTTCTACTAGATCGCGCAATTTCTTCAACTTGTATAATAGTTGGGTTGTTTGTTAAAAATGCTTAATACCTACCTACCTATTAGGAATTTCATTGAGTGAGAAACAAACTAAATTATTTAAAATACAAGTGTTTAAAAAGTAAATATTTAGCGCAGGTTATAAAAAATGGAATACTCAATGTGCCATGGTAGTGACCACGAGGCGCGTCACGCACCGACGCAAGAGGTCAGCGCCGAGTTCATGTTTATGATGGTGGTGGTCTCCGAGCTGGTGATGCCGAGGCTGGCGAACCTGTCGCGGAACAGCAGCCCGAACTGCTGGAGCATCGGCAGAGCGGACAGCTGGAATGGAATACTTCATAGCTTTAAAATGTGTACAATAAAATTATATAAAAATAAGTGTTCCGTGAACAAAGTTTTGTACGGAACACTAAAAATTACAGCGGCAGTTAAGCTTTAGGGGGCTTTGTTCGCTGTCATAATTTGTTGAATGTATTAAGAAATAAATTTAAAAAAATGAAAACAAGTTTAATAATTTTTGCATTTTTTCTTTAATATTATAAAAATTTGTGGTATCCCTCGCTGCAGACGTTTCTGTTTGGTCAAAATTAGTTTTAGCTTTATAAAGTTATACGATTAAGGTACAAACAACTGAAGTTGGTAGGTAAGTAAACAAATATAGGTCAGATATTTTGGAGGTTAAACTTGAAAGCCGTAGTGAATTTATTACTAGAGATCAAACAATTGCAAAAAAAGCTGATTTCTTCCTTGTTTGCTGATCTGTTTTCCTTGGAGCTATGTAATGGCTCTTTACCTAAATCTTATCAACCTCTAAAGCCTGAAAAGCTAGAATGAAAAGGTAGAGCCTGCGCTACGTACACGGAAAGAATCTACGCGGCAGCATTGCCGCTTAAAAAACTTTAAACGAGCTATTCTTGGTTATTAATATATTTCGGGGATATCGGAAACGGCTCTAACGAATTCGATGAAATTAGCTATATAGGGGTTTTCGGGGGCGATAAATCGATCTAGCTAGGTCTTATCTCTAAAAAAACGGGCATTTTCGAGTTTTATATGTTTTCCGAGGAAAGCTCGGTCCACCCAGATATTTGTAAATTAATCACGCTGTTATCACGGATTTTGCGTTTTAAATTGAGACGCTTGTACAGCCAGCTGCAAAATTGTATGGGCACTTTATGATGAATTTCATACATAATGTAAGCGTCTGCTTTTGCAACCGGGTGTACCTATGTTTTTCGCACAAAGAGTTTAGCATACAATTTTAACTTAAAATGTACCCAAAAAATTACACTAAGTAATGTGTATATATATACCTGCTTGGTTATTAGATTAATACAAAAAAAAATGCAAAATAGAGTTGAGAAGTTCTCTCAATTCCTCATGGAATCCATTATCAGGAACTCAACCTTGACAAAAAATTTGCTTGCTGAACAAACTTAACGAAGAAGACATATCGCCAAACATGAACTAAAAAGTACGTGTTCCGTTCTGATTTTCACTTTTTTTCATTTGCACTTCATAAAATGTCACTTTTTTAACGTATTTACGCATTGTAGGTATGTATTTACGTAAATGCTTGATTTGTTGACAAAAATCACTAAGTATACATTATATAATATATGTACCTATAGGTACCTAATAAGATTTGAAGAGTTCCCTCGATTATTCACGGATTCCATTATCAACACTGAATTTTGACAAGAAAGGAACCAATCTGTAAGTTGGTAACATGAGCAAATAATTAAAATATAGATTGTACTCCTCAAACGGTGACACTTTTGTTCAACAGCTTTTAAAAATTATGAAGTATTTAGACTCCCTATTTTTCATACAAAATAAATATTATCTTCAATGGACGCCATCGCCTCGCCATATCATTGTGATTGACGTTGCTTGTCACGCCTTAAACATAACAAAATTCGCAATACATTGCGTCTTAGAATAAACTTTAAAGTGTATTAAAAATCAATACCCCAAGTTATTTTTTAAAGTCGCTGAACAAATGTTGGTCAGTATGAGGAGTACAGCATACTGTTTAATTTTTTGCTCATATTACAGGCCACATCCGGTATACTAGCAATAAAAAATATTTTCAAAATCGGGTGAGAAATGACGGAGTTCTGAGGTACCTAACAATCTTTAAAAAAATCATGAAACCGAATTGACAACCTCCTACTTTAGGAATTCTGAAGTTGGTTAAAAGCAAAAAAACAACATATAACCGAATTGAGAACCTCCCCCTCCTAGAATTTTGAAGTCGGCTAAAAATAAAAAAGAAACCCTTACGGGAGAGGGGTCATCCATTAATTACATCACACGTTTAGGAAGAGGGAGGGGGTCAAGAAAATGTTGTGACAAGGGGGAGGGGGGAGTCACAAACTTTGTGACGTCACTTTAACTTCATCAGCAAGTTCAGCAACCGAAAATTTATTTAAATTGTCGCTGTACAGTTAAATAGCAAGTTTTAGGAATGATAATCGTTTTTATTCGTTTAATATTTTTTCCCACTCAGTTTTGGGTTATAAAATTACAAATATTTCTTTTTTCAAAAATATTTTGATAAAATATTAATAATAGGTACTTAATTCGATTGGCCGATTGCGTTGAAAAAAGTTGACGTCACACTAGGGGGGAGGGGTTTGCCAAATGTGACCAAGTGTGACAAGGAGGGGGGAGTGGTCAAAAAACCTAGAAATTCGTGTGACGTAATTAATGGATGACCCCAGAGGGATCAATTTTATTGGTCATGATCCTCGCTCCGGGTCGTTCCTGATGCCGTGATTGTCCATCGCTTCCAACGTGGCGTTCTATGTGGCGAGCGTAATGGGCACCTTTGCGCCTGGAGGAATGCCGACGGGTTTGGTGATTGACCACCAAACCTGTTAAAGTTAAAGTTAGGTTAAGTTTAATTTGTAAATGAAACTTAAGATTATAATGTCACTATATTTTTAGCCACGTGAAACCCCAAATACAAAAAACATACTTAAAAATAAAAACAGAACACGTCTCACGTATTATTCGTAAAAAAATTAGCAGTTTTGTCATAACATAACATATGTTTATATGACTGTTTGGTTTTCTCAATAAAAAAAAAAAAAATGACATACCTACTTGGATTTGAGTAGGTATTAGGTATCTTTTTATGAAAACATAACCGAACCGGATACAGCCTAATAAAAAAGGTTCCAAGAGTCGAGTACCTAAACATATTCTTGAAATAACAAGCATTCATCTAATACAGTACCTTGTTATTGGTCTGGTAATAATAATGCACGGTCTCGTTTTAGACATGAATATTTTCCTATGAGGCTATAGTAGGAGATCCCCCATATAGCCGACCTTCACCAATCTGTCTGACGGATGAAACTATGAAAATATGAAAGAAAATATGTTCCAGAACATAAATAAATTGGGTTGCCTAAAGAAATATGGTCAAGGCTATTTTTAATAAATTTTTGAAAAAAAAAAAATTTTTCGGCAAATTTCACCGATTTGTCTGACGATCGAAATGAGTTTCAAGTAAGTAAGTGACCGGATTTTCGCAGGCAACCCTATACCATTGTATTTGCAATAAAATTACCATCATTTTGATGTATAATTCAAGCGTCAGACAGATGAGTGCAATTATCAATATAAAATCACCTCTTTAAACACGGCAACCACATAATAGTGACCGTGCCGATGAAATTTGCCGGAAAATTTATTTTTTCAAAAATTTATTAAAAATAGCCTTGACCATATTTCTTTAGGCAACCCTATTTATTTATGTCCTGGAACATATTTTCTTTCATATTTTCATAGTTTCAGCCGTCAGACAGATTGGTGAAGGTCGACCATATATGTGGGATCTTAGACCACTATGATTCATACCGAATAAAGTTCTAGTCTCTAAGTAGTCACAAGAAGGTAGGTAGGTATTTAATAGGTAGGTATGTGCAATAGTTATGTACCTAGTTACCTACCTCAATCTATTATTGCTTAAGTGCCATTTTAAACCTACTGAAGTGTCTAGCACGTGCACGCCTTTACGATTAAAAAAAATCTACAATTGAATTCTCAGTCAAATAAATCTCAGTAAACTTAACAATAGATTGTCATAAAAATATTACTTTTTGGATACTAGGAGACTGCTCGGAAAATTGATAAATTTTATTCCCAATAAACTCTTTTAAGAATTTAACTAACGTAACTCTACTAGAGTTGAAAGTGCACGTAGGCTTCGATGGCTGCTTAACATCAGGCGGGCCGCACGCTTGTGACACATAAATAAATACTTTTTACCTCTTTAGATTGTAATCTTCAACAAGAAGGAAAACATCAGTGTTCAAACTATTATAGTTTGAACACTGATGTTTTATACGTCCAGCTAAATGCCGAACGAATGAAACCTCAGCAAGCACTTAACTTGGTTTGTGATTTAGCCTTCACAGAAATTGCAGTTATAGGTACTGCAATTAAAACTGCACTTTGCTATTACGATTATTTACCACACATTTTATAAGAAATAACGATTTAAGGGTTATTTAAACTCACGTTAGAAAATCCAGCGGCAATGATAATCATCCACCCCCAGCCTCCGTCCGGGGGGATGAATTCACCTTCCATTTTCACTTTAGATTTCATATCCTTTGTTTTAGCCATCCTATTCATCCACTAACATTTATTATTGAATAAAATGTATATAAATGAGGACGGGGCAGTGCAGTCTTTGATACGTTACGGACAAAACTGATAACTTTTTATTGCGTTAGCCTCACATATGATGTAGGTACGAGTATGTGACAGACACGTCTATTCATTTATGCGTACAATGGTTTACTAATAACTCGAAGCTACGTATATATGGTTTTATTAGGAATGGCATAACATCATCTCAATCGATGTTATACCTAACTAATGATGATATTTATTAACTGCATACTGTATTGAGAAGGTAAAATTTCCAACAAAAGTTCATAAGAACCACTACTTATCTTCAGTCCAAAAGTAAAATACATAGTAAATGTAACCATAAGTACCTATTTTATTTGGTTTTGTACGGGGTTTTTCTTAAACTTAACTATGAACGAATCTTGTGGAATATTGTTAAGAGGTTTTCGATAATTGTTTGATTTAATCAGACATTATGTTTATTTTGTAATATAGGGATAATCTCAATAATTTACTAGGATCCTGGTTACCTACATTTACTTAAGTCCTGTTCTGGTTTAAACCGGTTGCCGCAATTCAGCTAAACCGCCGCCTTTGTTTACAAAACATTATTGATAAATTCTGACAATAGGTTATCAATTGTATCTAATTATCTAAAGGCCAACACGATGTGTTTGAGTGTTCGGTGTGATCAAATATGGGTATAAATTGATCAAGTATGGGAATAAATGATGCGCTAACTTGATATCAAATAAATTTAATTCATAATGTTAACAAAAAGTTATAGAACGACAAGAAATTGTACAAATTAACATATAGGTATACACTAAAATAAATGTCCTAACATAAAACCTAAAACAAAAACGTATGCACACAGAAGACAAAAAAATACAATCAAAGACACTAAAACTATTACTTAATTGATATTACCTAAGTGCTGATCCGCAAATGTAGGTTACACCAAGCTAGCTGGCAGCGTTTTTGATAGCTCAGACTGCGCAAACTTTCAAATGCAGGGGGGACTTTAAAATTCTAGTTTTTAAGCCATATTATATATTTATGCGAGATTTTTTACAGTAGGTGAATATGAATATATAGTAATCTAACTAGTTACAGGAACATTTTCAGTAAATAATGAATAATAGTAATTCTATGGCCGTTTTAAATCTATCAAAGTAACCCCAAATTTTCCAAAGTCACCCCGGTCTACGGTACTGTTCGCTGCCAACTTAGCTTGGTCTAACTCTACCTTTTACTTTTAATTCAAAGTAGGTAGGTAAGAATGTCATGTTAGCTGTAGGTAGGTACTCACATAAGGGCTTACATATAATATGATCGTCGCGCAGCTATCAATTTTATCAATTCTTATCATCACATAACTATTTATCTAGGTACCTACGGTCGGCTTCAAATGGCTCGAGACATTTTAGTCCCATGTTTTTCAAATTTCAGGTGAGTAGGTAGGTACCTATTCAAACTGCGTTACGTTTAAGTACATTAATGATTGGCATAATGAAATGGATGTATGAAACCCGCCCACTTTAAGCCCATGTACCTACCTACATGTAAACTTAGCCTTATATTATGTACCCCGTACGTACAGTCAGGGATCGAAATTAAACTTTCGTGAGACATATTTTAAAATATTTCGATCACAACGGTTACACTCACTTGTATTTTTTGTTGGTATTGGCAAAAAATCAAAACAAAAAAATTCACAGATTTCGTGCCTCACACGACTATCGAGCACATTGGAAATGAATCTACGGAATTCGAAAAAATATTGTCGCTGAGCGACGAGAAAGTCTGGATAAGGAAAAAGTTACAAAATAAAACTACAACGTTGAATGATAATTATTTTATTCTTAGACTAACACAAGTATCCTGGACATAACGCATGTGAACAAACAAATTGCAAAATTTCCACACGCGTATCCAAGTTTGAATAATTGTCGCCGTGGCGCATAACTTATAGGTACATATTTCATTTTTCGATTAATAAGCAGGATATATTAATGTTCAAAGTACAAGAAAATTATTACACGGCAAATCCGTAGTCAACTCGAGAAGTGGTGATCGGCAGCGGCCCATTTGCTGCAAGATATGAAATTTTCTTGACAGCAGTTTGACGCGACGAGAGATGACCATAACAGAGTTTGTCTATGTTGCACCAAACCTGAGTTCCACTAGGTACTGCCAGGGTTCAGCATCAGCTATCTGCTAGCAGCCGCCAGCAACATGCTGAGGTGAGACCATTTCGTGGCACTTTTTCTTTTTTATGTTTCTCTGTATAAGTTTATATTTAGTGTCTCCCTCTCCCTCTCCCTCTCCCTCTCCCTCTCCCTCTCCCTCTCCCTCTCCCTCTCCCTCTCCCTCTCCCTCTCCCTCTCCCTCTCCCTCTCCCTCTCCCTCTCCCTCTCCCTCTCCCTCTCCCTCTCCCTCTCCCTCTCCCTCTCCCTCTCCCTCTCCCTCTCCCTCTCCCTCTCCCTCTCCCTCTCCCTCTCCCTCTCCCTCTCCCTCTCCCTCTCCCTCTCCCTCTCCCTCTCCCTCTCCCTCTCCCTCTCCCTCTCCCTCTCCCTCTCCCTCTCCCTCTCCCTCTCCCTCTCCCTCTCCCTCTCCCTCTCCCTCTCCCTCTCCCTCTCCCTCTCCCTCTCCCTCTCCCTCTCCCTCTCCCTCTCCCTCTCCCTCTCCCTCTCCCTCCCTCCCCTCTCCCTCTCCCTCTCCCTCTCCCTCTCCCTCTCCCTCTCCCTCTCCCTCTCCCTCTCCCTCTCCCTCTCCCTCTCCCTCTCCCTCTCCCTCTCCCTCTCCCTCTCCCTCTCCCTCTCCCTCTCCCTCTCCCTCTCCCTCTCCCTCTCCCTCTCCCTCTCCCTCTCCCTCTCCCTCTCCCTCTCCCTCTCCCTCTCCCTCTCGCTCTCGCTCTCCCTCTCCCTCTCGCTCTCGCTCTCGCTCTCGCTCTCCCTCTCGCTCTCCCTCTCGCTCTCGCTCTCCCTCTCCCTCTCCCTCTCCCTCTCCCTCTCCCTCTCCCTCTCCCTCTCCCTCTCCCTCTCCCTCTCCCTCTCCCTCTCCCTCTCCCTCTCCCTCTCCCTCTCCCTCTCCCTCTCCCTCTCCCTCTCCCTCTCCCTCTCCCTCTCCCTCTCCCTCTCCCTCTCCCTCTCCCTCTCCCTCTCCCTCTCCCTCTCCCTCTCCCTCTCCCTCTCCCTCTCCCTCTCCCTCTCCCTCTCCCTCTCCCTCTCCCTCTCCCTCTCCCTCTCCCTCTCCCTCTCCCTCTCCCTCTCCCTCTCCCTCTCCCTCTCCCTCTCCCTCTCCCTCTCCCTCTCCCTCTCCCTCTCCCTCTCCCTCTCCCTCTCCCTCTCCCTCTCCCTCTCCCTCTCCCTCTCCCTCTCCCTCTCCCTCTCCCTCTCCCTCTCCCTCTCCCTCTCCCTCTCCCTCTCCCTCTCCCTCTCCCTCTCCCTCTCCCTCTCCCTCTCCCTCTCCCTCTCCCTCTCCCTCTCCCTCTCCCTCTCCCTCTCCCTCTCCCTCTCCCTCTCCCTCTCCCTCTCCCTCTCCCTCTCCCTCTCCCTCTCCCTCTCCCTCTCCCTCTCCCTCTCCCTCTCCCTCTCCCTCTCCCTCTACCTCTACCTCTACCTCTACCTCTACCTCTACCTCTACCTCTATTTCTATTTCCACCACCACAAGAATGCATAGATTGTCGAATAGTGCGTTATCTACGCCCGTCTCAAACAGGATAGATAGAGTTAGACCAAGAAAAATCTGCAGCGATTTTGTAAGCCCACGCAGTGCAAGTGTTATTCTGCCGTCATAATCCCGATAATTCAAAACAAACACCGATAACGAACTCTGCGAAACATGAAGTCATAAATGTCCTGTGAAAAATGTCGTTCTGACTTTTTGACTATTTTAAGGTTAGGCTACAGGGCAAACCCTTAACCCGATCGTCTTTGTTTTAGGCTCAAATTGTAGCTGACTAAATTGTCCAGAGCCGTTTTTCTCAAATTTTTGATATCATTCTTCTTTTCCAAATTATCGAGCACCAAAATCAAAAATTCGGAAAAAATTGAATTTTATTTTCACTATTTCGACCATAACATTTTTTATTTTTGACTTTCTCGAATAATTATTTTTGCACCTTACAGCTCTCGTGATTATGCGTCTTTTGAGCCCATTTTTTTAATAACATATCTTCACAACTTTCCGAGATATAAGGGGATCGCACTTTTTCGTGAAATCGGACCGTATACTGGAGCGAACGAAAAGACATTTCCAATGTCAAAATAATTTTCATTTCTCATGCTCTGAAATAGTAGAGGAGATGTAGCCTTTGGGGTCAAAATAATTCCCACAGAGACGGTGTTTGACGTTTTTAGTTCTTTGTGTGTATCTTGTTGACATACTAAAAATACACTCGGGTGCAAAGAAATCGGACCACCCCAGCATTTTCAACATTTTTTCAATTTGTGTAAAAACTGTAACCTCGATCATGATAATTTAAATACCACGTGGTAGATAATTTTCTGCCCTATCAAATGACATCAATATTCAGGGGTGGGGATGGATATTGTGCAAAATATGGGCCTGGAAATCACCCCCCTCCAACTGCCTCATTAGCGCATGCACTAATTGACCACTTATCATTAGGTATAAAAACAGTCATTATCATTGTTTATGCATCATTCGTGATTGGTACGTCTTCCTGAACACTACTCTCATCGCCTGAACCTGGAAAAACTGGAGAAAAATGGATACTACCTCGACTGAAGCCGGCCAAGCAGTTGCCCTATTGCAGGGAGGGCTTAGTCAACGTGCAGTGGCTCGACAACTCAACCTATCGAAGTCATCGGTTCAACGTGTCTTCCAGAGATTCCGCGTAGATCAGACGTTATCCAGAAGACCCGGAACTGGCAGAACTCGCATCACTTCTGAGAGAGATGACCGTTTCATCGTTCTTACCTCGCTACGAAATCGTCGACTGAATGCCGTTCAGCTTCAGCAGAAGCTCCTAGAGACCAGGAATGTGTCTATCAGCCGATGGACAGTTAGAAGACGACTGAAGGAGAAGGAATTGACAGCTCACAGAGCTGCAAATGGCCCAAAACTCACCCCAATACATCGTGGACAACGACGCGTCTTCGCTCGCGAACATGAAGAATGGACCCTTCAGCAATGGAGTTCCGTACTTTTTTCCGACGAGTGCAGGATAACTTTGTCTGGCAATGACGGACGGGTACGAGTCTACCGAAGACCTGGGGAGCGGTTCTCTCAATGCTGCATCGAGGAACGTGTTGCTTATGGTGGGGGGTCAATCATGGTCTGGGCTGGTATTTCTTTGGAAGCGAAGACGGACATTGTGTTCATCACAGGGCCAGGTACCAGACCGAATTCAGGCGGTTTGACTGCACGTCGGTACGTGGAGGAAATCCTGGCTGATCATGTGGTCCCATTTGCGGGTTATATCGGCGATGAGTTCATCCTCATGCAAGATAACGCTCGGCCGCATACAGCCCGGATCACTAAGGAGTACTTGGAGGAGGTCGGCATCAGAGTCATGGAGTGGCCAGCTCGCAGTCCTGACCTAAACCCGATCGAGCACATTTGGGACGAGCTGAAAAGAAGAATCCGGGCCAGAAATCCCGCCCCTGAATCCTTACTGGAGCTAAAGACTGCGATCGAAGAAGAATGGGCGGGCATCCCTCAAGACACTGTAAAAAAATTCATAAGATCAATGAAAAACCGAATGACTGCATGTCGTAGGGCTAGAGGAGGCAATATACGGTATTAAAATGCTGAAAATTGTTTTAATTTTTACTTGATATCTTTAGAATCGCAGTTTTCCCATTATGCATAAGTTTCACTCCAGTATGCATTTTTAGGGTGACAAAGTTCTTAGCCCTGAAAGCCTGAAAATATTGGAAGTAAACCTGTGAAAAGCACATCAATTTATAGAGGAAAAGCCAACCTTTCATTAGGTATATAATATGTCACAGTAGCACATACAGTTTTTACAGAAATTGAAAAAATGATAAAAATGCTGGGGTGGTCCGATTTCTTTGCACCCGAGTGTATATCAAAATATATGTGTGCAAAATGCGTTTATTTTTTTTTAATTTGAAAAATCAAAAAGAATATAAAAATTCGTGTGTGGTATCAAATTACAGGAAATTACACGCTATGAGGTTGATTTTATAAAATAAAAATAAAAAATCAAAGTGGTGGCTGAAAAACTGAAAGAAATTTCAATGTAAATAAATATTTTCTACATTGAAAACTATTAAACTATTATAGTTCTTGCTGATGATACAGACATTCTTGGGTCATTGTTGTTCTATAAGGTGTGCAGAAAATGATACGCTTCTGCACTAGTAGAGCATTTTAGGTTTCACAAGTAGGTACGATTTTTTTACGATAAGCAATTGAAATTTGGATATAAGTAAGAAATGGATTTGTTATACAATTTCCATTCTGATATTTGACTCCCCATTCCATAAATAACGATACTTTTGCCTAATTTGTTAATTGAAAGTACCCTAAAAAAATACTATAAAATTTTCATTAAAAGAAAAAACATGCATTTTACTTTCCTCATATTCGAAATGAAAAGTAGAGTGTTTAACTCGGGTGAAAGGCATCATTTCAGCCTCGGACTATTGGCGCTCTCACTGCACCTCGGCAGAAATGAGTGCCTGTCTTGCACTGGTTAACAATCTACTATTAAATAAATTTAGTATTTACATATCAATTGAAAGAGCTTATTTTGAGAATCTAATCTACTATTAATAATACAGATTTAAGGTTTACTTTACCTTGGACATTTCATCGCGTAAGTATTAAAGCTTAAATAGGACTGGGCGGGACACGTGTGCCATATGCCGGATGCTCTGTGGGCCAAAACAGCCACCTGTTGGGTCCCACAAATTGTAAGGCGTCATGTCATGGTAGACCTCGTCGGAGATGGCGGGACGAGCTTGACGCCTATGACTGAATAATATGAGAATGGTGGGAGACTTCAGGGGATAGGGATACGTGGAGAAATAAGAGGGAGGCCTTTGCCCAGCAGTGGGACAATATAGGCTCATAATAATAAATTAAATAAGTAGTGAACAACCAACTTAGCTGGAACCTTAAAGTGTGCGTAAGGACAAACGCCCATCGATCATAATATATTATCATCAGCCGGCGACGTGATGTCTAATAATCACAGTACATAAAATAATTGTTAGTAAGTATTAAGGTCGAGTGACGCTCGAACGCCCTATAATTAAACATCTATTAAACATACGTACAGTCAGCTGCAGAGATAACTGCATAGAAATTTGTTTGATTGATTACTAGTAGGTAGGTATTCTAACAAAAACACGAATTACCTACCGTTATTGCGCCCGATATATTCTGCTATTAATCTGATTGTGCGAAAAATTGTCCCGCCTGGACACTGCTTGCCGCCATGTCACCGGCTGATTAGGTAGGTATATCATTTTGCAGGCGCGTGTTTCTATGTCTAAGTACTTAATATTTATAATCACGTTAATATTTTTATTACGTTAGTTACGTTAGTCATTATCTAAATAAATAAAAGAATGATCATTATCTAAACTATAATGTGTACCATATAAATAATAAGTAAATATAACACAGCCGGCGTGTTTCCGTTAGGAGTCATAACTTCATGACCGACTTTCATAATTATTTGTAAGTATATTTAAATAAGTTTTTCATTGTAGATAAATCAGATAATAAACTGGTTAAACAGATTATTTGATAGGTAAGTTGGTACTGTTGAGTTAATCTAATAGTTGTAATTGCACACTACATAAGAAGATCAAAAACGGCGTTCTATGAATAAAATATTTCCTTTGTCAGAATTAATCTTTGTGTTTTTTTTAACCATCTGCAACTGTGGTGAGTTTTTTAGAGAGATTCTACTGATGTGGTGTCTATCAGACGTCATTTTCGATAATTCATTAAAAAGAAACTAATGGCAAAATCGCATAGACCTATAACAAAATCGTTACTAGAAGTCTGGCTAGCCAAAATTTGTTGACAGATATTTCGTTGTTGTATCACCAATTGTCTATGCTCTAATTTATTGGTATGTAAACAAACGTTACTATAGTGTGCAAAATTTAAATAAGTATAAAGAATGCCTTAGCAATATATCTTTTGACAATGTATATCAAGCTAAAAATGTCAATATAGCGTATAATAACTTTATGTCTACGTGTAAGAAATATTATGAAATCTGCTTTCCACTAAAACAATGTCGTATTAATGTTGGAAAACGTAAAAATAAATGGCTAACACGAGGCATAAGAACGTCATGTAAGACCAAGAGAAATTTATATTTAAAATTTAAAACGTCAAAATCTAATAACGATAAGCTATTGTACAAAAATTATTCAAGAATTTTAAAAAGAGTCATTTACAAATCACAACGAAATGAAAATAGTGCCTACATTCTAAATGCGTCCAATAAAACAAAAGCTGTATGGCAAGTTATTAACGGTAATATGAACCAACCACCAAGGCATCATATTACACAAATTAAGTACAAAACCCAGACTCTCGATTCTCCTCAAGATATTGCAAACGCTTTTAATACTTAATTTCTTCATAGACTCCGTTAAAGAAAGCGAACATACTTTAAGAGAAACAAGTATCAATATAAACAAGACTATCACCAATTCAGTATATATTACTCCCACTACTCCAGAATACATACACAAAATAATAAAAAAATTGAAAAATACAAATAGTGTTGGCTATGATGACTTTTCAACTATTGTTATAAAGCACTGCGCTGAACAACTGATGTTCCCATTAAGTCACATCACAAATATGTCATTAGCACAGGGAGTATTCCCAGATAAACTGAAGGTAACAATCCTTAAACCTTTACATAAAAAAGGAGATAAAGAAATATGCGATAACTATAGGCCAATTGCACTGATCCCGGTGATATCAAAAATACTTGAGAGAGTTATCTTTAATTAATTATATATTTTTTTAGAAAAACATAATATCATAACACAAGAACAGTTTGGATTTAGAAAAAATAGATCTACTACTCTAGCAATTCATAGTCTACTTAATACTATAACCAAATGCCTTGACTCAAAACAACCAGTTCTATCTATTTTTATGGACATGTCAAAAGCATTCGATTTTGTCTGTCATAAAACCCTCTTATCAAAACTATACGCATATGGAATAAGAGGTTTGGCACATGATCTAATAAAATCATACCTAAATCAAAGGCAGCAGCTTACAGAAATATGCCATATAAACAAAGATAAATTAGAAATAAAAACATTGTCGGAATCTAGAATAGTAGAATACGGCGTCCCGCAAGGGAGTATACTAGGACCGTTATTATTCATATTATACATCAATGATCTTCAGTGTGTCGTACAACATCAAATGGTCCTTTTTGCTGATGATTCCACACTTATAGTTGAATCAAGTAATGCCGAAACATATGAAACACAAACTAACAACGCCGTCAATAATGTCATAGAATGGTTTGATAAAAATAATTTAAAGGTCAACGTAACCAAGACAAAAGTTATGCAGTTTTATCTATCTCAATCACAGGAAAAGGACGTGACGATAATGTATAAGGGACATATTATAGAGCAAGTTAATGAATTTAAATTTTTGGACATTACAATTGATTCTAATGTTAGCTGGAAAACACACATAATGGATATGTGTAAGAAAATTAGCCGATATATATACGTTTTAAGAAACCTAACAAATACATAGATATAATACATTGGGGAAATGCCGCTGCAACACATATATTGCCTCTATTTAAAATACAGAAAAAGTGCATAAGAGCAATGTCTTTTTTAAAACAAAGAGATTCATGCAGAACTCACTTTGTCAAATTAGGCATATTGACGCTGACCTCAACCTACATCTTAGAGTCCTGCATATTTATTCAGGAACATATGGAACTATTTAAAAGTCACACATGCCAATTTCCTAGGAAAGCCAAAAATGTATTTAATATTCTACCCGATCACATTCCTAAAACTAGCTTTTATGGCAATTCTTTTTTTGTTATGGGACCTCGAATGTTCAACCACCTATCGAATGAAATAAAAGGCTTACCAACACCTTCATTTAAATGACACCTAAAGGAATTACTTGTAAGAAAAAGTTATTATGACATAAAAGAATTTTTTGATGTTAATTTTGACATTTAAACTTAATAATAAGAAATTATATATATCGTTTGTGATATGTAATTAGTATTAACAAATTCATAATTATTGTATGTTGTTGTAATTGTTGATGTAAATGAATATTATTGTATGTTTTGTTATGTTTTGATGACGTTATGTTAGTTTAAATTTTTAATAATGCATGTAGTTTAAGAATATTGTACGCCTTAAAGGCAGGTTATAATGGACATAAATATTTTAGAACATCTGTATTACCTACATATAACTCACAATAAAGAAATTGAAATTGAAATATGATTTAAAAAAAAAGCTAAAAGTCAGTTGTCAATTTATGTCATTCATTCAAATTGTTTGCGGTTTATAAGGGGTTTATTTTAAATAATATTAATAATGTCTATACTGAGTGAGGTTCGCAAACTATTATTTAAGCTCGTAAATAATTACGACAATGTGCGAAGTCGACGTGTAGCGTTGTATAACGAAAAACTGCAATGTTTACAACTCCTAAACAAATGTAAACAAATTAGAACGTTGGTGCTCTATAAATATTTTGATACTTGGCCTTTAGCATATATTTTTGCATAGTACTTACATATGTATTTTTTTTGGTAATGGATTAATATTACGGTATTATCGAGCTAGGTCTTATTTACACTACATTTCATTTTTCGCCTTGTTACAATGGTATATGGTGAGAAAGTGTTAACGTATGTGTTTATCGTTGACTGTACTTTACATAGTGGCAGAAATTATGTGAGCTGACTTTGAGTGCACGTCAACGTTTATTTAACTTACTTATATCCTTAGGTACCTTACGTGTGCACAGAAAATAAACAATATTTTCTAGTATCAAAACTATAATTCCTACTACATAAAGTGTGACCAGCCCAAGATTTTTTGAATTTCCCGCCAAAACCTTGTGTAATATTTCAGTAGCCAGACTTCTATTGTTTTATTTATAACGATCATTCCATTTATAATTTAATAAATTCAATTGAAAAAAAGGTTTAAAATAAAATACATAAAAATATATACAGGGTGGTCCAAACGTTGACGTCCAAAAATTTTTTTTAGATTCCTCTAGTCGCGGGCTATCAGAATATATACCCCATGTATATTAGCCGATTTTTTGTAGTTTTCGATTTATGAATTTTTGAAGTTTTGTTTTGGTTAAAATTTTGGGGGTGAAGTAATTTACTCATAAAAAAAAACTTTTAGAGTTTTTTTAATGTTTCTTTTTGTAACATACTCCTTAATAAATGACGAAATTATTAAAAAAAAAATCAACGTCCTCACGTTGCTACCAGATGTAAAAAAACATGACAGACATATTTTTTTATGCTGAGGCATGTCAAGCTTAGATTTTGCGCTTAAATAAAAAAAAATACAAGCTGTTACAAGGACTTCTGCTGATTTTAAAAACTGGTAGACCCTAAGTGTTTTACATGAAGGTAAAAAAAAGTGACACTTAATAGTCGAAATTTGACAGAATCGGCACTCAAAGGAACTGAGGTTGAAAATTCCCAAATTAGTGATTCACAAAAAAAACGGTTTTATTATTCCTAACTTTAATAAAACACAGAAATGACCACGATGAGTCAATGTTGTGACATGCGATAAGCGAATCATCATTTGGGTAAGCTTAATCATTATCTTAACTGGACCCGTGTCGCGGCGTGGCCTGCTTTGAGAGTTCTCAGGATCGATGTCCAAGGTATTGCAGTCCTATGAGCTATCCTCCTTAAATTCGTAGAGGGGTCTCTTTGGATTTCCGCCAAAATTTCGTCCCTCCTATCTGGATCTACTCTTGGTACTCCTTCGCGAGGTTGCTGACGTCCAGCCATCAGCGTCTGGTGGGTATTTATGAACACTCTCACACCATAATAATAATAATGCATTTCTGCATAATCACTAAGAGTGTAGTTCATTTTGCTGGGCAAAACTAATCCAAGTCACTGGGATGTCAATAGTCCAAAACACAAGCACAGGTCGGTCGTAACGTAAGGTGAATCAATCGGAGTCCAGTTAGCACAGCAAGAAGATTTCAAAAACAGAACGTAACGAATACAGTAGTTACACATGCGAATCTGACGAAAGCATTGAGCAACTGTTACTGATAATACTAATTAGAGGTAAAGGGGTGAACTTATTAAACAATAGTGTGTATGGAGACAGTAGTCGCCGGGGTGGGAGCAGGTAAAAATGAACCCTTTGTAGATAACAACCCGCCGCGACATGGGTCTAGTTAAGATAATGATTAAGCTTACCCAAATGATGATTCGCTTGTCGCATGTCACAACATTGACTCATCGTGGTCATTTTTGTGTTTTATTAAAATTAGGAATAATAAAACCGTTTTTTTTTGTTAATCACTAATTTGGGAACTTTTGACCTCAGCTCCTTTCAGTGCCGATTCTGTCGAATTTCGACTATTAAGTGTCACTTTTTTTTACCTTTTTGTAAAACACTTAGGGTCTATCAGTTTTTAAAATCAGCAGAAGTCCTTGTAACAGCTTGTATTTTTTTTTATTTAAGCGCAAAATCTAAGCTTGACATGCCTGAGCGTAAAAAAAATATTTCTATTATGTTTTTTTACAACTGGTATCAACGTGAGGACGCTGATTTTTTTAAAATAATTACGTCATTTATTAAGGAGTATGTTACAAAAAGAAAAATTAAAAAAACTCTCATAGTTTTTTTTATGAGTAAATTACTTCACCCCCAAAATTTTAACCAAAAAAACTTCAAAAATTCATAACTCGAAAACTACAAAAAATCGGCTAATATACATGGGGTATATTCTGATAGCCCACGACTAGAGGAATTTAAAAAAAATTTTTAGACGTCAAGGTTTGGACCAGCCTGTATAATAAACTTTATTCACATCGCAGTTTCTTACAATTTGTACTTAATTAACATAAAAAAAATCCTAACAATCACCAACTTCAAGTAACGTAACCTAGCAACGGGAAAATACGTAACAGTAATTAAATCTCTCTTCCCTAAATAAAATTATTTTCAATCATATCTGCAAATTTTTCGACCAATTTGAAGTGAGAATAGAATAGAATAGAATACTTTATTGCATATCACATTACAGACATGGATGGAATGGAACATAAATAAAGGTATACATGTGACACCCTGCAAGGGCACGGCAATATAAGAGGGCTACAAGTTGATTTGATTACAATTATTATACACATTTCATTAAATTAATATTATACATACATTGATCATTTGATAGCGATATTACATTATTTCCTTACATAAACAAAGCACGGTAATATTTTTATTTACTGACTTGGTCAAAAAACTCTTTAATATTATAATAACATCCACTAATTAAAAACAGTTTCAGCTGTTTTTTAAATTGACTTTCATTTTCCAGATCTTTGATAGAGTTTGGAAGGTGATTATAGATTTTTATAGTCATATAATGGGGATACATGTGACAAGTTTTAATTTCGAAAAAGGCACTTTTAGTTGATTAACATTACGATTTTTTCTTTTAATTTGAGTTGTATCTTTGAGTGAATATAAGTTTAAGTGTTTCCTAACAAATTTACATGATTCAAATATGTACATAGATGCAACGGTCAGTATTTCATGTTTGATAAAATAGGGTTTACACGATTCCATTTGATCTATGTTTACTAGAATTCTGATGCATTTTTTTTGCAGAATAAATATTTTATCAATACCGCAGCTATTTCCGCAAAGGACCAGGCCATATGATATTCGCGAATAGGCATATGCGTAATATGCTGCAAGGGATGTCTATAGGTCTGTAGCTCGCTTTAGATGCTCAAGGGCATATATAAAAGATGATAATTTTTTTGACAATTTTAGAATATGGTCTTTCCAGCTCATATTTGAGTCTAATTCTATTCCTAATAGGGTGGCAGAACTCACGTTATCTAATTTTGAATTATTATATTTAAAGTCTATTTCCAAGGATGATTTTTGATGTGGTTTAAATTGGATAATTTTTGTTTTCTTAATGTTGAGCTGTAGGTTATGGGATTGCAACCAATTTGTAATTTTATTTAGCGTTGACTGTAATTTATTCTGAACTTCTACGGTAGTATCGCATGGGAACATTATAGATATGTCATCTGCGAAAAGCGTGCTATGTTCGTCTAATATTTTAGGAAGATCATTTATGTAAATGATAAATAGAATACAGCCTATGACGCTACCTTGAGGGATAGAGCCCTTCACGGGGACTCTCTCAGATCTGATGTGTTGTATAATTGCTCTATCAAAGTCTCTGTGCTCTATTTCAACATATTGGGGGCGATTGGTCAAATATGACTTAAACCACTCCAGTGCAATACCTCTAACACCTATGTTATATAGTTTGTCTAGAAGGATTTCATATCGGACTCTATCATAGGCCTTACTCATGTCGAGTAAGAGCCCCACAGCATATTTTTTGTCGTTTATAATATTGAATATCTCTAGGGCATACTTATAGATTGCTAAGGTAGTTGAGTGATTTTTTCTGAAGCCATTTTGATTTTCACTAAAAATTTTGAATTTTTCACAGAAACTATAAAGGCGCTTTACCATCGCGGTTTCAAAAATTTTAGATGACGTGGGTAGTAGAGAGATTGGACGGTAGTTATTTATGTCTGCGGTATTTCCTTTTTTGTGAATGGGTTTTATTAATGAGATTTTCAATGCATCAGGAAAGATTGCCTTGTGAAAAAGATTTATTTATTAGTAGGGAGTAGGGACTGCATAGAGATTCTGCGCAAGATTTTAATAAAGCTGGGGGGATTTCATCTATGCCAAAAGACGATTTATTTTTAAGGTTTTTTAGAATTGTAAATACTTCTTTAGGTTGAGTAGGCCGAAGGAAAAATGAGTTGTTTATTGAATTTATTAGAGGTAGTCTGTTTAAAGGGGTGGGGTTATTATTTCCAGTGGAGGAGAAAAAATCATTAAAGATGTTGGCTATTTTTTGGGGATCGTTTATTGTGCCTTGTTGAGGTGTTTTGATTTTAAAATTTACTTTATTTTTAGATGTGTTTTTATTTGTCTCATTATTTATTATATGCCACATAGCTTTGGTTTTATTCTGGGAGTTTCGGAACTGACTCTTATTGTGTAGTTTTTTAGATGTATGAATTGCTTTTTTTAATATTTTGCTATATAATTTGTAATGATTTTTTATAATATTATTTTCAGACTGTTGTACTATTATTTTTAATAGCCTTTTGTTGCGGCAAGACGTTTTTATCCCCGGTGTCAAATAGGATTTATTTGGTTTTAATGTTATGTTAATTTTTGGAATGCATTTATTAAGAATATTTTTCAAAGTGTTTTCGAATGAATAATAGTTATCGTTTACAGTTTTATTTATATTAATTATAGTATCCCATTTTATTTTTTGGAGTTCGTTTTTAAAATTATTTATATTTTTATCACTGAATAATCTTTTCCTTATAACCCAGGGCTGTGTATTTATTGAAATAGTGGGTGTACTAAATAGAATACCCTTGTGATCTGAGAATCCTAATTCGTTTACACTCAATTTCCAGTGCGTAGTTTTAAAGTTTGTAAACAATAAATCTATGCAAGTAGAGCCAGAAAGTGTTACCCTAGTGGCTTCCTGAACTTTTTGGTGAAAATTATGTGAGAGCATCAAGTTACATATTCTATGTTTTTATTTGTTATCTGAAAGAAAATTTATATTTAGATCACCTCCGATTATAACACGTTTTTTCTTGTCTTTACGAGCAATTATGCTCAATAATTTATTTGAGTGAGAGTGAGAATCAATAGACGATCCCCAAATTGTGTTATCTCTCCGCGGAGACCGCGGGCTGCCGGTGGAAACTTTAAATAAGGCCGCCGATGGCCCGGCCGGGTGACATGGCAAGCTGTCATCAAAATCAACAAACAGTGAAATGACAAATTTTATCATGTTTACTCATGATTTTTGGCTTGCTGCTTACGATTGCCCACTGCCTATGAAAAACTAAATACCTACTTACCTATACTTAGTGTCCCGACATCGCGCCGTACAGCTCCTCGCTCCTGAGTGTATAACATCTTTTTCCATTTTGTGTGCATTTAGTAATCGATTCACAGAATCAAGACTATTTTTTATTTTATTGTGTGTTGTACATAATTACTTTATATTTAATAGTACGTATTTATTCCTTTTTTACGATTTTATTTGTAGGTAAGTACTCAATGCTGTTAATATTTTATAATAATAGCTGTTAAGTTTGTATTTTATATTTATAGTGTTTATGCCTTCGCAACCGTGCCTGAATCCGCCGGAGTTGCTGCATTGCCCCGTGTGCTCGGACGGAAAGCAATACGAAGGTCGGCGAGGTCTCGCTATCCATACGGCTTACCGGCATGGCACCCGTGTGGCTATCGACCCCCCGATTCCTAGCGCTTCTCAAACTGCAGGGTCTTCCTCCGCCGGGGGCCCTACAGCGACACCGCCGCCAGCAGAAATATCGCTTGCGGACAGGCTCGGGCTGTTGAAGGCCAACATTCCAATTGTGAAAAGAATACCCCGTGGTGCGCGTTTCACCGTCGCACGCTGCCTCACCGAGTGTGTGGCCAAAGTCGTCGCGGAAAATTCTGTTAAAGCATGGGAGCGTCTGCTCACGTTTCCATTCACAGTTTTGCACGTTGAAAAATCAAAAAAGGTATCACTCACCTCCCAAATTAAAACCAACACGTCTTCTTTATCTGATCTACCAGACATCCCTCAAAATTCTCATAATACACGCTCAACTCATAATTCGCTTCATACGAAAATAAAATCTATAGAAAATAAACTTTCGGAAGGGAACGTGAGTGGTGCTGCCCGACTTTTATTTTCTAGCGACGACTTGGCTGCGCACTCGGCCGCTACCTACGCCGCCTTAAAAGAAAAACACCCAGAGCCTCCCATTTCTTCAAGACTGCCAGATCCTCCCTCCGTCGATGATCCCTCTGTGATTGTCATTGAAGATGCAGTGAGTCAGGCCATAACTTCGTTCACCAACGGATCCGCCGGCGGGATGGATGGCTTGTCTCCTCAGCATTTAAAAGATCTGAGTGCGATGACACTAGGCGATGCGAGGTCGGCCCTACTCAGAGAAATAACAGCTTTAATCAACCTGATGCTTTCAGGCCGCGTAAACACAGATATTGTGCCTTGTTATACGGCGCGAACCTGGTGGCGTTGGCCAAGAAGGACGGCGGTATCCGCCCGATTGCGGTTGGGTGCACCCTCAGACGCTTAGCCTCCAAACTATGCTGCAGACAATTCAACCAAAGGCTAACAAGGATCTTTAAACCTCGACAACTAGGATTCGCCGTAAAGGGTGGTTGTGAGGCAGCAGTGCACGCTGCGCGTATATTCCTCAATCGTCCGGACTATACGAAGTGTTTGTAAAAATAGATGTCAAAAATGCATTTAATTTGGTCGACCGCGGTGCTCTGTTAGCAGAAGTAAAAAAAGAGCTACCAGAACTTTACAAATACATTTGGCAATGCTACGGAGCACCTTCAAAATTACTTTTTGGAAATGATATTATCTTGTCAAGTATGGGCTGCCAACAGGGAGATCCGCTTGGGCCTGCCATTTTTAGTTTGGTCATTCACCCCATCATCTCTAGTCTAAATTCAAAATTCAATTGTTGGTACTTAGATGACGGCTCCCTTGGCGGAGACGCACTAACCGTACTACAAGATATACAATCTATCATAGATAAATTTTCAAAAATCGGGCTTGCATTAAATTTCACTAAATGCGAAATTTTTATTCCAGATCACGTTCCATTTAATACAAAAATAGATATACTAACAAATTTTAACGCAGTTTTACCTAATATTTCCGTTCATTCAAAAACATCCCTAACCCTTTTAGGCTCACCAATTTTTGAAGAATCAATCGCACCCGTCATTAACTGTAAATTAAATTTATTCAATAATACATCAGACCTCCTATTTAAAATAAATGGCCCCATATGGCTCTTTTCATCATCCGTTTTTGCTTATTTACACCCAAATTTATGTATTTACTCCGCAGTTGCCCAATTTGGAAATTTCCGTCCATCCTGTCTTCCATAGACTCCTCCCTTCAGGCAACCCTTTCCAAAACACTGAACATTCATCTCGACAATAGTTCATGGACCCAAGCGGTTCTACCCATAAGGCTGGGTGGACTGGGCGTTCGCACTTCGGCCAGTTTGGCTCTACCCGCGTTCCTGTCCTCAGTATACGGCTCGCTGTCTCTCGTCGGTATTATTTTAAACCTTCCTTAGATACCTGACGATGAGATAGCGAATCTAAGTGAGGCCAGGGAGGCCTGGTGTGAGTCGTGTCCGGGTGAGGACATCCCAGTCGCCCGTCACATTCAGCGGGCTTGGGACTCCCCTCCCTTAAAAGCAGCTCATACCACACTTCTTCAGGATAGTCCGGACGACTTCGAACGTGCCCGAATTCTAGCCGTATCAGCCCCCGAGTCGGGCCATTGGCTACGAGCACTCCCTTCCCGTCAAATAGGCACCGTTTTGGACCCAAGTAGCTTGAGAATAGCTATATACTTAAGGCTTGGGTCCAAAATATGTGTCCCTCACACTAGCGCCTGTGGCAAAAACGTCGATCAGCTGGGCCGACATGGCCTTTCATGCCCCAAAAGCGCCGGCCGCCTATTTCGCCACGGTGCCATCAATGATTTGGTCCGACGGTCGCTTGCCACCGCCTCTGTGCCTGCGATTCTCGAACCCGCAGGCATGGCGAGGGACGATGGCAAGCGCCCCGAAGGGGGCACATTGGTGCCGTGGAAACTAGGTAGGGCCCTGGTGTGGGACGCAACGTGCGTAGATACCTTCGCACAGTCCCATATCCAGGCGACCCGCACCCAGGCCGGCGGCGCGGCTGACCAGGCCCAGATTCTCAAGCGCCGCAAATATTCGTCCTTACTTAAGGACTACGAGTTTGCGGCGCTCGCGGTAGAGACACTGGGCCCTTGGTCAGCCGACATGCAGGCCTTTGTGAGGGCCCTGTCGGGGCGGCTGATTGACGCCACAGGGGACCCCAGAGCTGGCGCGTATTTCTCGCAACGAATCGCCCTGGCGGTTTAGCGAGGAAACGACGCCAGCGTAATGGGTACCATGCCACAGGCGGACCTGCTAGAGGGGGTATTCTTTTTATAAATAGGTTTTTATTTTATAGGTAAGTTTCTTTTATTTTAGTATTAATTTTAATTTCTTTGTAGTTTTAGTTTATTTTAATAAGTTATTTTATATTCAATATGTTACACAGTATAAGTATAGGTAACGTTACAATGTTCGATTTGTCTTCTTAGTTCTCTTAATTACAATTTTAAGTAACTTAATTAATTTTCCTTCTTTTGAACATTGTATTTATACCTAAAAAAACATAGAGAAAATCTAAAAACAGAATAAGGCACTAATCAGTCCTGAAGTTGGTTACTTATTTTAAAGGATTTTCCTCGATCAGCCATGTAAAATATAATTATTTATGTGGTGAGGTCTCTCAGACACTATAGAAACATTACTATTTTTGTGAGGTGACGTCTGACAGACGCCATAATTACTATGAACAATTACGTACGTAGTACATATTTTTATGAGGTGAGGTCTGTCCACTGAAATATGAAACCTATGGAAGTGAAACGTCAACGAATAATGCGTGCCACTGTGACGTCATTTTAGGACTAAACATGGCGGTTTTAGTGCTGCCCAGAAGATTTTTACTGTTACTAGGTGTTATCGATACATTGATACCTTTTTAACGTTCTCGGCTCATTTTATTTAAAATACTAAGTATGTATTATTTGTGCAGTTTATGTTTTAATAGGAAGTAAGTAAATAAATAAAAATTCTTTATTAGTATATTGTTATGTGAAAAGATACTTTGATTGAGTAAGATGTGTGGAGTCTAGGACAATTTCGTGCTTCAAATTTGACAGGTAAACGAGTTGACGCTGTACTACTCAATACATATTGCGATTTTTGCGGTAACACTGATTTTCAAAAGTTGACGTTTGACAACTTAGTGACTGCAAAACACATGGCGCAGTACAGCGCCATCTGTTTTGGATGTCAGAATAAGTGTACGTGTTTTTCTTGGACTTTACCTCTCTATTACAATCAATTTTGTTGTGTTGCTAACCCTGAAGTCTGTAACACACTACCGCACTGCACCTCGACCTTGGTGCGCCGTATCTATAAGTGAGAGCGATACGAAATTCAAGCTTATTAAGCGACGGGTGAAAAAAAACAAAACACCTTCAGAACATTTTTTTATTACAAAAAAAGGAATGACTTCCGCTCTTCAACTTCTTCAACATTTATTCAGCAAATAGGCCACAAGGGCATTTTTATACGTCAACATTGAATTTACATACAGGCAAAAATAATAACAATACATTAACCATTTTATAAATTACAACTATATGTATATGGTCTCTTAATGTCGAATTTATAAAAAAACTTTAATAATGATATAAAAAAGCCCGCAGGGCAGCTTGTGGAGTAACGACCCCACGGACCCGAGTGCTCCTGAGAGTCGGTCAGGGTCTCCATCTCCAGCTCTTTCTTTTTATGTTCATTTCTTGGTAAGCTATAAAAATGATTTAATTATTAAATTAAGATAATTTAGTTGGTTTGAAGCGGGGTAGCATGATAAAATAAGAAAATATAAATAGGCAATCATAATATGTCGATATCAAAGTCGATAAATAAAGTACAACCCTAGCTGAAATGTTTACATTATTTAAGCGTAAAAATATAGTTAAATAAATCCAATCACTTCATGAACTATAACTGCACAGAAGAACCTTGCTATTTATAATGTGAAACATCCTTAAATTTCCCAGGAACATTAACAATAACCAATATTTTTCATGTAAATTATAGCGTACCTGTGTATGGTTAAAGATGGCTGATTTGGTGGTTTTCTTATGCCGCACCCTAATACACTACACACTGGCATATTCGCGACGTAATTATTCACATTTGGCTTCAATTATTTTCAATCACAAGCAAAATATTGAAAGATAATTAATAATTTTAATTTTCACCACGACTTTTTGACAGGACAAGTACCGGTTGAACTGACCATAGACCTATATAATAGGGACAAGACATATTGTTCTATACGTACAATTGCTTATAGAAATAGCACCCATTTTGACGGCACACACATAAATATATATCTATCTCGTTTTTACTCAGCACTGTAACCCATAGCAAAAAAAGGTGACAGTATTTCAGTACGGACATAAAGTGTTCCATGAAAATACGTAAATACCTAATGCGGCCGAAAATCCGCCATGTTTAGTCACGCAAATGTCATTGTCTGTCAGTTCAGCAGGTACTTGTCCTGTCAAAAAGTCGTGGTGAAAATTAAAATTATTGATTATCTTTCAATATTTTGCTTGTGATTGAAAATAATTGAAGCCAAATGTGAATAATTACGTCGCGAATATGCCAGTGTGTAGTGTATTAGGGTGCGGCATAAGAAAACCACCAAATCAGCCATCTTTAACCATACACAGGTACGCTATAATTTACATGAAAAATATTGGTTATTGTTAATGTTCCTGGGAAATTTAAGGATGTTTCACATTATAAATAGCAAGGTTCTTCTGTGCAGTTATAGATCATGAAGTGATTGGATTTATTTAACTATATTTTTACGCTTAAATAATGTAAACATTTCAGCTAGGGTTGTACTTTATTTATCGACTTTGATATCGATATATTATGATTGCCTATTTATATTTTCTTATTTTATCATGCTACCCCGCTTCAAACCAACTAAATTATCTTAATTTAATAATTAAATCATTTTTATAGCTTACCAAGAAATGAACAGAAAGAGCTGGAGATGGAGACCCTGACCGACTCTCGGGAGCACTCGGGTCCGTGGGGTCGTTACTCCACAAGCTGCCCTGCGGGCTTTTTTAAGAGACCATATACATATAGTTGTAATTTATAAAATGGTTAATGTATTGTTATTATTTTGACGTATAAAAATGCCCTTGTGGCCTATTTGCTGAATAAATGTTGAAGAAGTTGAAGAGCGGAAGTCATTCCTTATTTTTGTAATAAAAAAATGTTCTGAAGGTGTTTTGTTTTTTTTCACCCGTCGCTTAATAAGCTTGAATTTTGTATCGCTCTCACTTATAGATACGGCGCACCAAGGTCGAGGTGCAGTGCGGTAGTGTGTTACAGACTTCAGGGTTAGCAACACAACAAAATTGATTGTAATAGAGAGGTTAAGTCCAAGAAAAACACGTACACTTATTCTGACATCCAAAACAGATGGCGCTGTACTGCGCCATGTGTTTTGCGGTCACTAAGTTGTCAAACGTCAACTTTTGAAAATCAGTGTTACCGCAAAAATCGCAATATGTATTGAGTAGTACAGCGTCATCTCGTTTACCTGTCAAATTTGAAGCACGAAATTGTCCTAGACTCCACACATCTTACTAAATCAAAGTATCTTTTCACATAACAATATACTAATAAAGAATTTTTATTTATTTACTTACTTCCTATTAAAACATAAACTCCACAAATAATACATACTTAGTATTTTAAATAAAATGAGCCGAGAACGTTAAAAAGGTATCGATGTATCGATAAAACCTAGTAACAGTAAAAATCTTCTGGGCAGCACTAAAACCGCCATGTTTAGTTCTAAGATGACGTCACAGTGGCACGCATTATTCGTTGACGTTTCACTTCCATAGGTTTCATATTTCAGTGGAACTGACAGACAATGACATTTGCGTGACTAAACATGGCGGATTTTCGGCCGCATTAGGTATTTACGTATTTTCATGGAACACTTTATGTCCGTACTGTCACCTTTTTTTGCTATGGGTTACAGTACTGAGTAAAAACGAGATAGATATATATTTATGTGTGTGCCGTCAAAATGGGTGCTATTTCTATAAGCAATTGTACGTATAGAACAATATGTCTTGTCCCTATTATATAGGTCTATGGGTCTGTCAGACCCAGGACTTATTGCTGTGCTCACGTCTGTGGGACACCCGCAGCTCATATCTTCCGGTGCATGCACCACGTTGCCGCTAGGGCATCACTGTCCGATGCCGCGAGTCGTTTGAGGAAGGTAATGAGCGAGACAGAGCTATATCGGCCCGTACGCCGACATAGCATCAAAAAAAATATTTGGCGGTGTCTGACAGACCGCACATCAGTCGCAAAGGGTTAAACAATTATGGCCTGGATCTTAATCTTTGTGTTTCTAAGATGTATTTAAGAAGTGAGCCACCCAGATTTTTGTGGTTTAGTAATAGCCATATAGACCTTGGTGCGGTGCGGTAGTCTGTTACGGCTTTAACACCGGGCCTCTATACACTATACAACTTGGATTGCGATTTTTCGTTGGCCATGCCCCCAACATGGATGTGAACGTTTCGTTTCACGCTGTTTTAAATAAATAGTTAAGTAACTGTTTTTTCGTATCTAAATTTTATGTTTATTTTCAAATTACATTCTAAAATAAGTCTGATACGGCTATTAGACTTGAATTCCCAGTCTATAGTTCGTTTTTTTTAGCATTAGAAAGAACTCCACAGAAGCAAGCGTGCAGTTTTTATCAGGCTCTTTAATTGTTAATAATTATTGAATTATCTAATGTAGCACGGTCAATACATATAATTTACTTCAAATTATTACCGCTAAAAGTGACGGATTTGGAAACACAAGCTTACTTCTGCGAAGTTCTTTCTAATGCTAAAAAAACGAACTATAGTAAATAAATTATTTTAAGCCAATGACCCCAACAAATCGCAACGATAAGTGAAGTTGAATTTTTACGTCTGTAAACCTCCTTTGACCCGTTCGATGACATTTACATTTGTCTGTCTGTTTAGTCTGTGGGACAATCCGTCCGCGAGCGGTTGTTGCTTACATTATTATTATTTTACTTAAGTTGATTATAAAGTTGAAATAGCTAATTTAATCTTAGGTTTTAATTATGTTACCTTCATCTGTTGCAAATATTGTGTATTGATTTGTAGAACGTTGTTTATTTGTTCAGTGAAAAATTAAAGAGCTATTTAAATTATCCATTCTTTGTCTGATAGTTTGCCGTCGATAACAATAGAAAGTGAGGAAGAATTAAGCAAAAATAAAGGATTAAATGGCATGCTAATCGACAACGCAGTTTGGAATTACACATCAGAACGGTATGTATTTATTTGGCACAAGTAAGAAAATTCACAGCTCTAAATTTTAAGTTTAAGTATAGGTAGTTTTAAAACTAAATTTAGGTCGAAGTATTTGTTTCTGTTGAAACAAAGGGTCGTTGAAGACAAACAAAATAACTTTCATTGGACCTTACATGTTAATCTCTTTTGTGCACATTCAACTTTTTTTAGCAACCTTAGTTTCTGTTATTCAATAATTTTTTACCTTTAATTTTAATATATTTGCTGTGTAAATAAGTAGTTAAATTAAGTGTCAAATATCTTATATTAAAATGACATAAATAATTATTTGCATGCCGCATGTGCAGGGCTTCCCCCAGTTTTTCCATTTCTTTCGTATTCTGTGCTGTTCTCCACCAGTATCTATCATAATTTCTAGTAATAGTATTCTCATCACTCAAGATCATGTTATGTGTTTATTCACAATGTCAATGGGGTTAGCCGGTCGAAGTATTTAGCAGATGGTACCAGCATATCTTGCCCTGTCAATCCCTAGAATTGTGTCAAATTCTTGTTTTATTTTAAATATAATTTTATGCCCTGGATTCCAGCCCTTTAAGCCCTTCTCTAGTTGAGTTCTATGAGATTTGGCATAGAACATGAGTAGAGAAAGGGGCAAGCTATGATGGTGCCATATAATTATGCTAATCTTTGCCAGTTGCCAACCCCATTGCAAACAGTGTGATCCAATGCCACAATAGTGGTCATAATATGCAGGTCCTGAACACATCATAGAGATCTTATATGTGAGTAAATAATTAGGCTATAATATACTTGTGTGATGTTTTATGAAGCTCGCTTTTAGCTTGTTTAATAAACCCACACACTTTATATAGTAGTCACATAATTCATATAAACTACTATTGTATGCAGTATAGGGTATATTGATACCATTAGTATGGAAATTATGTAGTAAAATTATGTTATATTTTTTTAGATATTGTTATGTTCTTCTGTTGTTAGTTAATCTTGAAATTTTTTTATTTCATGAATTATTTAAGTATTTTAAGTAATATCTGCAAGATACCTTCTTCTTTCCCCTGCCCTTATCCCACGTTATGTGGGGTCGGCACAACATGTTTTTCTCTTCCATTCTCCTCTGTCTTTCGTCTCCTCAGCACTCACTCCTTTCTTTCTCATATCCTCTTTCACACAATCCATCCATCGTTTTTTGGGTCTACCATACGCTCTCCGTCCATCAACATTCATCCCTAACATTCTTTTGCCTATATGGCATTCATCCCTCCTCATTACATGCCCATACCACGCTAACCTAGTACTCCTCATTTTCTCCGTTACTGGAGCTACTTTCAAACTTCCTCTTATATACTCATTCTTAATACGATCCTTTCTCGTCACTCCACACATCCATCTCAGCATTCTCATTTCCGCTGCGTGCACTCTTCTTTCATCCGCTACTTTCGACGCCCAGCATTCTGATCCATACATTACAACAGGTCTCACGATCGTTCTGTATATTTTCCCCTTAAGTTTAAGGGGCATTCGTGGATCGCAAGTTGTTCCAGAGACCTGTCGCCATTTCATCCATCCCACATTTATTCTATTTTTCACGTCTCGGTCGATGTTTCCGTCACTTTGGATCAATGACCCAAGGTACCGGAAGTCAGAGCAGACTGGTAGGGATACACCATCTAAGGCAATATGGGAAAAACTGGATAGACCACCGAAATCGCAGAACATGTGCTCCGTTTTGGTTCTGCTTATTTTGAGTCCCACACTTTCCAGCTTTTCTTGCCATTTTCCCAGCCTGCTCTGGACCTCAAGTGCATTTTCTCCGACAAGAACAATGTCGTCGGCAAACAGCATACACCAAGGTGCCTCCTCCTGTATGTTCGATGTCAGAGCATCCATAACCAGGAGGAACAAATACGGGCTTAAGGCCGACCCCTGGTGTAAACCTACCGCCACATTGAACTTGTCGGTTACTCCTGCTTCCGACCTGACGTGAGTACTGGCTCTGTCATACATCGCCTGAACAAGCCGTACATACTTCTCTGGCATTCCTTTCTCTCTCATAGACCACCACAGAACCTTACGGGGGACTCTATCGTATGCCTTTTCCAAGTCCACGAACACCATGTGCAAGTTCTTTTGCGCAAGTCTGTATTTTTCGCACAGCTGGCGAAGTGCAAATATGGCGTCCGTAGTTCCCCGGCCCGGCATAAACCCAAATTGGTTCTGTGTTACCTCACTTTCTTCTCTCATTCGTCTCGCTACCACTTTTTCCCATATCTTCATACTATGTGACATGAGCTTTATTCCCCGATAGTTGTTGCAATCCTGTACATCACCCTTATTCTTAAAAACGGGCACCAGTGAACTGTTGCACCATTCATCAGGGATCGCCTCTTCTTGCAACAACTTATTAAAGAATAAAGTCAGCCACTTCCATCCATCCGCTTTCAGAAACTTCCATACTTCCACAGGTATACCATCTGGCCCGACCGCTTTCCCATTCTTCATACCTTGCACAGCCATCTTTACCTCTTCTACAGTGATCTCCTTCACCATACCAATGTTGCTTCTAACATTTTCTAGCACTCCACTCCAGTCGTTCTCTTCGTTCATAAGTTTATTGAAGTAGTTCTTCCAGCGTTCTTTTATGCTCTTGTCATCCGTCAAAATCTTTCCTGCTTCGTCTCTCATACATTTCATATGATTTATATCTCTTGCATTCCTCTCTCTCTCTCTTGCTATTCTGTAAAGATCTTTTTGGCCTTGTGGGCTCTCTAGGAAATCGTACAATTTATCTTGTACCTTGGCCCTTGCGATTGCAACTGCTTTCTTAGCCATCTTTTTACTTGTAAGATAAGCTGACCTCTTGATTTCTTTCTCTCTATCGTTACCCTCTTCCACACTCTTCCATTCTTTAAAAGCATTCTTCTTTTCTTTCAGAATCATTCGCACATCTTCATTCCACCACCATGTATCCCTATCAATCTTTCCTTTCCCTGTTGTTTCCCCAAAAACATCCCTCGCTACACTTCTTAAACATACTGCCATTTCATTCCAGCAATCATTCGCTCTCATCTCTGCCATATCACCCATTCCTACCATCTTATCGACTATTCTTTTTCTAAATTCTTCAGATAAATCCCTGTCACTCAATCCATGCCATTTCGTTCTAGGTGGGGGCTTCGAGTTCTTTTGCAAGTGCTGTACTTTAAGATTTAAGTCTAGAATCAGTAACCTATGCTGGAAAACTAGGCTCTCACTGGGTATTACTTTGCAGTCCTTAGCCGACTGTATTTTGCTCCTTCTTAGAAGAAAGTAATCTATTTGGGTAGAGTGTTGGCCACTACGGTATGTAATAAGGTGTTGTTCTTTCTTTTGATAGTAGGTGTTCACTATGGCTAAGTCAAAGGCTAAGGCTGCTTCCAGAAGAGCTTCACCCTCTTGATTGCTGACTCCGTAACCACTGCCCCCATGCACTCTTTCATATCCGTCATTCATTCTTCCCACATGTCCATTAAAATCTCCTCCAATATATATCTCCTCACATTCTGGTATTCCCATAATTACCCCATCCAAATCCTCCCAGAATTTCTCTTTCAAACTATCATCACATCCAGTCTGCGGTGCATATACACTAATTACATTTAAAATCAAGTTTTCTATCAACAATTTCACGATAATTACTCTATCATTCACTCTCTTTACATCCATCACCTTGTTTTTCAGCTCCTTATCTAACACTACACCCACCCCATTTCTTTTCCCATCACTACCGCAATAATAAAACTTGTAACCCGCCCCAATTTCTCTAGCTTTCTGTCCCTTCCACTTCGTCTCCTGCAGACATGCTACGTTTATTCGTCTTCTTTCCAAAACATCCGCTAACTCTCTTCCTCTTCCAGTCATCGTACCTATATTCCAACTTGCAATCCTCAGTCTTATTTCCCGGACTAGCTTCTTACGCTGCCCCCGTCCCTGGTGCAGCAACCCTCGTCCATTTCTCACAGCCGCCGGGTGCTGCGCCTGCGCGTCGCCTGCGGGGTACGCCCTAGCATTATCGCATATCCTATCATCTGTCGCACTCATGTCATGTTGTAAATGATTTGGCATATATTTTTACGATCGGCCGCCTGCCTGACATCAACCCTCCTTGGGAATTCTTCGTCGATAAGGATAGATAGACTGGAGAAGGGAAATGGAAGGATAAGGGTAAGGGTTTGGGATACTAGCGTCACGGAGACAGATGGAAACTTTAGGCTGATAATACAAATAGTACAAAGTAGTACCTACTCTTTATTGCACACCACTGACCACTTTAAACTAATTGTGAATAGGTTTTGAAATGCCTCTGAATTGGTTAAAAAAAGTATAATTGGAGGTGTGAGTGAAAAATTTACTTCTAGCTTCGATCGAGTCTATACTGTCACTGTCTTCAGGAAGATTCAACATACTAAACAGGAAACTTGCTTCATTTACATTAATTGTAATAATTACAAACTTATTATACAAAATATTTAATTAGAGTATGAATGAGAGTTCTGTTTATTACATATTATATTATGACAGTCAATAACATGTGTCATTTTAGGGGTGTGTAATGCTTAAGGCGCGGTGTGTAGTAAAATGCACTTTTTTGTCACCATATTTACAGACTTTTACAAGGATTTCATGCATTATTTTCTAGTATGTATAACTTCAGTCCTTGAACTACGTTATTGCTTGTCAGAAACACGATGGCTCATTATTTTCTCGATAGAATCTTAAGTTGAAAACATGCAAACACTGTCTTTATTTCCTTATGTTAGAAGTACTAGGACGAAAATGTATATGAAACTTACTTCAGTCGATAGCTTTTAAGTAAATCTTCATTATTGCTTGTCCTTTTATCGATACGTTAATTTTTTCATTCATCATTTGATGAATTCAACATTTTGCCTACTAAATTACACCCTACGCGGCAATACCTTGCGCCTATTCCTCACGCCAGTACGCCCGTGACCACTGTCAGCGTCGGACCTGTGCTATTTTAGCGGACGTTACATAAAATGGGTAATCACAGTATAAATATGCAAATATGTTATACACACAATGTTTTTCAACATACTTACGAAGAAAAGCAAAATAATTCTTAAATACGGTGACATTTCAGACATTCGTCCGTCATATTGTAATTTTATAACAAGTTGGGCAGCAAAGGCACACACCCATCTAACCAATCCGGAATTCAGTCACGATTGATAAATTGTGTACTTAAACATATTTTAAAAGGCTATAAAATTAATCAAATTGAATAATTTAGACTGGTCACATTTTTGTAAAAATCGATTTCTACTGGCAAACATATTACTTTTTGGCAACCGGGTTTTTTAACCTAATTAGACCCCGCTGAATCCGAATTTGCCGGTTGCTTGATCGAATTCTTGACTGGAAGTGAGATATGTGATATTAAAGGTCCCTTTTTTTAGTTTTTCGTAAATAACTCGTAAACAGTGGCCAATATAAAAAAAATGAACTAATAATCTACACAAAATTTTCAATAAAAAAGATTCAGTACATTTTTAGCAGGGATCAATATTTAAAAAGATAATAAAGAGGGAAAGTTAATTATAATAAATTCTAAGGTTCCTTGGTTTTATTTTTTCGTTAATAATTTTAAAAGTATGACATATAGCAAAAACAAATCTTACATATAAATAATAAACAAAAAATTTCCTACAAGAAACATGTAGAACACTTTTCGCTAGGATCAATATTTAAAAAGACAAAGCAGCCGGTAAGTTAATTACAATCAATTTTAAAGTCCCTTTTTAGTTTTTTGTAAATAACTCGTAAACGGTGTCCCATAGCAAAATAGGTTTTTATGAATAATTAATCTACATAAAATTTCCTGCAAAAAATATCTGAACACTTTTCTCTAGGATCAATATTGAAAACGATATTAAAGGAAGAAAGTTCATTACAATCAATTCACATGTCACTTTTTTTAGTTTTTAGGGTCCCGTACCTCAAAAGGAAAAAACGGAACCCTTATAGGATCACTCGTACGACTGTCTGTCTGTCTGTCCGTCTGTCACAGCCCATTTTCTTCAAAAGTACTGGACCAATTAAGTTGAAATTTGGTACACACATGTAAATTCGTGAGCCAAAGACGGACATCTTACGTAAACAAATGAATTTTAAACATGGAGGCCACTTTTTAGCCAAGGGGGGTTAATTAACATTAATAACCTATTTTGGTATGGGCCACCGTTTACGAGTCATTTACGAAAAACTTAAAATAGGGACCTGGAAATTGATTATAATTAACTTACCCCCTTTAATACCTCATTAAATATTGATCGTGGCGAAAAAGTGTACAAAACCTTTTTTGTGGACAATTTTATGTTCAATATTTATGTATAATATTTTTTTGCAACGGGGGCACCGTTTACGAGTTATTTACGAAAAAAAGCGACCTGTGAACTGATTGTGATTAACTTTCTTCCTTTAATATCGTTTTAAATATTGATCCTAGAGAAAAGTGTTCAGATGTTTTATGGAGATTATTTATTCATAAAAACCTATTTTGCTATGAGACACCGTTTACGAGTTATTTACAAAAAACTAAAAAGGGACTTTAAAATTGATTATAATTGACTTACCGGATGCTTTGTCTTTTTAAATATTGATCCTAGCGAAAAGTGTTCTACATGTTTCTTGTAGGAAATTTTATGTTTATTATTTGTGTAAAATTTGTTTTTGCTATGAGTCATACTTTTCAAATTACTAACGAAAAAATAAAAACAAGGAACCTTAGAATTTATTATAATTAACTTTCCCTCTTTATTGTCTTTTTAAATATTGATCCCTGCTAAAAATGTACTAAATCTTTTTTTATTGAAAATGTTGTGTCGATTATTAACGTTTAACAATTTTTTTTATATTGGCCACCGTTTACGAGTTATTTACGAAAAACAAAAAAAAAAAGACCTTCGAAAAGTGATTATAATTAACTTTCCCGCCTTAATATCTCTTTGAATATTGATCCTAGCGAAAAATTGTACGGAATCTTTCTTGTAGGCAATTTTATGCAGATTACTTATGTTTAAGAAAATTTTTGCTATGCGCCACCGTTTAAGAGTTATTTACGAAAAACTAAAAAAAGGGACCTTTAATATCAACTATCTCACTTCCAGTCAAGAATTCGATCAAGCAACCGGCAATTTCGGATTCAGCGGGGTCTAATTAGGTTAAAAAACCCGGTTGCCAAAAAATAATATGTTTTGCCAGTCGAAATCGATTTTTACAACAACATGATCAGTCAAGTATACACTCATATTGTATATAATTAATAATTTATTAGGTACACTCACCGACCTCACCGTCTTACCTACCATTTTTAGGGTTCCCTACCCAAAGGGTAAAACGGAACCCTATTAGTAAGACTCCGCTGTCCGTCCGTTCGTCCGTCCGTCTGTCACCAGGCTGTATCTCACGAACCGTGATAGCTAGACAGTTGAAATTTTCACAGATGATGATGTATTTCTGTTGCCGCTATAACAACAAATACTAAAAAGTACGGAACCCTCGGTGGGCTCAGTGGGCGAGTCCGACTCGCGCTTGTCCGGTTTTTAATTTCATAAGTACTCATCAAAATTCGAATTTACTAATAAATCTTATTCAATATTAATTGCCGAACTAAAAATCCCGGAACTGACAATTCAGAATACCGATGTCGTCAGAATAAGGACGTAGACGTGCTGCGCGGGAATGGTGCGGGGCGCCCGCCTGCCCGTTCTACCACGCGTCTGCTTCACCCCCTTGAAAACGTAAAACTCGAGTATAAGAGCGCCTTAATATAATTATAAAAAAAATATCATACATTTGTTATAACGCCATTTTATATATTATTTTATGTTATAATGTAATTTTTATTATACGTTTCCTTTGTTATATTGTGATTTCATCTAAACATTCATTGCTATAATGCCGTAATATAATTTTTAAATAGTATATAGACATATTTTATAATGACATTTGTTATATTATATTTTTGTATAACGTAATACTTCACACAATTTTATCAAGTATACAAATACATACAAATACATATATTGTATAACATTTATTGTCATATTTTATTTAATAATAAGATAATAACGTAAAGTTTTACATATTTTTTATAACTAGTATGCAGGCCTACTTCTTTTACTAGCTATTTTATTCTAGGGCGGTCGCAGTTCTAACCTAACCAAACCAATTTTTTCACAGTTTTCGATTCTGCGGGGCCCGCAGTTCAAACCTAACCTAAACCACTTTTTTGCTAGGCATTTTATTCTAAGGAGGGTCAAAGTTCTAACCTAACCTAACCCTCTTTTTGCTAGGTAATTATTTGTTTGTGCGGAGTCGCAGTTCCAACCTAACCTAACCCATTTATGTCATGCAACTATTATGCCACACAAATAATTATGTGATGTCACTTGATATAATAAATAATATGCTTTAGAGTATATAATAATTATGGCAATGTATATTATACCAAGTGTAAATATACCTTATGACCATTATATCAATTATAACATTATGTATACCGTTAATTAGATATTACGGTAGTATGCCATTTATTACGTTATTCAAAATACGATATAACAAACTATAATATATGAAAAGTAATTATAACAAATGTAATGCACCCGTCATTTTAGTCATGACTCATACACGTGACATTTTGAGTGAAATAGTCATATTATACTAACATAATAGCCCCAATGTGCATTACAATGTGCAACTCCTTTCATAGTAGCCAAATGTATTAGAAGCATTAGAACACATCCTTATTTCTATGGTAACAAAGGTGTGTTACGATATATTTTAACTACTTTGCCTGTGACTGTACAAAAGAAAAACGTTACTTTTGTTTCATAGTATCTTCAAATTAAATAAGTTCTAACTAATTTACAACACATAAGGTGTAGTGATGGTATATGGAGTGAACTGGGAAAATACCTACAGATACATAGTTATACTTTACTCTAACTATTCTCCACAACTCCACAGCAAAAGTTTTAAGGCCTGTGCACACCGGGTGCGTGTGCATAGACGTGCACGTGCGCGTTATAATATACAGTTCCTTATGAGGGCTGATACACAGCTAGCATGACGTGTGCGTGCGGGGCTCCAACATTTTAGCGCACGTGCACGTGCACGTCTACGCACACACAGCCGGTGTGGCCTGGCCTTTAACCTCACTTTTTTGTTTGTGTTTGTTTGTTATAAGATTACTTTATTTATGAGCAGAGCTCTGGAGACTTAAAAAATGTCTCTTGGTTCTGCTTGGCTCGAGTTCTCCAAGGCACAGGTTGTTCGAAAAGTCGGGGTAAACATAAACAGTTTTGTAGTTGGAAGACCAGTGCACACCGGCTGCGTGTGCGTTAAAATCTTGGAGCCGTGCACGCACACGTCACGCAAGCTGTGTGCCGTTTCTCATTAGGATCTGTAAATAAATAAAACTCGTCCTAAACTTTTGACGTCTCATAAACCGCCCCGGTGTGAGCGAGATGTAGCGCATATAGCGACTTTCCGCTCGCACACTGGAGCGGCGTGCGGACCCGCATCCAAATGTAAAAAAACCGCCATAGTTTTAAAAAATCCACATATAATTTGCACAGCACCTCATTTGTTGTTTGTTGTTATCTGGGTTATAGTTAAAAAGGAAGTTCGTTACGCTGATTAGTTCTCATTAATTGTTTCTATTGTTAGACTCTACAAGCAGTACGTTCCACTCCCGCGATGACCATAGGCGACATGTACTTAATACCCATTACTTCTACTAGTTTGTTTTAGTTAGGTACTAATGGAGCATTCCATGAAATTGTCTACCGTTGTCCCTTATGAATGCCAATTTTCTGAAGATTTACAGGTATAGGAGTTTCTTTCTCAGTGACAAATGGTCAAAAATATGCACAAAAAAATAATCATCTCATTTAAACGCCGAAAAAAAAGTTCAAATACACGAAACAAAATGCGTTTGTACGGGACAGCCCGTGGAATGCTCCTAATAATAAGCACTAATATAATATCAAATAATAATAATAACTAGCGACCCGCCACGGCTTCGCACGGGTTAACAAATTATACACCTAAACCTTCCTCAAGAATAGGTGAAAACCGCATGAAAATCAGTTCAGTAGTTTTTGAGTTTATCGCGAACATAATACAAACACAAACAGACAGACGCGGCGGGAGAATTTGTTTTATAAGGTGTAGTGATTAGAAAGTGCTAAAATAATGTAATGACAATCTAAACTTTAATGTTTCATCTTCATTTACTTCAAAATTTTATCGAATACAGACAGTGCCTGATTCTGATGATCTCATGTTTATTTCTGCTGAGTTCAAAGAAAAATAAACGAAGATATATTATAATAGACATACAAATAAATACTTAAATAACAACAACAAACAACCTATACGTGTTCTGTATTTAGTTTTCAGTGGTCCTCCACATTCATAGGCAAGGTCACAATCACAATCACCGACTAGAAATAATATTTTTTACGTGTTTTGGAGTTTGAAACAGTTGGGAATTCATAAAAAAGATAACTGACCTGTATTTAGGGTTGCCAGATGGTCGGGATTTGGCGGGATTCTCCCGATTTTTAGCAGGTGTTCCCGATTCCCGACAAAGTGTAAACTGTCCCGAAAAACAGCTTCACGTTATAAAACAATAATTTCAAGTTCCGAACTGTCGTCGAGCGAGCGAGCTGACGTAGTGCCAATAATGTAAAATATCGTTGTTTTTAATACAAATTACTTTAATTAGAATGTATTTTTTTAGAGATGCCCCGAATAGTGAATTTGGCCGAATACCGAATATTCGGCATGACATGCGAACATTTTGAGTCACAATTATTATGCAAACTGTTCGCCATCAAATAAAGCACTACGTTTGCTAAGATATATTTTTATGTTGAACAGAATTAATTAATGTAACATATTAGAGTCAATCAAATCAGACCCATGATAAAAATAAAATAGTTTGTAATCTATAAATGCTCAAAAACGTGCCTTCGTATTTAACTACTTTCCAAGAATACATTTTAAATATTAAATATACCTAGTTTTTGGTAATATTTTTTGTAATTTTTCTTTTTAGGTAGATGCAACAGATATTCGGTATTCGGCCGAATAGTAGGCAACATTCGGCCGAATACCGAATATTGGGCAAAGTGTCCGAATAGGCCGAATACCGAATAGTTGCCGAATCATGGCATCGTGGCAATCGTGGCATCTCTAATTTTTTTTTCCCGACTTAAGTCCCAAAATCCCGAAAAATTGATATTGTTTCCCGATAATAGCGCCTTTCGATCTGGCAACCCTACCTGTATTCCCGCGCAATCGAATTAGGTTAAACCTAATTATCTTTATAAATAACACGGAACGGAACGGAGCGTCTATTTCAATCCGAAAGCGTTCATTTCATTCTGAAATCTGAAGTGTTACTTCAGAGTAAGCTGGTGTAAGTACGTATAACCCAAAAATGCTGTTAAAATATGCTATGCCTACAGTGCACAGTGTCGCGTTAAGTACATAATGTAGTGTATAATTGTTTTCCATCGTATTTTCTCGGAAACGTTCATGTTTGTCATGCTACTTCAGTTAACCTCAGTACTTTTTGTACCGAGATGGACTGAAATAGCAAGACACGTTCGTACGTTTCCGTGGAAATACGACGGAAAATAATTATCCACTACATCTGTACCTACGAATCAAACGAGGCCCATGGTAGAGGGCCTTAAGAGCTACCGGTTCGACCGACCCATGACCCAATGAAAGTCCAGCGAAAATTAATAGTTTCGGAGAAAATGCGTAGGTCAAAGGTTGTCTGGAAGAGATCTTAAGCGATAAGACCGCCTGTTGTTACCTCAAAGACAATAGTCTTTGTTTATGTTACTGTACATTTATTGTAAACAACGTGTATGAGGTGTGCATTAAGAGTATTGTATTGTATTGTATTGTAGGTACACTGGTACACCTAATACATGCTGTTTAAATAAAGTTATTCGCTGTAAACAGCCACAGTGAATATACATTGAAATGCATATTGCAAGTAGGTGTAATGTGTAATTAATTAGAGTACCATGGCTCGATCAGAGTAAAATGGAATGGACTTTGAAATTAGTATTATTGATACAATATTGTAACACCTGACTGGATTGAGAGAGGCAACGCAATTTTATTCCAACTTCCAATCTGAAGTAGCTTTAAGGTGCAGCGGGAGCCAGCGGAGTTTTTTAAAAACCGTGACGCTTATTTAGATCATAATACGGTTGCAAAAAATATGTATAGCAATCTTGAGGACTTTTAGTATGCATGTATGGCCTGGCTAAAGCTGGAATGTTACCCTGAACCAGATTTTATATATTCTAACAGTAATAGCATTTGCCAAGGAAAAGGACGCAAATATAAAGAGCTTCGTTTTGGTTAATTTTACATATTCGACTCTGTGTCAAAATTTTATCCCGCATATGTTAATATGGGTATGGGATTGACAATTATACGTGACCATTTAGTAAACAATTAACATGGTTCACTTTTCGTCACGTTTTCACAAACATTACTTACGGTTTTACGGTTAGTATAAGAGGATTAGGAGAATACTGTTAGTCTAAATATTACTTAAGTATACATTTACTCCGATCCTAATAACGATTTTTAAAAACATGTTTTTTTTAACTAGGTCCGTTACAATCAGTCCGATTAGAAACAGTAGAAAATGGGAGGGCTCTATTAAGCTTCCACTGGCTGCACATGACATGATGGAAACATCCATACATCCATCTCATTCGGTCGCGAACGTTTATTTTCTGTTTACATACAGTATAAATACAGTGTTCAATATTTATTAATTATTTATTTTATTTTGTAAGGAGCCTAACAGCTGCAAAAACATTATATAGAATTAGGTAACAATACAAAGCCAATTACAGGTACTCACAGATAGAAATGAAGTAGACAATATATCCAACTTTGCGCGCAATTTCACACATGCTATCACGTTTTAAATACATTTAGAAAATATAAAAAAAAAAACACTTAATTTTATAGAACTCATAACTTATCTAGGATGGACTGCTAACAATACAAACAGTAAAAATAAAGGATAAACCTGTTACTTGAATGTGAAAATAAAACAATCGGGATCAAAGTGGGTTAAAAAATAGATTCGCTGATTTTCGCTTCACTGAAGGAATGGAACTATTAAATACATCAATGTCCAAATCTCTGGATAGAATATTTAAATTACGACTAGCACGACCCAAAAAACTATTTTGTCTGTAATTGGATGAAGTAGGTAATTTGAGCGAGATGGGGGGAGCGTAATGGGGCCCACTCATTAACAGTCCGCCGGACGGTATCGGCCTGTCCCATACCGTCCGGCGGACTGTTAATCAGTGGGCCCCTTAACGTTTAGATCGGGCGGGCGTATTAAATGAAAGTTTAAATAGCAGTTCAGGGCAATCAATATACCAACTGGTGATGTTTAGCATATAGGCAATATCAGCAATCTCTCGCCGTCTATTTAGTGGAATAAGATGGTGCTTCCTGCATATCCTAAGGTAATCAGAAGAGTCATAGGCTGCTTCAGCTTAAAGCTTAGGTGTATAATAGCAGTTTAATTATACTAGAGGAACTTGAGTAAAACATTCATATAAAAAATAGATTATCGATATAAATGGAATTTCATAAAGTGCACTTATGCAGGGAAGTAACACATGTACATCGATGCCTTGATTTATTATGAAATACATACCCGTCATTGCAAACTGCAAAATATTATGATATTCATTTTATTTATTTTATTCAACATGATCCATAATTTATTAGTATCTTGACTACTTACGACTATGATTAGTCTTTCTACTTTACCCGAGTACGTATGCGAAGACAATGAATTTGCTCACTTTATAACATTAATTTGGATGGTACTCCAGGGGGCCGATTTTTGAATTTCGACCACTCGATTTCGTGTATTTCGTTAAATAATATCTCCACTACAAGGCATTTAAATTCTACTAATAGAATTGAAATAGAGTGATCAATACCAATAGATTCCAAATTTCGATCGCTCGTATTTCAAAAATTAGCATTACTCCGTTTTCCACCGATTTTCGAGTGACGAAATCGAGTGATCGAAATTCAAAAATCGGCCCCCAGCTAGCTTCAATTCATCCCACAAAATGTCGTATGAGACTAAGTCGAACACCTTTGAGGGGTTTTGGAAACAGCTAAGGGCTTGTGAACAAATCACGCGAGGTTCGATAGGGGAAAGGGGTTCCCGTAAAAATCACGATAGATCACGTTGGGGGAGGGGGGTATAAGGAAACCTCACGTGTATTTTTCTACTATGAACGAAACTAAGAAAAAAAACCTACCACATGCGTAGATACTTTTTCTCGGTTTCGTTAAACATAAATCTTCACTCTGCACTTCAAAATAGCGAGTCTATTTAACGAAAATAAAAAAATAAACAAGATTTTCTATATACAATACTATTTATCTTAAAACTAGGTCGAAAGAAAAAAATTCAAAAAAATCCACGTGAGGTTGTGTGGGGGGGAGGGGGTAGCCAAAAACCTCACCAAATATCACCAAGGGGGATGGGGGGCAAAAAGTAGCCGAGAACACCTCGCGTGATTTGTGCACAACCCCTAAATACCGACGTGTTTTTTTCAGTGTAGTACTGACAACATGCATCAACTCTACAATGGCAATTTCAGCCCAGCCCAGGCCGAATATCGAACTGTGTGTCATGTTACCTACCTACTTGTCTAAATGTGTTGAGCACACTGTCCAACCTTCGCTACTACGTAGTTACTTGAAATTTTGGCCAACCACCGCTGCCGTTGTGGTTAGCTTGTAGTTATTAGGGTTCCGTACCTCAAAAGGAAAAAAACGGAACCCTTATAGGATCACTCGTGCGTCTGTCGGTCCTTCCGTCCGTCTGTCACAGCCTATTTGCTCCGAAACTACTGGACCAATTAAGTTGAAAGTCGGTACACATATGTAAGACTGTGTAACGTCAACAAATGGATTTTAAACATAGGGGCTACTTTTGGGGGATAAATGAGAAAATTAAAACACAAAGTTTTGCAAAGTATATCGTGTTATATACCTATCAAACGATAGGTCTCATTGCAGGAATATCAATTAAATGTATAATCTTTGGATAAATAGTTTAGAAGTTATTCAAGAAAATATTAGACAAAAAATAACCAATCCCTCTATCGCCCAAACTATTGGGTCTTAAAATGTTGGAAAAATACACTTAATTGTTCTTTACCGAAAGATGACAGGAAAACCTATTAGAAATCTACAGGCAAGCGTGAGCCGGTTTTTTTTAAGATGTCTTTTTTGTTGGACTTTAGACTTCTTTTAGAGTTGAACAACGAGCGATTAGCTTAACGAGCTTTGCCGTGTACAGAGGCTCCAGAATTTCGGTTATTTTTGCGGCTTCTCTTTCATTTGTTATTCATGCAAATCTTGTCCAACTTACGCCGTCGTCAGCACTTAGATCTGTCTGTGACGTCACTGCATTTATAAGGTATCCTAATAGTACCACGCAGTCGCCTAGGTGGAGGAAATTTGATAAATGACAATCATTTTAAGATACTCGATATTGACAAGACATGACAATAATATAAGATGCGAAGATAGGAACCCAATTATAAGATAGATAGGTACCTACGCATACGAATGTGCGTAGGTACTTAAGGTGGTTCGCTTTCCCTACAAAAAACAATTGCGTTATATTAAGTAATTAACTAATTACACACTATTACTACATAAATATGTGCGCATCTATCTACTTGCGAATGTTTATTTGCGCTAAATTGATAGTAAAACTTTGTTTTATACAGAAATCACGCAAAAAACGTTTTATTTTTATATCAATGCAATAGCAAAATAACGTTTTTTGCGTGATTACTGTATAAAACAAAGTTTTACTATCAATTTAGCGGGAATAAACATATGAAAGTAGACAGATACACACATAAAAAATTATGTAGTAATAGTGTGTAATTACTTAATATAACGCAATTGTTTTTTGTATGGACAGCGGAGCACCTTAAAATCGAATACTTACAGCCTACGTGACGATCAAGTTGTCTTGAAAGTCACCTAGAACAGAGTAGGTACTCGTACTAGTTAATTGCTTGTAAATGGATGTAGAGCGGACGATGCCAACGCACTCCTCTATAGATTTTAGAAGTCTAGAATTTAATTACTTATTCATCAAATCTTAACCTCTAGCCGCCCAGACATCAAAACTTGCCAATACAAATGCAATTTTGATTTGTCAAATAAAGATTCAAATTAGAATGGAACGGGAGACCTTTTTATAGGCCTCTGGGCGGCTAAAGGTTAAAATTAAAGATAAGACTTATAAACCAAAGTTAATACTCACAAGATGATAATCAATTGGAATCAATAGCAATCTGTATCATTTGTCTATTTGTCGTTCGTATCACATGAGCGTCACTTCACGTGACAATGTGCAATTATAGTTCTTCCTAATGACCCACTTTTCCAATGTGATAAGTTTAATCGTCATTCTTTAAGATAAGTATTGAATATCTACTTGATTTGAAAGATTGTATGTTTTTCTGTGTTACATAATCTACCATGCGATACAGTTGCCATTTTTAGGGTTCCGTAGTCAACTAGGAACCCTTATCGTTTCGCCATGTCCGTCGGTCTGTCCGTCTGCGGCTTTGCTTCGGATAGTTAGGGCTAGAAAGCTGTAATTTAGCATGCTTGTATAGAAAGAAAATTGAATCTAGAAAAAAAATTGATTCAATTTACATATTATACAGCAATCAAGTAAATCTATACCAATTTTGTTTTACGTTTGCATCCCTACTAGGTATTTAATATTCCATTGAAAGAGATAGAGTAAATATGAGATCGAGATTTATCGTAGGTACTGAGCTGATAAATGTATTCATATTCATTCATTCAGAATATACTTGTTGGGTACTGTTAGTGAATTGAACCGTTTGGACCATCTTTATGGATAGGGATATAAAAATAACGTGCAGTAACTTCGAATATGTGTGATGTTTTTAGGGTTCCGTAGCCAACTGGCAAAAAACGGAACCCTTATGGATTCGTCATGTCTGTCTGTCTGTCTGTCTGTCTGTCCGTGTATGTCACAGCCACTTTTTTCCGAAACTATAAGAACTATACTGTTGAAACTTGGTAAGTAGATGTCTTAAACCATAAACCATAGATGTATTCTGTGAACCGCATTAAGAATTTCACAAAAATAGAAAAAAGACAATAATTTTTGGGGGTTCCCCATACTTAGAACTGAAACTCGAAAATTTTTTTTTCATCAAACCCATACGTGTGGGGTATCTATGGATAGGTCTTCAAAAATGATATTGAGGTTTCTAATATCATTTTTTTCTAAACTGAATAGTTTGCGCGAGAGACACATCCAAAGTGGTAAAATGTGTGTCCTCGCCCCTGTAACTTCTAAAATAAGAGAATGATAAAACTAAAAAAATATATATGATGTACATTACCATGCATACTTCCACCGAAAATTGGTTTGAACATCAAACATCATCAAACATCAACATTTATTAAGCAAATAGGCCACAAGGGCACTTTTACACGTCATCATTGAATTTACATAATTACAAGCAAAAATAATAACATCAACAATTTTATAAAATAAAACTAACAATTCAATCTAACGTATTACAATTACTAAGAGATGTATATGGTCTCTTAATGTCTAATTACATAAAAAATACAGATACAAAACACAAAAAAAAAATCTATAATATTTAGAGGTGTAAATGTCTCTAGGTGTCAGAACTATAAGATTATATAGTTTATCAAGTTATCCTTAGAGATGTATAGGGTCTCCAAGAGTCAATATCCTGTATAATTAATACATTCATTAAGAGAAAAGAAACATACGAGAGCAGAATGAGGCGTCTCACTGTAATTAATTAATAAAAATAAAGTTACTAAGTATAATAGCTTGTGTTAGCTTAAACAGACCAGTCTCCACAAACAGCACCCGTTCACGAGTATGACGCGTATCTCAGCCATCGCCTCCCTCAACCTTCATTCGGGAAAGTGGCGACCCGATCAACGACGCCACCGTAAGCAAAGACTTTTAAGCGAGCATGACATGTTCAAGCTACCGGCCTATAATAATATTAAAATAGTAATAACATGTAGCTGTAAGACACGGCATTTTGTGCTCGTATGTTACATAAAAAGACAGTATAGCTTCACATAATTACTAGCCTAAGTTGCCTTAGAGATGTAAAGGTCTCTAAGTGTCAGAAACATTAAAAATATAGGTATGTACAATCAAAAATAAAAATAAAATATATAAATAAATACTTAGAGATGTATAAGGTCTCCAAGTGTCCAAAACTAAAATTAAATTAAACAATTTAATCAAGCGAGAACATCATTGTCTCATGTGTCAATTCTACTGGACACTAGCATATTTAATTCACAATGTAAAAAAAAAAAAACAATATTTATTTAGCTCTTATTATACTAATGAAATCAAGCTACCTGCTTAAAGGCATCTCTATCGTTTATAAAATCATTTACAGTGTAGTACGCCTTACTTAACAAGGAGCGCTTAATGTGCGACTTAAATTTGTGAAGTGGTAAATTCACTACATCAGTGGGGACTTTGTTATAAAAACGTGTACAGTTCCCGACGAAAGACGTACTAACCTTACGGAGGCGGTGGGCGGGCACAGCAAGCTTATGTTTGTTTCTAGTGTTATAGTTATGGATATCACTGTTAACCTTGAATTCGTGGATGTTTTTCCGAACATACATAATATTCTCTAGTATGTATTGAGATGCAACGGTAAGAATGTTAACTCCTTTGAATTTCTCTCTTAGGGATACTCGAGCGCCCAGTCCATAGATGGAACGTACAGCTCGTTTTTGCAGCACAAATATTGTCTGAATATCTGCCGCTTTTCCCCACAACAGAATTCCATAAGACATAACACTATGGAAGTAACTAAAGTATACCAGCCTGGCCGTCTCTACGTTTGTTAGCTGTTTGATTCTCCTCACTGCATAGGCTGCTGAACTAAGTTTTCCGGCTAGAGTGCCTATATGTGCATGCCATTGCAGTTTGGAGTCTAGAGTGACTCCCAGGAAAACAGTTCGATCCTCAAATTCCAGCGTATCACCTTTTATTTTAATCTTGCTGTTATTTACCTGCTTGACGTTAGGTAGCGTAAACTTGATGCATTTGGTTTTCTTGGCGTTCAAAAGCAAATTGTTTGCCGTAAACCAGTTTACTATGGTAGATAGCGCGTCATTAATGCTCTCGAAGCTATTTTCCTTTCTGTCCACTTTAAATATAAGGGAAGTGTCATCTGCAAATAACACTATATCATGTCTATCTTGCACAACTTTTGGTAAGTCATTAATGTATACCAAAAACAGGAAGGGACCAAGAATTGAACCTTGAGGCACTCCGAGGGCTACCGGGGACCCCGCCGATTGAGTTCCATTAATAACTACTCGCTGAGTTCTATCCGAAAGGTACGATGAGACCAGGTCAAGGGCACTAGCTTTTATCCCATAGCGGCTTAATTTTCTCTTTAAATTTTCGTGATCAACGCAATCAAATGCCTTTGACAGATCACAGAAAATTCCAACAGCATCTTGAGCTTTTTCCCAGGCATCAAAGATGTGTTTTAGAAGTACCGCACCGGCGTCAGTAGTTGATCGACCTTTGGTGAAACCAAATTGATTGCTATCAAGCAGTTTGTTTCTGTTGAAATGTGACAATAGTTGATTCAGAATAAGTTTCTCGAACACTTTGCTTAATGCCGGTAGTATTGAAATCGGTCTAAAGTTCGTGGGATCTGTTCTTGTTCCTGATTTAAACAGAGGGATAATTTTGCTATGTTTCATAATATCTGGAAAAATTCCAGCATCAATGCATCTGTTGAAAATCTCAGCTAAGTATGGTGTAATTGACTCAATAATGGAATCTAATACTTTGACAGACAGGCCCCAAAGATCTTCTGTTTTCTTTAAATTTAAAGACCTAAAAGTCTTAAGAACTATATTCGGAGAGACATACGAAAATTTGAAGATTTCTGTACATTCTGCCACATTTGTCTTCAAAATTTCTTCAGCGACGTCTGGCGATGAATTAAGGGATCTTGTTGTTTCTACCGGGATATTCGAGAAAAACCGCTCAAAATACCGAGAGAAGAACGAGATCTAGTAAGTAGTTTTTTTTTAATACGTCATAAATCGTAAACCGCAATTTTATTATGTTAACTACTTGCTGGTACGGAACCCGTATGGGCGAGTCCGACTCGCACTTGGCCGCTTTTTAGTGGTATACTTAGAAAACTAAGCTCAATGTGCCGAAATCCGTCTGCAGGAAATTCTGCATACGAATTACGAGCATTTATTTTTCAACCGTTAATTACATTATACTATTGTGTTAAAGAAGCTTCGAAAAATTGCACACCCTCCGGTTTCCTCAGCGGAATAATCCGCGGTGCCCGTGCACTGAACATTGTACTTGTGTCAAATGTGTCAACATTCCTAATAGTCTGTTCGAGGTACGGAAAACGGTGAAAAATATAGATAATACTCCTAAAAATACGTGTGATACCTCATTAGATTCGTAATGATGTCTAGAAAAATGTATTCGAAGCGTCTATTAGCACACAAAAAATTACAAAAGTTATTATCAAAAAAAGGGAGAAAAAAGTAGATATGTCTTATTTCCCAAATATCTCAAAAAGTATTGATATTTAAGAAACCAAAATTAATATTATAAAAGAGGAGGATATTTTCAATCAAACATTCCATACTTGCAGCACTGTATTTCCACTATTTATACTTCTTTTTCAACGCTGAACACAGCCCTCCGCGCCTCATATTCGGGAAACGCGCGCGGCTGCGGCGTGAAAAAGCGATTACGTAACATTAAATATAATTTTAAAGGTATTAAATGTTCAATGAAAAATTAAATTAAAAATATGGTGTATTTAAAATATTACAACAAATGTAATACTTGTATAAATTTATCTTAAAGTTATTTTTTCAACAAGTTAGGCAATTGTTAATGAACAAAATTTTCTCGAAATTCCTTCTTCATTGAAAACGAATAAAAAATGTATAAATAAGTATTGTAAAATTTTGTCGCTTTCTAGAGCCCTTCTCATATACATGCTTAATAAGATCACGCTATAAAAGTTCTGAAAAAAATAATATTTTGGTTATAATATTGTTTTATATTTTACAATTTTACCTTGATTTTTCGTTCTACGTCAATTTTCTATGTTATTCTAAAACTTATTTTAAGCAAACTATTACCTTTAATAAAAAATTTATAATGTGATCTTATTAAGCATGTATATGAGAAGGGCTCTAGAAAGCGACAAAATTTTACAATAGTTATTTATACATTTTATTTTCGTTTTCAATAAAGAAGGAATTTCGAGAAAATTTTGTTTATTAGCAATTGCATAACTCATTGAAAAAATAACTTTGAGATTTATTTATACAAGTAGTACATTTGCTAACATGTTTTAAATACACCACATTTTTTTTTAAATTTTTCAATCAATATTTAATGTCTTTAAAATCATATTTAATGTTACGTAACGGCTTTTTCACGCCGCGCGCGTTTCTCGAAAATGCGGCGCGGAGGGCTGTGTTCAGCGTTGAAAAAGAAGTATAAATAATGGAAATACAGTTCTGCAAGTACGGAATGTTTGATTGGAAATATCCTCCTCTTTTATAATATTAATTTTGGTTTCTTAAATATTAATACTTTTTCAGATATTTGGGAAATAAGACAAATCTACTTTTTTCTCCCTTTTTTTGTTAATAACTTTTGTAATTTTCGCTTTCGCTTCGAATACATTTTTCTAGACATCATTACGAATCTAATGAGGTATCACACGTATTTTTAGGAGTATTATCTATATTTTTCACCGTTTTCCGTACCGACTATAAAGGCACGTGATTCCGATTAGATCGGTCTGATGAAATCGCGATCTTTATACTTACATGCAAAACCACACGTACTAAGTTTTCGTAGTGACTGGCATCAGCCTGGGTTAATGACCCTTGCTGTACCGTTTTTTCGTCTTGTTTATTATTCAGTAACTTTCAAGTCAAATTCTTAATTTTCTTCGTTTATGCAATAACATTTTAATTTTACATTTACGAATGTTACGAGTAAGCTTTTAAAACCTTTACTTAGCTTACACAAGCTTACAGGATGGCAACCTACGTGTGGTAGTGTAGTACTGATAGAAAGGATATGGAAAAAATTTACTTCAATTAATAAATTAACCAACACTATTAAACAACGTATGTAATGTATGCATGTCTGAATTATTCAATACATACAACGATGGGTATGTCTTTGACATATTAGAAATACTAAAGCAAGAAGACATAATTTGCCCGCGCGTCGAATATTAAATGCTGATCTTGATGTAGCCCCAAATACTCGCGAGTCCAAATTCCAAATGCACGTCAGTCCGCCTTCTTTATGCTCTATTTTATTGCATTTATGTAGGCATGTATAATGTTTAGTATAGTATAGTTTATGTGCTACACTTACATTGTACAATGTACTATATACGTTGTACTATTCGCTTAGCACCTTTGCATACAAACTACTATGCAATAACAAAAACTAATATAAAGTTATGATAGGGTAACTGTTAAGGTTAATTATTAATAATAGGTGATTTTATAAATAATAATAAATCCTTTCTCAGCTCAGACTAAAATTGTATGGAATGGTAGGGATTTTATCTGCGTGCGCCTGACCAGAGCCTTTTTTTAGGGTTCCGTACCCAAAAGGTAAAACGGGACCCTATTACTAAGACTTCGCTGTCCGTCCGTCCGTCCGTCCGTCCGTCCGTCTGTCTGTCACCAGACTGTATCTCACGAACCGTGATAGCTAGACAGTTGAAATTTTCACAGATGATGTATTTCTGTTGCCGCTATAACAACAAATACTAAAAACATAATAAAATAAAGATTTAAATGGGGCTCCCATACAACAAACGTGATTTTTGACCAAAGTTAAGCAACGTCGGGCGTGGTCAGTACTTGAATGGGTGACCGTTTTTTTTTGCATTTTTTTTCGTTTTTTTTTTCATTATGGTACGGAACCCTTCGTGCGCGAGTCCGACTCGCACTTGCCCGGTTTTATTAACTTATTAGTCCCATAGTGTAGAATATACATACTTATACTGTGTGTTACTGACCATGGGGCTTTAAATCCAGGGCTCGATTCTACTCGCTAAACTGAGCTACTTTTACTATGGCACCAACCCCGAAATCCCGAAAAAATTTTTTTTGGCTTATCAGATGTCAACGTTTTCTATGGAAAAGCCAAAAATTTTTCCCCGATTTTAGGGTTGGTCCCATAGTAAAAGTAGCTCAGTTTAGCCAGTAAAATCAAGCCCTGGATTTAAAGCCCCACACCATGTATATGTATCTTTAATTAACTTAAAAAACTTAAAATAACAACCACTTTTATTGTAGTTTTTGTGTAATTAATTATGTAAATATTTCCCTCTCTCTATTCCAATTAAACCACTGTATAATTCATTTATCGTATTTATATTTAGTTATATGTGGCCATATGTAGGTGTGTTTTCAACATTATACTTATAATTATAATTAACCACATAATTTTGAAGATGACACTAAATCAGTTTAAAACCTATCTACATAGACAAAACTGTAAATTCCAAATTGAGTGTAACTTTTCTCATGTAATTATATAGAATTCATCATTTGCTTCCTAGAGAACCTAACTTAAAAATTGTAAACTTATATTATTATTAATTTAGACTATGGAAAGTAGTATCAATGTCATTACTCATCATTAGTTACTAAGCTTATTTTCTGTATTCTACTACAACCTGGATTTATATTTAGTAGCTACTAGTTTAGTAGGTACTTAGGATAAAAAACATATGTAAGCAATATCTGTTACAAGCATGCCGGGTTTGCCTGTAATTGGGTGAATACTCTAGCAATATTATTTTATAACTTGTTATTAATAAGTATTTTTTGTATTGCACCTGTTGGCGAACCTAATAAATAAATAAAAATAAATAAATAATTAAATCTGCTGTAGACGACGCGGTTACAACAAAGTTTCCATGAGCCTAATAGTTTCCGTAAGTAAGTCATGTGAATGGATAGTTACTATACTCATTACATGAAATGTCCTATTGTCGACGAGAAATAGGTTGTTTTCTTCGTATTATGTCACGAGAGAATATTGGCTAGAAACTGGAATTGTACTGTACGCGCGGGACATGCGACACCGTACGGCGCAAGGTTACCAGTGGATTGAAGGCTATTTTAGGACGTCCCAGCACTCCGGCAAGGTAAATCTGAGTTATTTGTAAACCATACGATTTTTAACCAAGCTGATAACCCGGCCTATGTTGTTTTTATTCGAGCACAGGTCTTATGAAATCGCGTGCTACCGTGACTGTAACCTTGTGTTCTGGCTTCTGTTGTACTGTACCTAAATCTTCATCTCAGTTGAGCTAGCTATTTGTTAACTGATACTGTTCAAATTGACGTCGTAAATTGTTATGTCGATATGTCGTACCGTACTCATTGCAAGCACTTTAACAGAGTGCGATCGTACGAATTTTGCTCAAGCGTCAATTTGAGGACACGGTTTTCCGACGTTTGGCGGTCGCTGGGTTGAAAATCCGTTTCTCTTTACGAAAACCACGAAAGGCACGCTCTTCTCCACCGGCGATCCTCTATTCGTCTCATACGCCGGCTTTATCTAAATAATTGGTTTTCTCGGAGCTTCAGCAGGACAAACATGCATGTTTTTTTTGTATTTGCCTGTTAGATACATACGTAAGGCGAATATTTCAAGTTAATGATAATGATAACCGGTTTGGTTACCACGACAGATGTGTGCAGACCTCATTATTTGATTTTCGCTTGGGGTTAGTGTGCGATTTAATGTCCAATTTAATGCCTACGCCTATTTTAATAGCGTCAGGAAGCCGATACGAACTTGCAAATTACTCGGTATTAGGTATATGCCAATTTCGGCGAGTAATCATATATTATCCATAACATACTTATTTGTAATGTTCCAATTCAGGTGTGTTCGTTAGGTACTTGCATATAACTTGAGAGATGAGAGAGAGTTGTTGAGAGTAAAATATAGGTATAGGTCCTTCAATTACTGCCATTGAATGAATCCGTTCTACTTACGATGTCGAGCATGGATCTGGAGACAGCGCATGGAAACGGCATTATTAATATAACACGTGCCTCTTTTATAAGTATCATTCATATCACATACCTATTCGTACAGGCCAGAGCCTTAATAAATGGATATTGCTCTCGCCGTCGACTCATCGTTGTTATGAGTTATGTTAACTGTCGTTGTAAAATCTTCGATGATTGAATATTGAATGTTAAAAAGGTAATCTAACTTGGCCAACTATGAAAAAAACATGTTTAAACCTTGATTTACATTTGATACTGTTTCTTTATTACCCACTTATCGTTAAATGATATCGAATCTGTTCAGAAGTACCTATTATTAAATAGGTACCTATAATTTCGATATGCAACTCTTTGTAAAATGTTCACATGTTAAGTTTGCATATTATCTGCTCTCATTATTACCAAATAGTAAGCACGTGTACTTATTAACCATACGATTATATTCTGGCGCGCGTACCGTATCTCCAGGGCTATTACTCCCAATTTACCAAGCGTATCGCTTCAGTCGAACTGGTATAAGAATGTTCGAAAGAACCCAAACGATTTTGCGCCATCGGAGATCACACTTATACTAGTTATACTGGGAAAAATGACTCGTTGCGCTCTACGGTGAAAATAACCGCAGAACTCGGTTTCACGAACCAGTCGCGTGGCTTAGTTTTTTATACGCTCGCAGTTGGTTTGTTGTCGATGTGGTCCGCCGGCCGGCGTTCAAAACACGCTCCACGATACCTACTCGTACTTACTGATAACTCTTGCCTTTGCCGGCGCACGCAGATCTGATATTAACTGATAATTTACAAGTACCCATTTGTTGCCGAATGTGATTTAAGGTCATGTATAGCCATCAGTGCTGTGATGTTTGACATGCGAGTAGTGACGCTATTTTCATCATTTTTACGGCCGTAAGTGTCGTGCGTACCAAGTACGAACATTACACAGGTTCAATAATTATAGTTGAGCTGAATCAGATGGACTATTTTTCAGCAAGGGCTGGTAGAGTCAACAAAGTTCGTCAGATATGAGCTCAACTATACATCCAACGAAATTTTTGGTAATTATTCTCCTTGTTATAACACCTGTAATTAATACTGATTTTTGCACTGCTTTTTTGGCCAGTTGAAATTTGAGTTGAGAAATGCGATCTGTAGAGGAGAACATCCGGTCATATGAGAGCATTTTTGCCCAAGCTGAAACGGAGACCTCGCTAACGTTCGGTCAATTAAACAGGGAAGTTGAATTATAGGAAAGTGGTAAAACAGAGGTCTATTTTCTACATCACGAGTAGGTAGTCCGTCATTTTTCAAATGATGTTGTTTATTCGGATGTACATAATACCTAAATTAATACACGGATACATTTTACCTAGGATGTCTTGTGCCCAAATTTAATTAAGTAGGTAATCTATTCCTTTGACTCTTAGCCTTGGCTAGGTTTTTGGTTAATGTTTTTAGTCAGTCAGGTGTCAGATTTTTTTATTTAGGTTTTGGCTAAAATAAAACTACACTTTTTTCTTACTTTGTTACTCCAAAAATGCTGAGCCATTTTTTTCCATCGTGTGTTTTGATCGTTTGTCAGTAAACACCACGTTTCCTGAGTAACTAGGTGCGTATTGCCGAATGTAGTTTTGTTTGTATTCTTTTCTATGAGCACAAAGCCGATTAAGCAAAATTATGTCAAATTAATTTAAGGCATGTATAAAATGTGCTCTAGTTTTCAATGTGGATTTTTTGTAGGTACGAATTAGTATGTAAGTAACCATGAATATCATATTATGATCTGTAACAACCAATTTCAATTAAAACTTGACTATTGTGTTTGCGGCGTGCCAATAATGCGCATTTTTTATCTACAGTTATAATTATGATATGAGTAACAGTAACAACTTAAATAACGCAATGCGCGAGTGGGTATGCGAGTGCATTTGCGAATGCTTTATGGAATATGGATGTACGAATATGTAGGAGGCTACGCGAAAATGCAAGATTATATGTAGTGTCCTGTGGTGTGTCAAAACCCCGGTACAACGTGGAAAACTACCAATTTGTCATAACACGTACCTACATTCGCATTATTTACCGTTCGAAATATTCTTTATTATCAGTCAGTAAAGGGCCCCTAGATATATAGCATACGTCTTTTAAAATAGTATCTAAAAACGAAACCTGGAATGCATTATGGCTACGATATGTAATGCAACACGGCAGTGTCAGGAAGCCGGTCGCATAACCGCCTGGACTTGACACCTTTCGGCCAAAACTTTTCCTTGGTGAATACATAATTACTTGGTGAACAATATTAGTGATTATACAGTGATTTTCTATCTGTTGCAGGCTCAAAGGTGACGAAGGCTCAACATGACGGTGGAGAAGAGCAAAGGTGCTCAGACCAAGATGATCCCGCCCGCGACGCGGAAGGTCGCCCCCGACGGCGGCTGGGCGTGGATGGTCTGCTTAGGCGTCAGCTTAGTTAATGTAAGTCATTTAATACCTGACATAACTTTTAAGGATATAGAGTACTTACGTCTACACTAATCTCTGATTTATAGGTAAGACCAAGACGTCTATGTAGTCATTTAATAACATTAACAGTCATCGTATAATGTCTGTAATTTAGCTTCATTGTTTAAAACATAGAATGATAAAGTTCATTTAACCTATACAACCGTTTGTTGTATGATAAACGAGTCTGTATACAGCAGGGCACTTGTTCATAATTATCATTGCTTAATCAGACCTTTTGTGCTCACGTGCTAATTGACACAATTACTTTTAAGTGCATAGCGTTCGCGACATTCTTTATATCTTTAAATTGATCTAAAGGATTCTAGTTTCCGTTCAATGGAGAGAAATTTAAAACGCTTTCAATTATGTTGACGAGTGATAATCATTCTGCCTGTTTATTTATCCATGTGCCGTGGTATTATATATCAAACGTTACGATATTATTTTGAAATATTACACGAAAAATGGTATAAAATATTTCATGTCAACATGCACTTGTCATAAAATGTTAGGTACCTTTTCAGAAATCGGATTCTAGCCTTCACAAAATGATACCCCAGTGCCGTTGATATTCGTATCAAGGGGCTGTCCATAAATTACGTCATCGATTTTTGACGATTTTGGACCCCCCCCCCTATAATCATCCAAAAACCATGCTTCAAATTACCCCATTTCCTCCTACTTCATGCTACCATTTGCTACCGTCATCCGATGTCCAGACCCCCCCCCCCCTAATTTGAAATGACGTAATTTATGAATAGCCCCCAATGAGTAAAATAGTGCCATCATTCGTTTAACAATTTTTATCTAAAGCGTCATCATTAAAGCGATCAATATCAATAGATAGGTACCTATATTGTTAATAATTAGATAGTAAAGATGTTCATACTATAGGTACTTAGATAATAAGTAGTTGGGTAGTGCCAAAATTATCAATGACGGTATTATGCAGTGCCTACGTGCAAAAGCGCGTGACGGCGTAAATGAGGTTATCTTGAATATTATTGATCCTTGGATACTTCGGCACTAAGCATTATTACCTTATTTACTACCATAATCTTAATAGGTTTATTGTGATAATGTTTGTTATAATAGATGATACCTACTTACATAATGTGATGTATTCAATCCAAAAGAAAATAATTAATTGCTTAAACTGTAATGGTTTTTAAATTTTATGTGTTTTATATTTTTGGTATTGTTTGTGCCTTTTAACGATCAACGAAATAATAACGTGCACTAATTTGTATTTATTGACAACTTTAAAATCAATACTATCATATCACATGACAAAAAAAGAGGTCAAGAATATGCAGTAGGTACCAAAATTTTGGTTAGGGGTCATCCATTAATTACGTCACACGAATTTCTAGGTTTTTTGACCCCTCCCCCCGTCCTTGTCACACTTGGTCACATTTGGCAAACCCCTCCCCCCTAGTGTGACGTCACATTTTTTCTACGAAATCGCCAAATCGAATTAAGTAAGTACCTAAGTATTATTAATATTTTATCAAAATGTTTTTGACGATATAAATACTGCTTAGGAAAGAAAATTATACGAATTAAAACGATTGTCGTTTTAAAAACTTGTTATTTAAATGTACAGCGAATAAAATAATTTCAATAAATTTTCGGTTACTGATGAATTTAAAGTGACGTCACAAAGTTTGTGTCTCCCCTCTCCCCCATGTCACAATATGTCACATTTTCTTGACCGCCTCCCTCCCCCTAAACGTGTGATGTAATTAATGGATGACCCCTTATCCATTAACTCAATAATGAGATGACTTTCATTCGTCTTTCAATTTAAATTTTCTTTGCCCCATCATAAACCTTTTGAAGCTATATTTGTTCATGAAACAAGATATATTTGCGATTTATCTATTTGTGCATCATTTTTGAATTGGGCACATTTAAATTTTCAGTTTTCAACGCGTTCACTGGAGCCGTCATTCGGTCTCCTGTTTAAAGATCTGCTGGACGAACTAGGCGTCCGGACGACGGGCGCCTCCGTGATCGCGAGCACGCTCGACTCTGTCGTCAACTTCTCCGGGTTCTTCGTGGGGCCTGTCATAAAGACCTTCTCCTACAGAAAAGTCTGCATTGTCGGCTCGACAATATGCGCCCTGGGTCTATTGTTCACCGCCCCGGCGAACAGCATAGCCCATATCTTAGCCACATACAGCATTCTAGGGGGTAAGTTAAATCACATTAGCCGCACGTGCAGTTGACGATAGCTCTTATCGGCACGTTTATGACAACCTGTAATTAACGATCAGCTTTTGTTCCTAAAGCCGATATTTGAGAGCTAAGTAAACTCAAGATAACGGTAGTTCGCAAACTAATTGGACTGTGTTTTCTAGGAGATTTAGTTTCACTTTGTTTTCACCATACCTAGAGGTATTTGTTTATTGTCTGCCGCGATTTGCCTTTTACCGTAAACCGTTATCGCATTTACATTTGACTAACATACTTTTTTGGCTAAAATCAAATGCATAAAACTCAAGAAACTATTTTATTTTACATATCATGCATGACATTATTGCTTAAACATTTTCAGATTTAGTAGAATCTTTAGATATAGTAGACTAATGCTTAAAATAACTTAATCATTTGATTTAATATTAGCTCTTAATAAGGATAAAGCTTAGACTATTTATTATACACCTATAACTTTTTTATTCAAATATCTTATTGTTTATTAATATTATGATTCACACTCGGTACTTCTAAGCGTTAAATGATTTAATGCCTTGTTATAAAACAATTTTATGAGTCGTTAAAACGAACCTTGTTATGGCTCTCGTTTTGCGTCACTTCCAAATGTTTATTTGTTTTATTGCTCAGTATGCACAGTTACGTTCACAAAAATGTATTGTCAAATATAACTGGCGTAGTTTATCTTATATTTCTGTACAACGTATTTGTAGAACATCGAACTGCTGACAGAAAAACTAAAAGGCGTATTCATTACAATACAGAATATCAATATATTGACTGTGTCCGTAAAAGATGTGTCCCATTGTGTCTCACCCTGGAAATTTTATCAACCTACACCTATACCGAGACCCTAAATATACTTACTTACTTACTAGTTTGGCGCGATGACTATGACCCAAAATGAGTCTTGGCCTCCAACACAAGAGCACGCCATTTTACTCGGTCCTGCGTGGATTCACGCCAGTTTTCACTGACGCCGAGCTCCCGGAGATCTGCCTCCACTCGATCCGCGCACCGATACTTAGGACGACCTACAGGAGGTCGATTTTTGAATTTTGAGCGCTCGATTTCGTCACTCGAAAATCGGTGGAAAACGGCGAAATGCTAATTTTTGAAGTACGAGCGATGGAAATTGGGAATCGAGTGGTATTGACCACTCATTTTCAATTCTATTAGTAGAATTTAAATGCCTAGTAGTGGAGATATTATTGAATGAAATACACGAAATCGAGCGGTCGAAATTCAAAAATTGGCCCCCACGACGGCGTCTAGTCGGTCGACCCAATATGATCTCTTTACAGCACGATCTTCACCCATTCTTTCGAGGTGGCCCAGCCAACCGAGACCATGTGCTTTGGTCTCACCCATTATATTCGGTTCGACTACGAGTTCTTCGATTTCGACATTTTTCCGAATCCGCCAACTGCCAATGTTAACCACGCTTTAAAATTATGTAGACTTGGTTTTTTTCGATAATTTACACACCAAATACTGAGTAGGTACAGTAGGTACATTATACTTATTATACGTTGCGTTTATACAACGGTTAAACTATGTATAAAGAGTCAGCTGACCATGTAGTCCTTGTTTAATTAAAATAATCGCTGCTAATAAACACGTACGTTTTGTGCTAATTACTTATATTGAAGCCTACGTGCACATTTCGTTTTCATCCAGTCTGTTTACACAATCTTTACAGTAGTGTGCCATATAAGGGGAGTTTATTTATACCAGAGTAAATTGAGTTAATCATTTCTAAAAGTAGGTTATAGACAGTCATGGTCTGTCGTGGGCGGCACTATCACCTGAGCCTTGAGCAAGTAAACAAACCAATTAGTCAGTCAAAAATGAACAACAAAGTCAGAATGACCGACCCCGCGGGGTCGATCAATAACGTCTTATATCGCGAGGAATATCGTCTTATAGAAAAGTTTCATATTATCTGGAAGAGATGGGTGTAGATGTTAAACTTCGATTAAAATGAATGGGCAATAACTGTACAGAATTGTACATTTTGCAGTTTTATAAGAATTAGTGCTAGGAAGTAAATAAGCCGGTTTTGAAAGATAATTTTTTTACTTCCAATAGGTATTATTTAAGCAAAATGAACAGTTAGGTAATTTTTAATAAATGTCAAGTAATGTAGAAGAATAAAAATAAAAGTTCGAATATGATTGATCGAAAGTTACAGTTTTCCCTTAATTTTCATTAACTCATTGACTGTTTGCATACAGTTTTTTTACTTCCAATAGGTATTATTTAAGCAAAATTAACAGTTAGGTAATTTTTAATAAATGTCAAGTAATGTAGAAGAATAAAAATAAAAGTTCGAATATGATCGATCGAGAGTTACAGTTTTCCCTTAATTTTCATTACCTCATTGACTGTTTGCATACAGAACTATAGGTATGTGTAAACTGTAAACTTTATTTTTAGTAGGTAGGTCAGGCCAGTAATGCGAATTTACACTAGAAACAGCCATAAAAATAAAATCCTGTCATCCATAAGTTTCAAATAACTGTTTTATGAATTCCAGGATTCGGTGTAGGGCTTGCGTCATCGTCGTCCTTCGTGTCCCTGAATCACTACTTCACCAAGAAGCGAGGCCAGGCCGTCGGCCTCTCCATGGCCGGCACGGGCTTCGGCCTCATGGTGATGCCGCAACTAGTCAAAATCCTGCTCGAGGAGTACGGGTTTCGGTGGACGGTGGTGATCCTCGGCGGCCTCGCCTTCCACGCCGTGCTGGGCTCCTGCCTTCTGCAGCCCGTCAAGCGGCATCTCAAGGAGGAACCGGTTGACTGCGAAATGCAGACTGTTAAGGTTGGTTTTATAGTGTTCAGTTTTAAAATATATTTTTATAAAATATGTACATATGCTAGTTTTAAGGTATTTATGTATGGGCCATTACTTGCCTGAAATAAAGATTTTCATTTTCATTACATATTACTTATGTACCGTCAAGTGTAAAAATATGGGTGTAGACCTATAGACAGACAACTTACTCCAAAATATGTCCCATAGTTCTTAATTCGCTGCCATACGAGCCATGGGACATATCTTTAAACTCTCGCGTTTTGTTGCGGGTCTACCGCGATATAATTTCACTAGACGGGCCCGCAGCTCCGCTCGCGTAAATGAAATAAAGAGTGTGTCAACCCTGCCAGGGTTCATAACGGTGATAGGGATTTCTTATTTGTACCCGTTATTTGGATAACTTATTACGCAAAATATCTGAAAAAAATTATGTGATTTGATAAAAGTCAAAATTATACTTTTTCATCTACGTAGTTATTTATTTAAAACTCGTTTCAACATAAAATTATTATTTATTTTTATAAGCCTAATTGTGAAAACGTTCATTAGATTAATTTCCGCCTTAAGACGAATATGGACGACCACCGCCCATAAATCGCCTTTTGGTACAAACGTACGTACTCCCCATTTCCCTTTCTGAATACTAACATTACTTACTACGGTTATGTGAATCCTGGCCTCCGAGAAAAGACAAAACAAAACACACCATTTTTTCTCGGTCTTGCGATAGCTCTCGCCAGTCCCCATGGCCGAGGATAAGCAGATCTCGAGCAACTACGTCGTTCCAGCGGTAGATACCTATGACGTCCAATTGGACGTCTCCCATTTCGTTGTCCCAAGTACGCTCTCGTCACGGCACGATCCTCTCCCATTCTCTTAAGTGTCCGAGCCAATGTAAGCTTAGCCACGTTTGTCTCTCAGTATTCCGCCAGTATATCGGAACACATCCTTATTTCTATAGCAACAGAGTTATATTACGATATTTGGCCGACTGCTGACTGTACGTTTGCTTATTTTCACCAGGTCGTTTCGCTCAAAAATATCTGAACATTTAAATTTTATCTACCTACATTATAACTTGCTATCAACTTTGTATTTTTGGCCCATCTCGGCAGCCCGGTCCCCGGACGAATTTGTTTGCCGAAGCTGTGAAAGTAAATCTGAATAACATAACTCAAAAAGAAATTTAAAATAACAAAATACAAATTACTATTGATATTGATAAGTCATTATCAGTCATTATATGGCATGTCACTCGTATGGGCATAAACTAAGGTAAAAGGTTGAGGTTGACATCACTTTTTATTTTACTTCGAGTAAAAAAGGCCGAAATCACTGCATACCAACATAACAAACATAATTTTGGTTATTTGAAGTTCGAAACGAAATCAACCGAGAGTTTCCGAAAATAGCCGATAGTCGTAAAATGAAGAATGTTATGAAAATTTCTTTTGCTTATTGTAAATTAAATACGCATCGAAAGCGATAGTTTTTATGCTCTAGTTATATTCTCATACTTAGATAATAGATTAGAACAGTTTTTTCTTATCATACGTGCGTCGTATTTGAGAAACGTGTCAAAAACTTTTTTAGAAATTTGTAAGGCGCCATCTCGCTTCTTCCCTCGTTTTTTATCCCGTTCTGGTTTTTCAATTTTATATATATGATGATGATTGTTGTCACGGAAAGACACACAGTCTTTCCGTGACCACAGCTGGTGCAACTCAGCTGAAACGTCGGAATTAAAGGTAAAACAATGAAATTATATCGCGGTAGACCCGTTTGTGTAATTAAATATGTGTATAAAACGCGAGAGTTTAAAGAGTTTTAAGGTAAAACAATGAAATTATATCGCGGTAGACCCGTTTGTGTAATTAAATATTTATAAATAACTGCTTTGTAGGCCAATTATTGATCTAGCTTGATAAGTTATTTAAATATTATGCACGTAATACATATGTAATATATGTATACTATTATCCCAAAGAGATCGGTTGAGATGCGACTAGACAGGAAAAATAAACTATCCATGCCTCGTCTCTTACACCTCACTACATAATGTTTAGTTTTAATTTACCGGCGATATACCTCTCGTTTCAGGAGATGGAGTGTATATTGGAGAGCGACGAGGAGGAGGTGGACAAGTTCGAGATCAACCCGCTGGTGGCGCACCCCATGCCGAAGCTGACGACGCAGCGCTCGCACGCCAACATGAACGCCAACCACCCCTCCGTGCGCACCGTCGGCATGCCGCGCGCCGCCACCGCCGACAAGCCGCTGCAGGACTTCGACAAGAAGGACAAACTAGGCTTAAGGTACACGACGCCATAGGGCTGATTAAGATTTAGATTTAGTTACATTGCGGACTGTTGGTTACGGCCAATTCAACCGACCGATCAAAACCCGCAATGTAATGAAACTCGCATGCGAGTTCTCGCATCGTCTAAATGAGCCCATACGGACCGTGCGCGTCCGAGGGTTGGCCATCGCGGGGGCTGAAGAAAGTGCTACCATCTACCGTTCTCGTACGTTTTTTGTGCATAGTAGGTTCTGTCATCCTTGTGGGGTACATCGGAAGCGTAAAATTCACATTTACGCCTCGCGCCAAAAATCAGACGGGTCCTATGCTTTCCCCTATAGTTCATGCACGCTCCCTATACTACGGATATTGTTTCAGTATCTATGTGCGCCAACCGGTACGAATGGAGGTCCAAGGGGGAGGCCTATGTTCAGCAGTGGACGTATTATGGCTGAGATGATGATGATGATCTATGTGCGCACGTCCTGTTTGTATAAGCATCGATGTGCGTGTAAGCTTCTTAGGGCAGTCGGTTGAAAATATTTTGACGTAACCATGGCAACGAGGTACAAGAAAAAGCTATTGTTATAGTTATTTACTTGAAATTGACAAACGCCCGCACTTGGCACAATACATACACCGGCATTTTGAACTTTCCGTCATCGCGTTGCTAACCGAATTGATTCAAAGATTAAATAAACTTTCAGGCTAGTGCCGCGGGGAGAGGTAATTGCATTCAGGGCGTACACCGCGCCCCGAATGGAAATAATAAACACAAATAAATGAATTTAACAGGATTTAAACCCGTGACGCTTCGTAGGCGGGTCAACACCGACTAGGCTAGGACGCCGTGAAACTAGTTACTATATTTAATTAATCAATTCTTGTTGTGTATAGCTTGAACACATCGCTGTCGGTGGCGGCCATGCCGCGCGTGACGTCGGCGGCCAACATGAGCGAGGTGCGCCGGCGCAAGGTGTCCGTCATCTCGAACATCTCCAACATGGACTTCACCGGCAGCTACCTGCAGCTCTATCTCGATGTAGGTCGTGATCTTTTCTCACTATCATACAATACAATACTCTTTATTGCACACCTCGCATATACGTTGTTTACAATAAATGTACAGTAACATAAATAAATACAATAGAGGTAACAACAGGCGGTCTTATCGCTTAAGAGCGATCTCTTCCAGACAACCTTTGGGTATTGGAGGCTATAGAATTAGAATATACGATAGGGGGCGCAAAAAAAAAAAATGAAAAGTCAAATTGAATATAAAACAACACAAAACATTAATATAGATAAACATACTTATACGTATCATACTACCAAACATTCACCTTATTACCTAAATACACGTGTGAAGTATAAGACATTGTGGTTTAAATTTGACGGCTAATTTAGGTGGCGCTGTACGGCTCTGTACAGTATGCGGTCTCTCTGGTTGTTAAAAGTTGACTTTTTACAATTTTACTAGTATTGCGCCTTTTATGGTTCGTTTTTTTAGCATTAGCAAGAAGGTAAGCGATCTTGACATGTGTATTAATTGAAAAACGCTTTTTAAAAATCAGTAACTATTACTTATGACTTATGAAAGCAGAAGAATATAAATGATCGTATTAGATTTATAATTGTTACATATCTGCCGTGACTTATTTTTAAAACGTGTTTTTCAATTAAAAGACATCAGTATCGTTTACCTTTTTTCTAATGCTACAAAAACGAACTATACCTACACGTGTGAAGTATAAGACATTGTGCTTTAAATTTGACGGCTAATTTAGGTGGCGCTGTACGGCTCCGTACAGTATGCGGCCTCTCTGGTTGTTAAAAGTTGACTTTTTACAATTTTACTGGTATTGCGCCTTCTAGTTTGGCTGTCAAACTCGGTGGCACGATTTTCTCTTCCTCAATGAAAAACACTTTGATACTATTGAATGTATCCGGCCGTGATAGTCAATAAATGCGGGTAAAATCATATTTACAAAAAACAAAATTAAATCATGTGGCGTAAGAGCATAGTTAGTTTTGCTCGGGATAAGAGAAACAGTATGAGGATTCCCTAAAAGTGTTTCTTGCCCCAGTGTTTTCTGTTTTCTCACCCAATGAGGGGCAAATCATTTGATTTTGGTTGTTATTAATAAATTTATTTATCACTTTGATAAGAGTTTAATATAACTTGTTGTAGTCTTGCATTCTGGATCGCTTTTCAAAAGTACTATCACAATAGACCTGTTGCAAGTAACAAAGAATCACGGAAATAATGGTTTCAAAGAAACATATATGTTAATATGATTAAAAAAAATGGCCCAATCTCAGTATAAACTGAAGGATTATTAATATATTCAATAAAATAAAACTGCAAAATTCTCCAATCAGCCATTATTACTGAAACGCCAATCAGAAGGGTTCTAAACAGTGACGTCATCAATCCATAACATTTCATTTCTTAGAGCAACATAGACAACCTCATTGACCGAAATCCATACGTTCTCACCAAAGAGTTCGAAGGTGCAAAAAAAATGTTATTTCGCCACTAAACATTTATTACGCCCAAAAAATATTATTACACGATATAAAGGAGATATCTATTTGTTATTATCTAAATAAAATGCTAAATAATACGATATTTCACCAACAAACTATTTAATTATTTGGCTGAATGGAACTATCATTGCCATGTTGGCTGTCGTAACTAGAAAAAATGAAAAATGAAAAAGTAAAACCGGCGGCGCTCGGTGATTTTCACTCAAAATTTACATGTATCTAAATAATTCATCTTAAATCAGTGATAAATTTTTGTAATGTATTTATCATCCCTAATCGTAATATATGGTGCTGAATTAACAATATCATTCGGATTAAAGGGAAATTCGTAACTGTAAGTATGTAAACAATGTCTACCACCCTACCACCAACTAAATGGTGACGTCACAAATGTCGTGCGAGGCGTTTTCGCGCGAGTTTTTAAACTAGCTATAATAAAATGCAATTATTTATGTTAAATCTTATGAGTATAGCTGAAATATTGTGTTTTTCGGAACCAATACAAGTGTACCGACAATAATAAAAGGGATTTCAATATTTGTCATCAGGCCTATTAGCTGGCTTTAATCTGTATTAAGCCCGTATGCTGAACATTATAATTTATAGTATTAGGGCTCATTTAAACGGTGCGAGAAGTCGCATGCGAGTTTCATTACATTGCGGTATTTAATCGGTCGGTTGAATTGGACGTAACCAACAGTCCGCAATGTAACTACAATCGCATGCGAGTTCGCGCGCCGTCTAAATCAGCCCTTATACTGTGTCACGCACTAGCTTATAATGTTTTTTTTTTTCATTTCAGACAGCTGACGAAGATGCCATACAAATGAAAACTTTTAAAAAATCAGAGCCAGAAGAGGAGAAAAAGAAAGGCTTCTTAAGAAAGTTCATAGATTTAATGGACTTAGATTTACTGAAAGACTGGTCGTTTTTGAACCTTTTACTGGGGCTCTCGCTGTTTTGGAGCGGGGAACTGCAGTTTAGAATGTTGACGCCCTTCTTCATCAGAGACTTGGGCTACAACATGGAGGATACTGCGTTTTGCCTGTCTATGACCGCCATCACTGATATTTTGGTGCGATTAATATTGCCCCCTATTTTTGACAGGACAACTATATCCAAGAAAATGATATTTTTCGTATCAGCTTTCTTTTTGGCGGCTACGAGATCAGGTTAGTAATATGCATATTGATATTAATAATAATAGATGGCACATCTGTGTTTCTATTTGTTTTGCTAGACTCGGCGAAGGCACTTGCCGTGTCCCCAGATTAACGAATGCTACCAGTGAAAACAAAAACGAACAGGACTTTCTTCCTTAATTTATACATAAATTAATCCTTCTTAGCGTTTCGATTTCCACTGATGTGATATCGCGGCAACAATGATATAAAAAATCTTTTCTAAAAGCTGATTTAGACGGCGCGCGAACTCGTATACGATTTTAGTTACATTAAAGGACTATTGGTTACATCCAATTCAGCCGACCAATTAAATACCGCAATATAATGAAACTCGCATGCGAGTTCTCGCACCGTCTAAATGAGCCTTAAATTTAAAACTTCAAGGTCGCTTTTTGGTTAGCAAATCAAAATCCCATGGAGTTAGATGAGCTAAAGTAACAATTAAAAAGTGCTGGCCAAGTCTTAGACACTAGAGTTGTCGAGTTATTTATACACTATCAGAAACCTCGAGCCTCAGGTTAACAACTACTCGCGTATGAAATTATCTGTGCGATATCACATCTGTGGGACTTAAAAGATAACTTTCGCGGGACTCGACGGATTAAAACAGAGAATAGTTACGTAGAGGATATTTTAGGATATTTCAAGCACAGGCAATTAATTTAATTTCAGTAAAATTTCGTATGCTGTCACAGTAACAATCAATATGAAAGTCGCTAGGGACCTCATACTATCACGACGACCGGTCTGGCCTAGAGGGTAGTGACTCTGCCTGCGTAGCCGATGGTCCTGGGTTCGAATCCCGGTAAGGGCAAATTTGTGTGATGAACACAGATATTTGTTCCTGAGTCATGGTTGTTTTCTATGTATATAAGTATGTATTTATCTATATAAATATGTTTATATCGTCGCCTACTACCCATAGTACAAGCTATGCTTAGTTTGGGGCTAGGTCGATCTGTGTAAGATGTCCCCAATATAAAAAAAAACTATCACTGTGACGAGGTACGAAATGGTACTAAATAGTTATTTGTTTTACAAGGGGGCAAAGTTGTTGTTTAACCGCTCGTGCTAATATTGATACCCGAGCAAGCGAAAGATTCCAAAATTGAACCACGAGCGTAGCTAGTGGTTCGAAAAATGGAATCTTGAGCGTTGCGAGGGTTTCAAAGCACGAGGGTTAAACAAAATTTGCCCCCGAGTGAAACACAAAATTTTTCACCACACCAACCCGAAGCAAATATTAAATGTAAAATATCAAACAAAATCGAACCAAATCAAATTCAAATGAATGTTATTAAATATTTATCATCCAAAATCATCATTTAAAAGTCAATTCTACCAGCAAACATAAGAAAATAACCCAAAATTTGCATTTGATTACTTTGCCTCACATGTGAATTACTGATAGCAAAGTGCAACTATCCGTTTTTGAAGTGCAAAGTAAGTCTTTCCGAGCTGGTGTGGTGAAAATTAAATTCCTTGACCGTACGTCTTTTTATACGCAGTGCTCGCGGAGCAGCGGGAATGGGTGCCGCTGATGATCTGGCTGTCCATCTGCGGGTTCTTCCGTGGCATGTGCCTGAGCAACTTCACACTGACCATCTCCGAGTACTGCCCGCTCGAGAAGCTGCCCGCCGCCTTCGGCCTGCACATGGTCGGCAAGGGCGTCTTCGTCGTCATCATTGGACCTATTATTGGTGAGTCATTTTTGGAGATTATTGGCGTTCTACCGCCATATTCTCGGCAATTATTTAAAAAATCCAAAACCGTTAATATAAAAATAAATCTCATATTTTTATAACAAAATGGTATTAAACTCGTATTTCTTATGGTAGAAACTAAATAAATAACATACTTTCATAATTTAAATTTGATAGATGGAACTACCCTATTGAACCTTAATCGTCTAATATTATTAATTTTTTTATGTACCGAAATATAGACGTCATACATTTTTATGGTTAACTTTATAGCTATAAATCCATTTAAAATTCATCCAAATTATAAATTTGATTGAGGTTGTCTCTTTGATTAAGCTAGTAAATAGTTTGTAGGTACCCCGGTTATTTTTTTCCTTATCTTATAGTCTTGATGGATGGAGCCATTTCAGCTTAGACATATAATAAGGTGTTGCAAAGTAATACAAACTTCTTCCTTTACCTATGTACATTTTTAGTTCTCGGTTTGCAACCAACTTTAATTAATTGAACAATTATCAATTAAAACACCCACTTAGTCAATTTAAAAGAATTGCAATATTTTCCTGGCTTGTGGTACAATGTCATTTTCTTTCATAGCTCGGCTGAGTGATGATGACATAATTGTAAGGCGGTTTTCCTTTTTCCAAGAAGTCCTACCATTATTTATAGCTAGCGTGACTAGTCTCGTAACTGAGACCCTATTATCGATTAGCAAAGTGGACGCTGAACAGTAAAGGGAAATAAGTCATAATAAGCGGAAGAGGCTCGGAAAATTCTACTCAATTACAAGAAATCTTCAAATAAGGTTATCGTTATTCAGATTTCTTATAACATTATTCGTTTATGAATTATCTTAACTAATACAGTAGTGTATATTTTAATGAATGAAATGTATATTTTAATGAATGAAATGTATATTTTAATGAATGAAATGAGTGTATAAACCTTTCCTATCGTATTTTTGCGGAAACGTACAAACGTGTAATGCTATTTCAGTCAGTCTCAGTACTAAACTAGGGACCCGCCCCGGCTTTGCACGGGTGACCCAAAACCTTAACAAATTATACACCTGAACCTTGCTCAAGAATCACTCTATTGATAGGTGAAAACCGCATGAAAATCCGTTCAGTAGTTTTTGAGTTTATCGCGAACATACATACACACAGACAGACGCGGCCGGGGATTCTGTTTTATAAGATGTAGTGAAGTACTGAGGTTGACTGAAGTAGCATGACAAATACGAACGATACCAAGAAAATACGATGTAAGGAATCTTATACCTTTAAACGAGCAATTCTTGTATGTTTATTTATTTATATATTTCGGGGATCTCGGAAACTGCTCTAACGATTTCGATTAAATTTGCTATATGGGGGTTTTCGGGGGCGAAAAATTGATCTAGCTAGGTGTTATCTCTGGGAAAACGCGCTTTTTTGAGTTTATATACTTACGTTTTCCGAGCAAGTACCTAATGAGGTCGTTTTGTTTGTTGTGCAGGTTTCGTCCGCGACTACTCGGGCAGCTTCGCTCTGTGCATTCACGTGCAGAACGCGTTAATCATGTCGTGCGTGGTGGTGTGGGGCGTGGAGTACGCGCTGGCCTTCACGCGCCGCCGCAAGGTCGTGCAGATCTAGTGTGTCCCGTGTGTCTCTCGTCTGTCGTCGTCTGCACTCTGCTAACCCGGAGGCCATGCTCGCACGCACCGAGCGTGCGCCGTGTGCCGTGCACCGAGTACCGTGACCGTCCACCGTGTACTCTGACGCCAACCGCCATACATTGGTCAAAAGTTGTTTTGTGGCCGTCGTCGGGGTTTAAGGGTGGATTGTAAAAAATAATTAAGTACCGTAATCAGTGTTATGTGAATTGATCCCGTTGTTTTACGAAAATTAAGCCGTTATTATAAGTTACATGCGTGTAAGTGTCTTGGCGTATGCCGTAAATTTAAATGTCTATAAAATAAGTACAATACAGTACAATTTATAGTTTTCTTTAAAACAATGGAATCAATGAACGTTACACTAATAACAATCCTTAACTGTTTTTTAATTTTCCTTTATGCGGTCGTTATAACTATTTTACTGTACTTTTATACAAATCAGTCAGGACGTTTTAATTTAATTTAAACGAATGAAATTTCCTCTTAGCCGATCATGACTTTTTCAATATTTTGATATTATTTTCTTGCCTAGTTTAACTTTTAGACGGTCAACCGCGACCACAGTATGTTTCGGTCGATGCCAATTATATAATCGATGATAATATATTTATGTTTTGACGATTTATTAATTATATCAAATTGTGCTACTCGTAGCTTCTCTAGCAGAATGACAAAGCGATTAACTGTTTTAGCGTTAAGATTTTTTTGTTATGTCGATACTTTGTATAAGTAATTTAGATTTTAAGTGTTGTTACGGTGCTAGATTTCAGACACTATAATTTTAGTCCCTGAGAGCTAATAAGTAAATATTGATACTTAGCATTTGTTGGGGACTATAATGCGGTATATTACACAGGCTGCGATCGGAATGAGGATAAAATACACAGACTTACCATAAATTTAGGTTATTATTAAATAAATTAGTATATCTTATTGGCCCTAGAAATGCTAAACCACGTTTATCATTGTATAGTATCAGTTCGGTGTAAATTATAGATTTTCTACTTTAAACGGGTATGGATATGGTTGTTATAATAGATCAGTGTTATTTTTAATACAATTTATCTAAAGCAACATACTCCAAACTGGTACCCAGCCGAACAGAAACATTACAATAAAACCATGGCAGGGTTTTTGGCATTTCTGGAATCACCCAGAACTTAATAATTCTTTGGCGAACATAAGAACTGTAATTCACGGTGACAGCCAACTTTTCACCTTATGATCGCTGCACCCAGTACTAACTGTAATTATATTGACTTGATTTGTATGAGTCTGAAAACTTGTTCCTTCCTTATTATTCTATTACTTTCCAGTGAATAGAAGATGACTTATTTTAAAACTGACGCGTGATCGTGTGAAGAGTGTTACTGATAGCTATTACCAGACAATACAAACATTGTAACATAAAAGGATTCGGAACTTTGACATATATTTTTATGTTACGTTGTATGAAAATGAATGTAAGACATACATTTTCGGTTGGCAGTACTTAAGGACAGTTCCAATATTTATATAAATATTTTAGCAAAACGTTACATGTCAAATGGTTCTAACTGATGTTACATTTGTGTGCCTGTTTGGTCGGTCGATCACGTAGCACGTGATTTTCATTACATTGCGGTATTTGGTTGATCGACTGAATTTATTGTACGCTGTAGGAAGCAGTGTATATGTCGTAGTCAGATCGTATAATCTGCCGTATTACATTAAGGCTAGCCGTTTTCAAAAACAGGGGCGTTTTGAAATGCGGCGGTTCGACGATTAGCCGAATTGTCATTGCGATGCGTTCTTCAATAAGGCGGCCAACGTGCTAAACGTTGGCCGCCTCGTGCTACTATTTAAATTGTACAGTGACCAGTTCTTTCGGTCGCCTACGTAACCGGAGTTTGACAATGTTTGCAATTTAATTTATTTTTACCATGGTCCCACCGCACTACATGTGTTTGTTTTCCAAAACATTTCCCTCACAACTTAAATAGACGGAGCCCCGCTTAGCGGGGCTCCTATTTCTGGGCGGTTTGCCCTTCGGGCATCTGAAGCTACCTAACGAACCTAACCTACTTACCTACCTACGCTTTTTTCCCTAAAGTGTAATTAATGTTTTCACGGACGTCTCACTAAATCAATAGGTAGGTAGGTTAGGTTCGTTAGGTAGCTTCAGATGCCCGAAGGCAAACCGCTCAGAAATAGGAGCCCCGCTAAGCGGGGCTCCGTCTAGTTAAGTTGCGAAGGAAATGTTTTTTTAAAAGAAACAGTCCGACGAACTCCAGATTTTATGGACACCCCAGCGTTTGTCATAGTTTGTTGTTGTTATGTCAGGCAGCGCCACGAGTTTTAAAAATGAGAACTAAAAACTGTCAAAGCGGCGGCTAATGACTCGCTGTATTACATTACGGCTAATACATTCCAGTGTTGAAGAACGTATGGCGCCGAATACATTCCGGCGGATTCTCATTCAACCGCATTCTTTCCGGCTAATCGTTGAACCGCCGCATTTCAAAACGCCCCTGTTTTTGAAAACGGCTAGCCGTAATGTAATACGGCGGATTATACGATCCGACTGCGACATATACATCCAATATTGCATGCATGCCTAACTGGGGCTATAGCTTCGAAGCCGATTTCTATTAGAGTCCGGTTATAACTACATAATATATAAATAGACATCGATCTCTTTGACATGACTACATCAATGGTCACAAATTTAATGACAAATCCAGTGAACTTATCATGACATAGGATGACATTCATGAACAAGGAACGGAACTTTGGTACGGAGGATATAGTTTTTATAGTTTAATCTTCTTCTTCCTCGCGTTATCACAGCATTTTGCCACGGCTCATGGGAGCCTGGCGTCCGCTTGACAACTACGTTTTTATAGTTATATAGCTATATATTAATATAGCAAGATTTAAAAAGGCGATTCTAAATTTAGGTACGTTATTAGTCTAGATAGATAGTGATGACATTTATAGTTCGTTTTTTTAGCATTAGAAAAAGACTACGCGATCTGGGCGTGTCTTTTAATTGAAAACGCTTTTTAAAAATCAGTTATTATTGCTTAAGGGGGAGGCCTATGTTCAGCAGTGGACGTCTTATGGCTGAGATGATGATGATGATGATGATACATATATACGTCAATTATGTAATTCACACCAAACTTTCGCTCCGTTTCCATAACACGATAACATCCATGCAACACATCGTACCTAAGTAATGTTGTAGGCTTATAATTGATATCGAAATCAATTTCCAAACATTAGTATTAAACTTCGTCTAGCTAACTATTATGCTGTAGGGAGTGAAGGGCTAACCAAACTTACCGTCAGGTTGTTACTATGTTAACAGTAACACTAGTTAATAAGTAAATAACGTTTTATAACATGGTGTCATGAGTTCGTTTGTGCTAGCCATTCATGCGTTAAATACATGAATTTAAATTGAAACCTCTTTAGATATTTTTCTAATAATCATATTTTTAGATGGCTGTTTATAGTTTTGAAGGGTTTTTTTAGGTGTGTAAATTCAGAAAACAAGTAGTTTATTGAATAGTGAGACTTGATATCAAAGACGCTATTAAATTATTAGCTGTAGCGCATTTATTGTATCGTATTATGGAACCTGAATTTATTATATTGAAGCAGATTATACACTTGTACATCTATACTGACTGAGAGCAGTGAAATTTACCCTCGCCTATTTAAATATAATTTAGTCTGACATAAATGTGTACTTAGTAAACTTAAATAAAACAAAGGTTTGGGAGTTGTAAGTTGGTGGGTTAGGCCGTCGTCTTTGCCACATGTGAACACAGGGAAATAAGTAACCTTAGAGTAACTCATAGATGAAAACCCATTTACAATATTTTTTAAGCGAGTTTTGGGAAAACTTATTTGTGACAAGATTTAAGCTTAATAATTAACAATTAATAACCTTACCTCCCATACAACTTATTATTTATTAAGTAAGGAAACTAATGTGTCGAGTGAGCACTCTAACCTTTATTATTTCGCTATGATGTGTAATAAATGTGACGTTACTCAAACATAATTGTAGCTTTCCATAAAATAAATCCTTATGCTTCATGTGCAATAAGGACCTTTTTATCAAATTTCTGTTGGAATTTCAAATGGAAAGGACTTTATTGTACTTGAAGCATAAGGTCCCTTCTGTGATGGAGAGCCACAATTGTTCTGTAAAGATATCAAGCATATGTCAAATTAATAATCAAATTGTGTGATAAATTGAATTTGAACACACTTTCCTTTTTATAACTATTTAATGAAAGATGTCTTTACACGGGATTAATGACATTACTTGACTTCATACAGATAGAAAATGAGGCAAAAAGGACACAGATAAAACGTAGCAATAACGACGGTCTAATTAACTCTCTATGGTCTATGTACAACGGTAAATCAATTGCTGTATTATGTTTAAAAGTATATAATATAATGTTTTGTTAACTTTTACTCATGTAATAGAGATAATTGAGCTTGTCTTCCAAATTTCCTTAAACACTGTCTGTGTAGGTATATACTTTTAATGTAAGCGTTTATACTGTGTAAGTACATCATGAATTTACATTTCTTAATCCAAAGGTACTTAACGCGTTCGTAAATATGGACATTAAAAATCATTTATATCTACAAGAACTTGACAAATCGGACTCGTACGAAATATCGTGATGATTACGTTTTTCATATAAAATTAAATCGAATAAAGTACCTACTTATGTACCTGTGTACTTTATAAATATCTTATATATCGGCTATATTTTGTTTAGCGACACGGTGTAATTCTAATAGAAATAAGTACTTAAAGCAAATTATACTACGAAGTGCCATTGTGAAATTTAAAAGTACATCTTTCTATTGAAAATATATGTGCCAAATTGAATGGGACGCCTTTACATAATCGTGTTTCATGTTGTCTATTGTGTATGTGTGCGTAACTCTGCTTTATTTTGATCAATTGGGCATTTCTTGATTACTTATCCACTGATAAGGTATGTATGGTACATATCTGACCATGATCAATGCTGATAGAATGATTAGGGGAATCGGTAGATTGTTTAATTGAAAGAATCCGGACCCGTAACTCTAGGACGGTATTCGAGGACGAAAATGGATAAACGCTAAGAGAAATATTATTGTAATTGCCAATTTTCATCTGCATGAGTAGGTACCTAGGGGTGGCAACTGGCAATTGTACCTATTGGGGTCCGTAGTTTGGTTCCATTCATTTCATGTATCGTTCTGGACGTGTCGCATTCGGCTCTACGCTTCGGATTTACAGATGGTAAACTTGCGTTGATTATGAATGTTTGTTTAATCGTTATTGGAACAGTAACCTGTTTTTAACAATGACGTTAAAAAAATATATTTTTTAAACGATGATTTGCTCTCCAAAGGAAAGGGGCAATAAGTAAAGAAAACACCTACTCTTTTCCTTTGAGCGGCAATTCATTTTATGTTGTGTGACGTGTACGGTGCAAATTGTTAGTTAATTTTTAAGTTTTCATCTGTAACATGAAAATTTGTAGCAAATATTTTATAGGTAAAAACATGCAAAAAGACAACGGAATAAAACTATATCAGGTTACCCAAATAATTTGTTTTATTTTTGTATCGTTATTGTACCGTTAGTGGTAAGTAACCGACCATTTTTTTTGGGTTATTCCCACTAGTTACTACCAAGTTCTTACCAGTGGTAACTACTGGGAATTTTTTTCCCACCTTTTACCACTGGTAACTACTGGGAATTTTTATTCCCAGTAGTTACCACTGGTAAAAGGTGGGATTTTTTTTTCCCAGTAGTTACCACCAAAATATTGTTAGAATTCAATACTAATAAAAACAGTATAAATAATAAGTATAGTATAAATGTAGCGTGCTGTAATATGTACATAATTATGTGTCAGTTAGTGATTCAGTAAACTGCTTTAAAGTGTTCAAAAATATTAATATTAAGTAGCTGTAAATAATAAAACGAATTCAGTTCTGTCGGTTTTTGACTGATTTGTTTGTTCGTTTGTATAAATATGTAATTCAATTTACAGTTAATAAGATAAATTGTATCCGGATAATAAGTTAATTTCTACTTAACTAGAATGAGACCCTTCTACATATTTTAGTTTTTACACTTATGCCGGTAAAACTGTTTTAATATTTTTGATCACTTTTAAAGCAGTTTACTGAATCACTAACTGACACATAATTATTTATAACAGCACGCTACATTTATACTATACTATTTATACTGTTTTTATTAGTATTGAATTCTAACAATATTTTGGTCTACTGGGAATTTTTATTCCCAGTAGTTACCGGTGGTAAAAGGTGGGAATTTGTGTTGAATTCCCACCTTTTACCAGTGGTAACTACCCAAAAAAGGGTTATTCCCACTAGTTACCACCAAGTTCTTACCAGTGGTAAGTACTGGGAATTTTTTTCCCACCTTTTACCACTGGTAACTACTGGGAAAAAAAATCCCACTAGTTACCACCAACTCGGCTTGGTGCTAACTACTGGGAATTTTTATTCCCAGTAGTTACCACTGGTAAAAGGTGGGAATTTGTTTTCCCAGTAGTTACCACCAAAATATTGTTAGAATTCAATACTAATAAAAACAGTATAAATAGTATAGTATATTCGCTACATTTGTAGCGTGCTGTAATAAATAATTATGTGTCAGTTAGTGATTCAGTAAACTGCTTTAAAAGTGATCAAAAATATTAAAATAGTTTTACCGGTATAGGTGTAAAAATTAGAATAGAAGTCATTCTAGTTAAGTAGAAATTAACTTACTATCCGGATTATATTTATCTTATTAACTGTAAATTGAATTACATATTTATACAAACGAACAAACAAATCAGTCAAAAACCGACAGGACTGATTTCGTTTTATCATTTACAGCTACTTCATTTCGTTCTATTCTATTACAATAACACGACGCAGAGCTGGAATATGTAGGTATTCATAATTTGTAGTCAGGCTAAATAAGTACCTACAGGGCATGGTTGTTATTAAAACTGCTTAGGGCGCGCTTCGGATGAACTGATTGCTCGGACTAACCAGCATAGGCTCGCATTCCAATTACGCTCGGGTAGTACATCGCTCGGTCATGTTACGTTGGCACGATTGCTCAAACACCCACGCTAGCGGGATGGTAATAACACTCTACCAGAGGGGCATCAGGTACTATTCGTACACTTCTTTTTATGTATTTAACTTTTATTCTTTTGGAAAATGTGTTTATTGGAAGAACGTGTAAGCAAACAAAAGTGTAATTAAAATGTCATAAAACAACCTTAAACTAGTGGCTCTGTGAGCTGTAGACCTCGCGAGCATAGCTTATTGGGACCGTGCACGATGACAGCTCCACACAGCGGTTTGATCAATCAACAATACGAAATTTTTAATTTAATAAAAAAAACGAAGTTTATGTGAAAAAAAAACACAAAAAGTTATCTTACCCCGGGATCGAACCGAGACTTTCTGTGTGCAAACAAAATAAGCGAATGTTTGCAAAATGCGCCATGATAGTTCTTAGCTAAGCTGACGAAATTCGGATACTCATTCTCGAGTAAAAACTAAATATCTAAATACCGTCTAAACCAGGAATACAATTCTTTGCCAATTACTATGTAAACATGTCTCAAAAAGAAAATACTCTTATGATATCGATACGACTATTTGTTTAAGCGCGAGGTATCACGACTCCTCCATTTTAAAAAAAATCCAAAAACCGGATCGATAAAAAAGAATTATTTACTCATAAATTCTGGTCACAAAATTTCACAAAAATTGGTTAAGAATTGTGACCTGTAGAGGAGAACATCCGGACAGACATACAAAAGCAAAATGCCCGAGTCGAAACGTAGACCTTCGCTACGCTTCGGTCAATTAAGTACGACGAAGGGGTAAGAGGGCGTCAGGCTAAAATCATAAAAAGAGTAAAATAATAATTATACTGCACTTTATCTGATTCTGATGGCGATGGCGTACGAATGCGAACGACTATAAAACCTGGTAGAGTTGGGTATGTGAATGTGATCTTGCAATTAAATTTGGTATAGATTTTTTAAGTTTTCTTAATATTTATCACGGTAAAGTAAGAAACAATGTAGGACCCTAATACCTTATGCATATTTGATTAGTTACAACTTTGATTGGTTTATTGCAATATAAGTATGAATAATATCGGTACCTATGCCTTGTAATTGCAAAACAATCGTTTAGTTCTTAAATATATTTTGTGTTGTTTTTAATAAATACCACGAGTGGAAAAAGGCCGAACCGAGTGTGGCGCACACCGCGCACCCTTTTGTTCTTAACCGCCGTGTCCGACCCTTGCGAAATATTCATTGTTCGGCATAACTGCCAGCTCCGATGACCGATAACAATGGTATTGGTTGACATAATCTGATAATTATATTTACCTATCGGGTGGCATGTGAGCTAAACAGAAAGCTCACGGATCGTGGTAGTTTTTGTCATTGTCTTATGCCAACATTAGGATTAACCAAGATGCGATGAGAGTTGTGGTGCAGAGGGAACCTTAATTAGATAGCTTGGATATTATTATTACTTACATATTTGCCACCACTAGTTCTTCCTATAAACATATTTTCCAAAAGAATAAAAGTTAAATACATAAAAAGAAGTGTACGAATAGTACCTGATGCCCCTCTGGTAGAGTGTTATTACCATCCCGCTAGCGTGGGTGTTTAAGCAATCGTGCCAACCAGCGTAACATGACCGAGCGATGTACTACCCGAGCGTAATTGGAATGCGAGCCTATGCTGGTTAGTCCGAGCAGTCAGTCCATCCGAAGCGCGCCCTAAGCAGTTTTAATAACAACCATGCCCTGTAGGTACTTATTTAGCCTGACTACAAATTATGAATACCTACATATTCCAGCTCTGCGTCGTGTTATTGTAATAGAATAGAACGAAATGAAGTAGCTGTAAATAATAAAACGGAATCAGTCCTGTCGGTTTTTGACTGATTTGTTTGTTCGTTTGTATAAATATGTAATTCAATTTACAGTTAATAAGATAAATATAATCCGGATAGTAAGTTAATTTCTACTTAACTAGAATGACTTCTATTTTAATTTTTACACTTATACCGGTAAAACTGTTTTAATATTTTTGATCACTTTTAAAGCAGTTTACTGAATCACTAACTGACACATAATTATTTATTACAGCACGCTACATTTATACTATACTATTTATACTGTTTTTATTAGTATTGAATTCTAACAATATTTTGGTGGTAACTACTGGGAATAAAAATTCCCAGTAGTTACCACCAAGCCGAGTTGGTGGTAACTAGTGGGATTTTTTTTCCTAGTAGTTACCAGTGGTAAAAGGTGGGAAAAAAAATCCCAGTACTTACCACTGGTAAGAACTTGGTGGTAACTAGTGGGAATAACCCTTTTTTGGGTAGTTACCACTGGTAAAAGGTGGGAATTCAACACAAATTCCCACCTTTTACCGGGAATTTTTATTCCCAGTAGTTACCACTGGTAAAAGGTGGGAATTTTTTTTCCCAGTAGTTACCACCAAAATATTGTTAGAATTCAATACTAATAAAAACTGTATAAATAGTATAGTATAAATGTAGCGTGCTGTAAGTATAATAAATAATTATGTGTCAGTTAGTGATTCAGTAAACTGCTTTAAAAGTGATCAAAAATATTAAAACAGTTTTACCGGCATAAGTGTAAAAACTAAAATATGTAGAAGAGTCTCATTCTAGTTAAGTAGAAATTAACATATTATCCGGATACAATTTATCTTATTAACTGTAAATTGAATTACATATTTATACAAACGAACAAACAAATCAGTCAAAAACCGACAGAACTGAATTCGTTTTATTATTTACAGCTACTTAATATTAATATTTTTGATCACTTTTAAAGCAGTTTACTGAATCACTAACTGACACATACTTATGTACATATTACAGCACGCTACATTTATACTATACTTACTATTTATACTGTTTTTATTAGTATTGAATTCTAACAATATTTTGGTGGTAACTACTGGGAAAAAAATTCCCACCTTTTACCAGTGGTAACTACTGGGAATAAAAATTCCCAGTAGTTACCACCAAGCCGAGTTGGTGGTAACTAGTGGGATTTTTTTTCCAGTAGTTACCAGTGGTAAAAGGTGGGAAAAAAAATCCCAGTAGTTACCACTGGTAAGAACTTGGTGGTAACTAGTGGGAATAACCCGCCGCGCCGCGCCGCGCCGCGTTCGCGCGTTGTTCGCCTACGTAAGACGTAGCGTTAGTTACTCTACAGTCCACATACCTACAGTCTACACTAAACTCTTAATAGCTGAATAAAAAAATATTCAGTCATATTTTCGGTAGGTAATGGGTGGTAATGGTTAATTCAGGTATATGCATATGAAAATATCAAAATCACCACGACAATCTACAAAATCTGATATAGGTAGTCAGCGATTAGATTATAGTAAGTACAGTCAGCAGCAGATATACCTGAGCGGGCAATACACTTCCCTATTATTAACGCCGCTCCAATATTATTGCGGCGCTATGCGACGTAAGCGCCAGCCGCCATAAGGTACCTTTTTCCGTGGAACGTCACATATCTTTACTATTTCATATCTAGTGAATCTCTAATTCATTTCCCGAATCGCGGCGCCAGCCGCCATAAGGTACCTTTTGCCGTGGAACGTCACATATCTTTACTATTTCATATCTAGTGAATCTCTAATTCATTTTCCGAATCGCGCCGTATAACTCCTCTCTTTATTTTATACAACCTACAACGTCCTGTTAGAAAGTCGTACATACGCTACATGTGACATATCTTCAAAAATTATATAAACTAACTAGACAGGCCCGCAGCTCCGCTCGCGTAAATGAAATAAAGAGTTTGTCTTGAGTCTAGTTAAATACCGATATTATTATGTATTCAACCCTGCCAGGGTTTATAACTGTGATAGGGATTTCTTATTTGTAGCCGTTATTTGGATAACTTAATTCGCAAATTTCTCATTGCGAAAAGGCAAGATGGTATTTTTTCATCGTACAGTCGCCATCAGATATATCGGAGCGGCCAAGGTGTTCACAATATCTGAACACGCGCTCTAACGCCCTGACAATAGAGGCGTGTTCCGATATTTGTGAGCACCTTGGCCGCTCCGATATATCTGATGGCGACTGTACGTAGGTATTTATTTAAAACTTGTTTCAACAAAAAAATATTATTTATTTTTATAAGCCTAGTTGCAAAAACATTTATTAGATTAATTTCCGCCTTAAGACAAACATGGACGACCACCGCCCATAAATCGCCTTTTCATATTTCAAACGTAGGTAGTCCCCATTTCCATTTCTGGATATTAACATTAGGTACTTACTACGGCTACTGTGACGCAACGACCCAAAGTGAGTCCTGGCCTCCGACACCAGATCACGCCATGTTTCTCGGTCTTGCGATAGCTCTCGCCAGTCGCCATGGCCGAGGTTGAGCAGGTCTGGAGCAACTACGTCGTTTCAGTGGTACCTAGGACGTCCACTCGGGCGTCTCCCATTTTGTTGTCCCAAGTACCCTCTCTTCACGGCACGGTCCTCTCCCATTATCTCTAAGTGTCCGAGCCACTGAAGCTGCCGCTTTGGTCTCTCAATATTTCGCCACTATATCGTAACTTATCCTTATTTCTATGGCAACAAAGTTATATTACGATATTTGGCTGACTGCTGACTGTACATTTGCTTATTTTCATCAGGTAGCTCAAAAATATCTGAACATGCACCTACATTATAACTTACTATCCACTTTGTATTTCTGGCCCATCTCGGCAGCCCGTTCCCCGGCATGGCAATGTTTGCCGAAGCCGTGAAAGTCAGTCTGAATAATATAACTCAAAAAGAAATAAACAACAAAATACATATTATAAATAATATTGTGTTTGATGACCGGTCTGGCCTAGTGGGTAGTGACCCTGCCTATGAAGCCGATGGTCCCGGGTTCGAATCCCGGTAAGGGCATTTATTTGTGTGATGACACAGATATTTGTTCCTGAGTCATGGTTGTCTTTCTATGTATTTAAGTATTTATATATTATATATATCGTTGTACGAGTACCCACATCACAAGCCTTCTTGAGCTTACCGTGGGGCTTAGTCAATTTGTGTAAAAAAAAATGTCCCATAATATTTATTTATTATTTATTTATTATTTATATGATAATATTAATTTGATTGATAAGTCATATATGGCATAAGTCACTCGTATGGGCTATAGACTAAGGTTGAGGTTGACAGCACTTTTTATTTTACTTCGTGTAAAAAAACGCCGAAATAACTGTATACCAACATGACAAACATAATTTAGGTTACTTTAACTTACGAATAATTTGGTCTAGTCTGTAGCACCACCGAAACGAAAACAACCGAGAGTTGCCGAGAGATGGCCGATCGTCAAAAAATAAAGATTGTTATGAAAATTTCTTTTGCTTATTAAAAATGAAATACGCATCGAAAGCGATAGTTTTTATGCTCTAGTTCTATTCTCATATTTAGATAATAGATTGGAACAGTTTTTTCTTATCATACGTGCGTCGTATTTGATAAACGTGTCAAAAACTTTTTTAGAAATTTGTAAGGCGCCATCTCGCTTTTTCCCTCGTTTTTTATCCCGGTCTGGTTTTTCAATTTTATATATATGATGCGAAATTAACATAAAACCAGAAGACACAAATTAATAATAGAAATGAAACCCAAAAAAAATAAAAAGCTGTAGCCTCTAGGTGCGTGCGACTGGGATTTGAACCCGCGGTCTCTGCTTTGAAAAGCAAACGCCTGTTACTGAGACCACAACGTGCCTTGACAATTGGCTCTAAATTCGGCTTCACTTAGCTTTCGCTATGTGTCATTCGTTTTGACGATTCTGCTAAAAGAAATAGTTTGCAGTAAGTTGACCGAGAGGCCCCTGTCAAATGGTCGAAGGGCAAAACGTGAGATAGATATATGTGATGACAAGACTACAGTCTGCTTTCGATGATTGTCAAAACGCTTACCTGAAATTAGCATGGCTATTTTTCATTCAATGTTCGACCATACTTGTATGCTTTAAACGTCTATTTTTCCATATTGTTCAGATATATTTGACACGTTGACCGCTTAGACACCAGTGGTTTTTTGACAGCTAAGGTATCAATGACTTGTTGTAAGTGTAGAAATTAAAGAATAGCAACTGTTAAGATATTTGTGACACGTTGAGCGCTCACAAGTAAATACTACCATGACAGTCAACAACTTTTTGACAGTTTAAACGTTTACTTCTCTTTGAGCACCTGGAGTGTATAGTGACTTCTGCTGCTGACTGTACCTACGCTGCTTTCGTATTTAATCACTTTCGACTAGTCACATTATTCTAGTATTTTCGTTGATGGTGCTCAGAGCATAAAAACGTCAACCACGGCGTTGCATGAACAAGAGATTTCCTTTGGCAGGATTGGTCCTTAGGACCCAAGGATGGATGAATTTACTTGGGAGTGCTCAACGTGTCACAAATATCTTAACAGTCGCTATTCATTAATTTGTACACTTACAACAAGTCATTGATACCTTAGCTGTCAAAAAACCACTGGTATCTAAGCGGTCAACGTATCAAATATATCTGAACAATATGGAAAAATAGACGTTTAAAGCATACAAGTCGAATATTGAATGAAAAATAGCCATGCTAATTTCAGGTAAAGCGTTTTGGCAAGCATCGAAAGCAGTACAGTCTTGTCATCACATACATCTATCTCACGTTTTGCCCTTCAATCATTTGACAGGGGCCTCTCGGTCAACTTACTGCTAATGCTAACTATTTCTTTTAGCAGAATCGTCAAAACGAATGACACATAGCGAAAGCTAACTGAAGCCGAATTTAGAGCCAATTGTCAAGGCACGTTGTGGTCTCAGTAACAGGCGTTTGATTTTCAAAGCAGAGACCGCGGGTTCAAACCTCAGTCGCACGCACCTAGAGATTACAGCTTTTTGTTTTTGGGTTTCATTTCTATTTTTAATTTGTGTCTTCTGGTTTTATGTTAATTTCGCATTACGTTAATTTAATTTTTGAAAATATGTCACATGTAGCGTATGTACAGTCACCTGCGATAATATGTTACACAACGAAGGCCGCAAAAATATCTGACACGATCTTATTTGTAGAGCCATAAGAACGTGTCACATATTTTTGCGGCCTTCAAAGAGTAACATATTATTGCAGGTGACTGTACGACTTTCTAACAGGACGTTGTAGGTTTGAACCCGCAGTAGGCGTTCCTTAGATTACTCCTGTGCGGAATGCCATTTGATGTTTACTGCTAGGTTATACTAACAATAAGTTCAAAGATATATATAACTCCGTATACTCTATCCTCTCTGCTAAGTTGTAATAAATTAATAGTTTAAAAAACACTAGAAAAACACGCTTTTATAAATAAATAAATAAATAAATAAATAAATAAATATTGGGGACATCTTACACAGATCAAACCTAGCCCCAAACTAAGCAAAGCTTGTACTATGGGTACTAGGCGACGATATACATACTTGTATAGATAAATACATACTTATATACATAGAAAACAACCATGACTCAGGAACAAATATTAGTGTTCATCACACAAATAAATGCCCTTACTGGGATTCGAACCCAGGACCATCGGCTTAGCAGACAGGGTCACTATCCACTAGACCAGACCGGTCGTCAAATGTGCAAATGTGCGTAAAAACCAAAAATGTTCAAAGTCCATTCCGTGACCTTTCTCACAAGTGCAAACACGACTATGATACGATATTCCATCATGGAATGCCAGTGCCTATCTTCCGGCTTCATCATCATACCTTGAAACCTAATCGTGGTCAAAGTTCATTACAAGACTTTTCTAACAAATCCAAACACAGCTATGATACGATGTTCCATCATGAAGTTCCAGTTCATATCTTCCGGCTCCATCATCAGATCAGTTCGACAGTACCATAATTATTGTATTGTCATCAGAACTACATACAACCGCCAATTTTCATGACGATTGGAAGATGGTTAAATTAGTTACCTTAGATTCCATTACATAGTTACATACAGGTCGACCTAATAAAAAGCGTGTTAAAAACAAAATTCGTCATTCCTATGGTCAACAGTTAGCATATTACGTAGGTATATGCATGGCAGTGATATTTATATCGCATACATCTATAGAAGAGGAGGCACCGTTCTTGCGGATCATGAGTCCAACCAACAAAATAAAGAGAGGAGTTATATAGAGGATATGTTTAACACCTTTACTGCCCGTGCTCCTCACGTGGGGCCACGGCTAGCCTCTATTACAAAGCCATAAGGTTTACATGTCAGATTGGGACAGTGAACGTGTTACGTTTCAATTCAATTATTTTCTCCTTCGTTCTTTGATCGATTCGGAGCATCGTATTTTAGTACTATATGTATAGTATATTTTAGTACAATAAGCGGGCTAAATAAATATATTAACATATATTATGCTCTACGGTTTGGAAGAACGGCCGCCTATGACAGTTAAAATAAAAAACCGATCATTCTCGTAGAACCTACTTATTTATTGTCTAAGTTTGATACTTGGCGATAAAATACTTCTTTAAGAAAGGAGTACGGCTACCACCAGTTTTGACATTGACATAACGCTCACGTTTAAGTAACTTACTTTCTATGCATCTCGCTCGTACTCGCATATGCGAGCAATAGTGGAAGCGAGATGTACAGAAAGTAAATTACGTAGACGTGAGCGTTATGTCAATGTTAAAACTGATGGTAGAGGCTGAGGTGTCAATTCGTAGCTGCTACAGTATTTTTTTTAAAGTAAAACAGATAAAATGTTGATGCTTAGTTACCATTGAAATAACAACTGCTTAGCAATTGGTGGCACCCTGGCTGCTGACGTACCTACGTGATTGGCAGTGCGTGTAGGTATTAATGACAGCAGCTTGAATTTGAGTGCTTAGTTACCACTGACTTTCTAACCGTTATTGTCATTGTGATTAAATAAGGGTGTATGTGTTAAAGAAAAACTCAGAAGCTAAGATATATTATGTGACGAACTGAAAGCCTACGTGAAAATGACAACTTAGATGTCCTTATTGTTGTGACGATTGAAGTTCATATGTTTTCTTGGACACCTTGCCCGCTCAGGTATATCTGCTGCTGACTGTACATACTTGCACCGCAAAATTGTACCTCAACTCTGACCCGATAAATAAAATAAAGTGGCGTTTGACACATTTGGCATTAATAATTATGGCAATGTCATAAATTAAATAAACTCGGTCTCGGCTTTCTTCAGCCTTGTGTCTATAATTCAACTCGTGTTCCAAATGATATGAAATGACACAAAATTGCCCTTTAAGAGGAAATGGGACGATCGCATCTCCATACAAACGTAGTCCTCATTTTCCTCTCTGAATATTACCTAACATGACAGACTATATTTTTACATTTTGATGTATTCGAATGCATAGTTTGATTTTTTCGATTTTTTTAACAATAACAATTAGGAGCTTTAAAATTCTTAAAAATCTGTACTTATGCTTGTTTTTCACACCTAAAACGAACAGGCATAGTTATGATTATTAATCTACTTTAAACGAGCAATTCTTGTTTATTTATTTATATAGGTAAAGCCTGACAACAGTTTATTTGACCCTCGCCATTTTGCGGATTTTCAATGGTACTAATTTCTTTTACTGGCAACAAGTACTCTTTGACAACGAACGTTGGATGTCATCGAATGTCACCGATAACAAACGGGAAATATCTACGAATATATTCAAATATAAACGGTTTTATTACAAAAATGCAAAAAAAAAATACCAAAGATGCGAAAAAATTGTAGTGAATGCAATCATGGTATAATAATATACTCCGCCTGGTACTCCATTCCCGTCTTTTCTAGGTCACCTAACTGACACAAGCCTACGTCATCATGCGACAGCGCTATATGATAATATGCGATAGCGCTATATATAGCGGCCATGTTGTTGTGACGTAGGCCTGTGTCACTCTGGGAATAGAAGACCATGTTTTATTAGACTATGAATGCAATCAAATACTTACAGCTTCAAAAAGACGAAGGATTACATAGCATTCCAATAAACAATGTTTTGAAGTTGGTTGTTGACATGACCGGTATTGATCTTTTATAGTGCGGTTTTATTGAACTGGTTAGTTGTTTGGTTTAAACTTTAATATTTCATTTAAGGTTTATGTAGATCGACGATAAAAATCCTATAATCGAATTGGAAACTGAACGTTTTATAATCGAGGTTGGTG